>NC_134574.1:163791713-164102984 GCF_050947875.1 Dermacentor variabilis | reverse complement strand
GTCGCACGATTGGACTCTAACTAAGTGGAGAAAGGCCCGTCTGATCTCACAAGTACGTAGTTATTGACGTAAAACAACTATATGTCTGGCTTATAGTTAACTGCAAGCAGTCGGCTTTGCTCTGAGAAACCGACTTGACCTCTCCCCGTGAAAACAGCGCTTGTGGTCTTGAGGAGGTGGAATCGTCACTCACTCGAACCACCAGATCCTGAGCCACTGCCTAGAGCACCACCGCCATGAGAAACGGTGCCAGACACCAAAGAAGGCGAGAAAATGCTTACGCGCTCAATATCCAGCACTGACAAAATCTGGCTCTTAAAGAAAATTCTGAACATATAAAAAGAGCTCAAGAACTTTTACAAACCCCTGAATAGCTATTCCAAAAGCGCCACATTATTCATAGCCGTCATGACCTACTGTTATTTGAAAGAGTGGCGCAGTTGAATGCCCGAAGGGCACACTGGGACTACAAAGAAGTTACGCACATAGAAAAGGACTTCTTGATTTTGAACGCCTGCCGTTGATTCGGCGCGCACCCAGTGCATGTTCTATTCCGATGCACGCTCAACGCTTGGTGTTAGGCCGCCATCCTAAGAGGGTTGCCGTGGTACGGAACCGTACAAGTGATGTGGTCATCAGCAAAACAACATGGCGGCTGAGCCACCGTGATGATACGAGAATGCTTCAGAGGTGGTTATTGCTTGGTTATGTTGCATGGATTCCGGTTGAGCAGTAGCCATGGGACACTTAGACAGGATGAAAAAAAATTGGCTGAGGCACCTAAGGCTTATGGCTTATGTGTGGTAATGCGAAAGCATTATGCCGTTTTAGACCTCCGAACGTCGTGAACGCGCTCATGCTGTACGCTCATGACGGGGTGCCACCGCTTCCCCATTGGCTACGCTGTCACGTGCCCGATGACGCATGCACTCAGGCAACACCTTTAGTCCGTGAGATGGCTGCGACGTGACGTGTGCAGTGAAGCAAGCACTAGGCACACAGCTAGTGAACCAGAACCGAGGAGCAGCCGTGGCATAGCGAGAGCGTGCTCGTCTACCACCCCGGAGGCCTGGGCCAGATTCCCACTCAGAACGACATGGAGCAAAGATTCCATTCAAAGCCGTTTGTTTACTTTTTTTACAGGAAACTCACTGAGAAATTTGACGTCAATGCGAGCATTTCTTGAAGTGCTTTTACGCTCTCGCGCCGTCGGCCATTTTTGGCACCGTCTTTCGGTCACGCCGACGGCGACGGATTTCCCGTAATGCGGCACATAATGCCTTCGCATTGAAATCATTGTATAGGTGAACCGATACTCAGACAACAGATGTATTGTTACTGAGATGACACAAAGGAATCGATGTTCCTGCAGAATGACAAGTCAAAAGAACCGGTACGTGAATGGCCAAAGTACGCATGAAATTCAAGCAGCAGCGTCATGCTTTCCGAGACGCATGTGAATGGCGTGCAGGGCGGCAAGACACCATTTCCTATCCGCTGCAGCGATTCAAAACAACTAAGTTCGACAATACTGTGCGAAAATTAGTGTTTGCTTTCATTCCTTACTAATACACGGGTGTTTCATTTAGTTTCAGCTTGCCAACCTTCTTTTGCATTGCTAGGTGAATCTGCCAAATTTTAGAGCATTGCCTTTTCTATTGTGCTTGTAGTGGTCGCTTTCGTAGAAAAATGCGAAATATTGAATGTGGCACGAAGGTTTGGCGTCGCGTTTAAGCTGCTCGAACGGTGTTCTAAGACAACGTGGGAGTGACGTGTTCCCGTGACTCAATACGCAAGGGAACTGTAGCTGCACCTTGGAACAGCGGCCCGGCCTGTCCCAGGCATGTCAACACGCTAGAGTGATGATGAGTGCCGCCTACGGGGTTATAGGCATCGTAAATCAAGGGCGCACGAGGTGAAGTCGGTGATAAAGCCGTCGGCGTTTGCCAGCATCCTTCGGTTTACTTGCCGCCCACTACGCGTTGATCGCACAAAACTGCTCAACAGTAACTTTAGTGCTCGTGCACACAACGCTCGAACCCATGGCTCGACTACGTACGTTCGCCTGTCATATTGAACTGAGCGTGGTGGTGGAGTTCGTCCACCTCCATATTCCCCATTTGGAAGCGTCGTTCTTGCAGCCAAGCGCAAAGGCCGAGTGTATATAGGTCTCTAGTGACCTCCGGACACTCCACGCACTGTCCCCGCCTGCACCGTGGATGCCATGACTGTGTGTGGTGAAGACGAGAGTGCGCCTCTGTTGTTTGCGCGTAATTGACGTGGTAATAAATACGTGTGAAAGGTACGCGTACTTGAACCGGTCCCAGCTCCACCACCTAATCCAATGCTGCCGCCAGTGGAACCTAAAAGAGAATAGAAACCGAAGGAATTAAATAAATGAAGAGTTTCTTTTATGGTGCTTTCCCAAAAACCACACATTGGTTGAAGGTACGCGCAGAATAACATATTGAACCGCGTGTTTCAGAACACCCACGCTTAGCTGCGTACCTTGTGCAATACATGAAATTAATCTGTATTACTAAAACAAGCCACAACAATTATTGATGAGAAGTCTAATTATCACTTAAAATGCCGCCTCGATTCTCTCTTATTCAGCCTCTAAGCGCTCCTGGATCGCACTAAGAAATCATCTTGAACGTGTCCGAAGAAAACATAAAAAGAGCGAATGAGTCCTTGCATAGAAAAGTGAAGACAGCCTATGTTTGAGAAGAGCGCATGACATTGCGATACGGAAAGGGGAGTCACGATTCGCAGACATAAGAATGAGAGTTGCGCTGGCTAGACGTAAAGTTGTGATTCCGCCTGAAAGGCATGCACAGTGGGGGGAGGCTAAACAAAATTAATACGGTTGTTCAATTCAAATAGACACGTGTTTATTTTAATTGAGTGACTGCGTTTAACCCTCTAAGAAATGTTATTGCTCCGCGCAGGATCTGCCTGCATGTATCGGAGGTTACTCGACTGTTACCTATGGTTCTATCCACAGTCTGTTGTCACTGAACCACATATACGGCCTTACATATACGGCAGGCACTTCAAAGTGGTAAGCGACCATTACGCCTTGTGTTGGTTGCCACACTTAAAGGATCCTTCAAGTCGCTTAGCACGATGGAGTCTCAGACTCCTGGAATTCGACATCACCGTGGTTTATAAGTCAGACAGGAAGCACTTTGACGCCGACTGACTGTCGTGCGCCCCTACTGAGCCGCCATCGCAAGACGAACTGGACGACGACGCCTTCCTAAGAACAATAACTGCATAACGCGGAGCATCAATGAGCAGGCACGGAGTTACGAAGCCTTGGAGACTACTTGAAAGGCAAGACCTACATTCTCCTTAGGGCATTTCGGCGTGGACTGTCTTCGTTTTTTCGAGGACGTCGGTCCCCAATCAAAACGAACTTTTCCCCAGTCCGCGCAAACTACCTTCTTGTTGTATCAGCAGCCCTCCAGCCAGAAACCTTACATGCCCTGCACGTTGATCAGACATCCGGCTACGTTGGGTTTTCCTGGAGGCTTGCAAGAATACAAGAGAAATGCTATTGGCCTCGCCTGACTGCGACGTCGTCCGCTACGTCAAGACATGCCGTGACTGCCAGCGATGAAAAACACCACCGGCAAAGCCAGCGGCTTCACTACAGCCGATCGAGTTTCCTTGCCGACAGTTTCAGCAGGCCGCGATGGATTTGTTGGGACCCTTTCCGACGTCAAAAAATGAATCGTCGCTGCCACCAACTACCTTCAGGTACATACGGGGAGTGAGGAGGCTGAAGATGATTAAGCTACTCGTATGTGTACTTTCTTTTTCGGCGTCTTATGAAAACAGTGCTCTTATTTGTTACGGAGTGGTAGTTTCCATTTGGATTACTTATGCACGAGTTATTTGAAGTGCTAAAGCATTCTCGCGCCCATAACGTTATATTTCGTAGAGAAATAGGAGGTGCCGTTATCCCAGCCACTCTACATACCGCCTGCTGATCCACCGATTCCACCAAGGGAACCACCCTCAGAAACTCCTGAACCGCCGCCCATGCCATGACCACCGTGCGTACCTAAAAAAGAAAAGACAGAATCATAAGTTTAGCCGCTTGTTGTACTAACAAAATATTTCCTCTAAAAATAATGTTGACTGAGTGAGCATAAATATTGCAAATAACTTGCAGAAATATGTTTTATGTTGAAGTCATAAGAGCCGTGCATCAGTAATAATAGGTGCTGATCCGCCGTGGAAGCATAATGACTATGACGTTGCGATGCGTAATCCGAGGTTGCGGGACCCAGATGCAACACGCTCGTGTATTTAATTTAGGAGCACTTTGAAAATTCCAGGGGGCCAAAATCAATCCGGGTCTCCCATTACGGTGTGCCACGTTATAGGATTGTGAGCTTGACATATCTAAAATCCCAAATTTATTTTCAATAGTTTAGAGATGCTTGTACAAGCGTGTCCTCTTTTTTTTTTTTGAGACGTTATATACCGATTGAGTCGGGACGACATACTGCGGTTAGAAGGGTTTACAATTATGGAGAGAAGAATTTGCTTTGAGTTTACAGCTTTTTAAGCTATAGTACCTAATTTAATTTCAGAGAATAATCATTTTATTCCCGATCCAAAGCATTGTTTTCATAATAACAGCCGAGGTTCTTGTTTTTCGAAAGTTGCGTGATGGAGCAGTGCTCTTTAGAGCCTCCTGTTAGAGCTTTCGCATTCAAACAAACTTTCGCATTCGCTTCTCGGCAAGACGTTGGTGAGGTGGACTATAAGTAGCGGAGTGCGTAACTTAGGCGGAAGTTAAGGAACCCAATGTGGTGAAAAGTTGTCTGGAAACCTGCAATAATAACGTGATTTCGCCACTTAAAACTCCAGATTTTCTTCAAGCATGAAAGGCATTTGCACTGATTAGCCCCATCTTCCGATAGGTACCATTTCCATGTACGGCACTTACGTGGATTGTCTGTTCAAGTGCCTGACACGAAACTTCCTGGCCAGGTAAAGACGTATGAAAGGGTAATTATGTCACCACCTTAATCAAAAGAAATACATCAGCGTTTTTAGTGCATTGTATCTCCGCGATTGAGTCTATGGTTGCTGGTATTGGAGACAACGCTGAAAACGTTTAAGAGGGCATCGCAAAATTTGAACAAAGGAACTATTCAAATTCATCGCTTCTTATGCTGAAGAATGCGTCATGAAATTCCTGGTTTGCCATCGCCATTCTCATCACGTGTTTCACACAGAAATCGCAATATCAAAATGGTTTGATTTTACCAGTCACAAACTGTTTTGTTCAAAACGACTGTATAACGAACTCCCCATCATCAGGACCTATCAGTTGATCAAGCTAAGAAAAAGGGAGTGCTTTGATTTTATTGCATGTAACTTCCGAGCATCTGTTCCCGCGGACATCTCGAAGCAGTGAAAATTAAAAGCAGTAGGACTTTAAATATCCCTAAAACGATTTTAAGAATTCTGTTACAGACTGAAACAAATTTACACCCTTTGGGTCGTGTCTTGCCACGCAAGAATAACTGCCATCTGTGCTTCCGGAATTTCCTTTTTTTAACTCTGTAATCTCGGCATGCGCGTCATCAGCATGACAGGGCGTTCTCGGCAGGAAAGTAGAAAGTGCTGCGTTTTAAAGAAAGGAAATGCAAGTAACACAGTTTATGATTATCGTTATGTGGCAATTATACACCCCAAAGGGTGTACATTTGTTTAAGAGTGCGCCACCAGTCCTGTCTGCGTGAACCGGCGTCTGGTTAACAAGTTGTAGTCTGATAAAGAATATTTTGCATCATAAAGGAGCGAGTTACTGAACCCAGCAAGTTTCGCCAAGCTTTCCTTTGCCAAAGTGACCATAACACAAGGAAATACATTGAAGTTGGTGATGTCATCCTGATGTAGTGGCCCCTGGGGTTTCAGCACAAAATTACAGGCAGTAAACTTAATGCATTTTTATTGCTCAGTAATGAGCCTTTTTCCCACTAAATTAATGAAGATACGCTATTGGAGGAATTATTTTCTTGTCTAAAATTTTTTCTTTGTCTATAGCGTCCCACACAAACTTATGCTCAGTACCCCTATGATGTCCCGCATCCTTTGACAGTAAATGCGCACTTTACAAAGTTTCCGGGGTGCCTTTAATATTACTGATCTGTGCTTTCTATAATGAGAAGGTAGCAGTTGCACTCACCGAAACCAGCTGTCTGTTGTGGCCGGGATCCGAAGCCGCCCGAAATGCCACCGCCAGATCCTGGAAAAGAGGCTTTGGTTGACAGCGGGCAGTGCGGTAAAGAATACCTGCAGATTAGCGCTTGAATAAAGGGAAAATCAAACATCCACCCGTTCGTAGCAATTGCTACAAAGGAAACCATACGGGTTCCTCGAAAGAAAAGCCTCAGAGTTGAAGAAAAATTCGTCCTGGTCCTGGACTCGAACCCGGGACCACAGCTTTTCCGGGGCAGCCGCTCTACCATCTGAGCTAACCAGGCAGCTAGCAGATGTCTGATTTTCCCTTTATTCATTACTTCCCTCCACCTTGCGGGTTTCCGCAGAACTACTACGTCAGATTAGCGCTTGTAGATATTGCCGGTAAAGTAAATTGGATTGAAAAAACAAAGTAATCCTGGAATATATATGGCTTCAGGACGCCGAAATGATATTCCGCCGGTTGTCCCTGCTTATACGTAGAAAGGGTGCACCTTAATTCGTCCCGAGTTCCTGTTTCCGTTTGAGTCAGAGAAGCGCAGAGAAAAATTTGTTTTGAAGAAAGACTCAGGAGACATGGATCAAAATAAATGGGCCGCTAAAGATAACAAGTGTGTGCACCTGAATAGTTTGTACACAGCATAGAAAAAGAGGTAAAGAAAGTTGGCGGAATTGAAAGTTAAATAGTGGACCAGGTGTCATCAAAAAGAAGGTGAGGGAAAGAGAGACGCTGAATGGGATGCAAAGAACGGGAAAGAAAATGACCATGAAGATTTACAAGAGCGGGAAGGAAGAAATTAGAAAGCAAAATTAAGAGAGAGATTGATACCACCGGATTCGTTACAGGCATAGGTAGTGCTACAGGGTGGGTAGAGAAGTTTTGAGCAAGGTGAAATAGATAGAGGATATGTATCGAAAAATGTTGGAAGGAAAATCAGTTACAGCATGCCTGCTTAACTCCAGCAGGCTAGGTGACTATTTGTCACCGCTAGGTGACTATTTGTCACCGCCCCGTTTCAATGGGGGATGCCAATAAATCATAATCATCATTATTGCGATGCGCAGATCACGAAATATAATAACTTTTTCGGAGGCTCTGCATGCAGAAAGGATATTTCTTGCACATTATGGTAGAGTACAAGATATGTTATAAAGTAGCAGACACGTACCCAGGGTGAGGCCCGCCCTCCTCCCCCCTTCCGAAATTAAGCTGCATACCATCGCCTCCCCCCTCCCCGCCCACGTCACCACTCCTCACACGCACACTACTAAAGAGCAGCCGAATCAATCTTGAGACTTGACAGATATTCTACCGCTAACATTTTCCGGCCTTTTTAACTCCTTTTGTATGGCGGTAGTTATAGGCATCTTCTGGGGAGTGAAGCGTTGTTTTCTAATCGAATATTTGCCCGCGTGATTAACTCGAGATGCGTTCAGTTGTCACCATGCATTGCAACTGTCACGCGCATCGCTGTTGCTTCGTTAGTTCAACCTTCTTTATTTGTACTGATCCAGGAACCAGGAAAGGTGCTGAGTTCACAGTGAGCTGGTCTGTATGCGGCCGCAGAAAACGCCAGTTGCGTTTAACTTTTCCTTTTTCTTCATTATTTTCTTGATTGACGGCTCGCCGCGACGCTGGCAGATTCCCAGAAACATATATCCGTGATACGGGTTAGGTAAAGTGGAAAATAAAATCATGCAAAACAGCGTCCACAATCAAACCTTGAAATAACCATTAAACTCATAAACAATATGAATGTCACCTGTTTCCTCGCCTGGTTTTTTTCCTAATTGTACTGCAATAGTCGTGCGAATTTTGCGACTTGAAACAAGAGTAGCAAGGAGTTGAAAAACTAAGCCATCTGCTAAGGGAGAGAGCCGGTGCAACAAAGCAGGAAGGAAAAGGGAAAATTAACAAATCTAACCGTTGTTTGTGAAAATGTTTATTGATCAACATCTTTTTATTTAAAAAGGAAGCAGAGGAAACGCCGCCGGAAGTGGAAAATGATTCCGTCTGTCTTGAATGACGCTTCTGCAGTTATCAGTCGAACCGCGTGACGTGGCCACTTCTCTGTTGTGCTTATGTGGGTGTTTTTTTAACCTTCCGCAGTGGGCGCAATATGTCTAGTACCGCAGCGTGCTGCTTTCTACGTTGTTGCACGAAATTGGTGGCCACGCATCATTACGCATCTTCCCAAATAACAATACGAAATGGTTTTGGCACTGCCTAAGCTGTAAGTAAGGGACCGAAAAAAAACTGAGGTTTTCTTGGACATATATATATATATATATATATATATATATATATATATATATATATATATATATATATATATATATATAATTCAAAGAACGCTACTCGAAATCTTCATTTTACATTTTTCCCCGTTTACTTCTACTTGGCAGTGTTCTTCCTGCGCTTCTTTCCTGCGCAAGTACATTTGATGTGGTTCCTTGTTTGCCAAGTATACGAGACGTATCTCACAGGTACACCTGTGAGATACAGCTTATTTCATTTTTTTTTGCACGTTTACGCCTTCTTTATAGTGAACAGTGGGCATTATTCACATTTCTTCTAATAAATGTACCCTCCACCCTTCATTTGTATAGAAAAGGTAAATTGAGTTGACCCCCCCCCCCCCCACTCCCCGCCACCCCGCTCGAAAAAAAAAATACCGAGTACGTGCCTGTACAGTCGAATCAGTGAGCAAGAAAGGAAACAGCCACAGCTTTTCATGGATCGAAGTCAATGCTTGAAGAGGGAGGAAGGGGGGTAAAATAATGGTGGAGGATTCTTACTTACACAACTATAGATAGATGCAAAATATAGATAGCGAAGAAAGGTGTTGTGCTATTTAGTATATGTAAGGGCGCTTGATTTCCTTTAGCAGTACTAAATTTCAAGCTATTCAGAAGTTCGAGCACAGAAGTGTTTTCGCGGTTTGTAGCAGCAGGAATGACGCCATGCTTTATCCTACATATATTGGCACCAGATGCGCATACCCCAGTTACCTGACGAACGCGACAGTCTTCCACCACCTGCGGCAGGGCAACCGCTGGTAGAAGCGAACACAGAAAAATAAGATAAAATGACTAGTCGACGACATTCATGCTGTATACTGCAATAAAGTATGTCAGTTGAACGTTTGTGCACGTACAGAGTGCAGAGATACATGAAGTTAAGTGGAGTTTAGAAGAGGAAGCTTGCTTCTGAGTCGGATATAAATACGTCGGACAGGTTTCTTAAGTGGGAGGAGGACGTTTAGAAAAAGAAGGGGGGTTGTGGGGGCAGTTAAAGCATGGCTTCGGCAAAATCATTTCAGAAGGCTGTGGTTTGCTCTTGCTCAAGAAATTATGAGATCGTGAGAAACTGAACTTCTGTCACTAGCTCAACCACATAAGCGGCCGCATTTCCCCTCGTCCCTTCACTTACGCCGGCAGTTCTGTGTTTTACGGCGAGTTACAATCTTCACTTACCTGAAATACCAAGCCCTGATCCGCTGGTGCTGCCTCCGCCGTAGCTACCACCAGAAGAACCTAAAAGAGATCCCACAATTTGATGTGCTGTTCTCTTTTCTTTCTTCCTTGAGCTACGAAATTGAGTAAGTTGCAAGGTTACGCACTCTAACAAAGTCGAGAAGAGCCCGTATGATTTCACAAGTAGGCAGTTATCGATATGTCAAACGACCTTACACCCGCAGGAAGGTTACTTCTGCAGGGAGTCACTGCAAATTGCAGGGAGCCAGCACCCTGCAGTTAACTGCAAGGTGCTAGTTTTCACTTGCGCAACCGCCATGGCCCGTCGGCGTGAAAACAGTGCTTGTGCTCTTAAGGAGGTGCAATCTTGACTCACTCGAACCACCAGATGCTGATCCGCCACTTAAGTCTCCGCCGCCATGAGAACTGCTGCCAGAGCCTAAAGAAAGCGGGAATAAGTATAAGTGCTCCACATCCTGCACTGACAAAATCTGCCTCAAGTAAGATTCTCTAAAATAAAAAAGCGTTCAAGGGCTTTTAGAAAACTCTGAATACCGATTCCAAACGAGCCACATTAATCATAGCGTTCATGACGCATTGTAATTTGAATTATTGGTGTAGTTGAACGCCCGAAGGGCGCACTTGGGCTGTAAAGAAGTTACGCCCATACAGAAAGGACGTCTATTTAATTTTGAACGCCTGCCGTTGCTTCACCTAGCACCCAGTGCATGGTCTATTCCGATGCACACTCGATGGCTGGTTTTCCGCCGCCATCTTAAGAGGCTTGCCGCGCTAGGTAACACCGAACACGTGATGTGGTCAGCAGCAGAACGACATTGCCGTCGAGCCACGGTGACGGTGCGGGAATGTTCCAGAGGCGGTTATTGCTTGGATATGGTGCATGGACTCCGGTTGAGCAGCAGCCATGGGACACTTAGGATGAAGAAAAAAATCGGCAGAGGTGCTCAAGGTTGCCTGCGTGTGGGAATGCGAAAGCATACCATTTGTAGACTTCGAAACGCCATGAACGTGCTCATGTTATACACTCAGATGTGGTTCCACCTCTTCCCCACTGGCTACGCCGTCACGTGCGCAATGACGCAAGCACTACCCACAACTTTAGTCAGCCATAAGTGTGGATCCGCGTGGCGTCGGGGAAGCGTGCTCTGTTCTGCCACACTGAGTGCCTACATGGAGGCAACGGGCGCTTCCCCTCCCCACCTCGTTCTTCTGAAGTGGTTGCCCTTAATCCCAACCGGCGAAGTTCCACGAAACTGCCGAACCCTTTCCGTGGATCTAACTGAGGAGTTCGGGGACACAGAGCACCATGACGAATCCACTGGCATCATTCAGAATTCCCCATAACTGCTAACCCCTGCCGTGGAGACCAGTTTTGCGAAGCTTGAGCCTTTGACGAAAGAGGAAAGCGATGCGGTTGACGTCAGCACCGGCCCTGGCTCGTTCCTGCCGACGATGGGACGCCCAAAGGGATTTTAGGCAAAGCGGGCTCATTGGTAGGAGAGAGTCATCACCAGCCGCCCCGTCGGTCTTGTGCGCTCTTCGGTTCCGCTACGCCATGCTATATCACCTGCTATTACCTTCTATATTGTACATACTGTATAAAGCTCTTCGTCTCCTCCTCATCGGCTGCAATAGTACGTCTCTCGACAACGACCCCGAGTCGTAATAGCTCATCTCGCACCTCGGATGCCCGGGTTCGTTTGCCACCCAGACCGAAATTTATGTTTTTTTTTTTCTTTTAAAAGGCGTTAATTGACTTTGTTTACAGAAACCCGCCTGACCAATTTGACGTCAGTCCGGGCATATTTTGACATGTTTTTGCTATTTTGCGCCGTCTGCCATTTTTGGTATAATTTTTCGATCACGCCGACGCCGACAGATTTTCGCGTAACGCTGTATATAATGCTTTCGCATTAAAATCAGTGAATGCGTGGGCCGTTACTGAGGCAGGTGGAGCGTTACTGACATGAAACAAAGAGGTCCATGTCAAAATAACCCGTACGTGAACGACACAAGTACTCGTGAAGATCACGCAGCGCGTCTCGCTTTCTGAGACGCCTTTGAATGGCGTGTAAGACGCCATATGGGATCCGCCACAGCGATACACAATAAATGTCCAAGTGCGACAATACTGAGCGAAAATTAGTGTTTGCTTTGATGGTGGTGGTGAAAAGTTTATTTTTGTCCGGCAAGTAAATAGGGTGGGCTTCACCCTGTCTGGGCGTTTTCCACGAGCCGTTGGGCTCGGGCGGCGTCGTCGGCCCGCTGGACTGCGCACAGTTGACCTTCTGGGGCTGAACTGAGCCGCGCAGCCCACCAGCGTGCACGGAGGCTTTCGCTAGAAGCTGTCTCATCGTTGCTACCCGTTAGCTCATTGCATTCCCAGAGCATATGCTCAAGAGTCGCTCTTGAGCCACATAACTCACATTCGTTTGTCTTTTATATATCTGAATAAATTATATGCCACATTGCTGCATTACAGTACAGTTAGAACCTGATGTAAGGAAACCCCATTTTACGAAGTTCTCGATCCAACGAAAAAATTTCCATTCCTCGGCAGGTAGCCATAGGGTTCAATGTTGCCATGGACCCGAATTAACGAAACTAACTTCGCCGAACTCTATTTAACGAAGTTTTTCCTGAAATAAGTTAGTAAAAAAGCGGTGATTTCTTTCCAATCTTGACACAGACGGGTTTTTCTTCGAGCGTGTGCTCTAAAGCTATTGCGTTGAAACATCTAGGCGCTTTGGTCACGGCCCTAGGTTTGTTTTGACCAGGCTACACGCCGCACCCATGCACGGAACCGCGAGTTCAACAGCGCCTCAGTAGAGGCCGCGGTGGTTGCTTTAGTTATTTCATGGTTTATAGCACATATGGCTGGATAAGCCCCCAATAAAAAGCCGCCGTAGCTTTTACGTGTCGATGCATAACAAGTTTAAGTTTCTAAGAAACACAAAGTTTCTTTCTCGATTTTACGAACTTCTTGATATATCGAAATAATTCGAGCGTGGTCATACTTCATGAAATCGAGTTTCAACTCTATGTCCTTGTTTGTTATTACCGCCACGGGACAGACTGCGACTTGTTTAGTTTTTGATGAGCTGTTTTCTTTCATTTCTTGTTACTGGTGTTTCATTTAGTTTCAACGTGCCAAACTTCGTTTCCACTGCCAGATTAATCTGCCAACTTTTAAAGCATTTCATCTTCAATTATGTTTGTAATGGTCGCTATCGTAAAAAGAAAAAAAGATGACGAAATGTTGCACGCCGTAGCAAGGTTTGGCGTCGCGTTTCAGCTGCTCGAACGGTATTCTAAGACTACGCGGGAGTGACGTGTTGAGGTGACTCACTATGCAAGGCACTGAAGCTGCACCTGGGAACAGCGGTCCTACCGTTCCCAGGCATCTCAACACGCTAGATTGATGATTAGTGCCGCCTACGGTGTTGTAGGCGTCGTAAATCAATGGCGCACGAGGTGAAGTCGGTGAAATATCCGTGGGCGTTTGCCAGCGTTCGTCGGTTTACTTGCCGCCCACTGCCTGTTGATCGCACAAAACTGCTTAGTTTTAGTGCTCGTGCACACAACCCTCGAGCTAACAGCGCGACTACGTACGCTGGCCTGTCGATTGATCTGAGCGGGGCGGTGGAGTTCGTCCACCTCCATATTACCCCACTTGGCAACGTCGTTCTTGCTGCGAAGCGCAAAAGCAGAGTTAGGAGGTCTCTAGTGACCGCCGAACACTCCACACGCTGGCCCCGCTTGCACCGTAGATATCGTGACTGCGCCAAGGCAGTGGTGAAAACGCGAGTGCATCTCTCTTGTATGCGCATAATTCATGTGGTATAACAAATACGTGTGAAAGTTACCCGTACTGGAACCAGTCCCAGCTCCACCCCCAAATCCAATGCTGCCGCTAGTGGAACCTAAAAGAGAACAGAAAGTGAAGGAAATAAATAAATGAAGAGTTTCTTTTCATGCTCTGCTCAGATAAACGGTCATTCGATTGAAGCCGTATGCACACTAACAACATATCAGTGAGCAAGAACTGTAAACATAACAGCGAGAACAACAAGAACATAACAAACAGTGAGCAAGAAAGGAAACAGCCGGAGCTTCTTGTGAAACAATGTCAATGTTAGGAAGAACTGTAAAGTAGCGATGGATGATGGGTATTTACACAAACATTAAGCTTTTAGATGCAATCCACATAGCGAAAGAAATCTTATGCCAATTTTTCTTATTTTAAGCGATGATGCGATGATGCTTCATTTCGTTTTAAAGTACTCAGTTTGAAATGATTTAGAACTTCCAGCACACAAGTGTTTTCGCAGTTTGTGGCTACAAACATAAAGCTATATTTGATCATAAATAAAGTGGTAGTAGATGCGCATACCCGAGCTACCCGACAATCCAGGAAGACCGCTGGTAGAACCTAAAATAAAGCAACAATTATGAGTGGAAAGTGCCCATGCTGTATACTGCAGCAAAACACGTAAGCTGAGCGTGTGTGCTCTTACAGAATGCAAAAGAGCGAAGTGAAGTTAAGGTAAGTAAGCCATAACTGTGTCGGCAAGGTTTCCACAATGTGGAGATGGCGTTAAAAAAATTAAGGAAGGCATTTTAGTAGAGCTGTGCTTCGAATGGATTCGGCCAAGTTTATTTCACAAAGTTTTGTTTTTATTGTAGATCAATCAATTTAGTGGTCCTGGGAAAATGAACTAGCTTCCACGAGCCCAACCACCATGAGTAGCCAGATTTCACCGTGTGCCTTCACTTACGCCGGGGGATGTCTTTTACAAGGAGTTGTAATCTTCACTTACCCGAAAGACCAAACCCTGATCCGCTGCCGATGCCTCCGCCGTAGCTACCACCAGAAGAACCTAAAAAAAAAAACGATAAGTCTAAGTGCTCCTTTTCTTGAGCCACGAAATTACGTCATTTGTTAGAATGCGGGCTGAACCAAGCGGAGAATCGAACACGTGATGCTGGGCTCAGCAGCAGAACAAAATGACCGCCAAGCCACTGTTACGTGTCCAGAAGATTTAAGATATAGTTATCGCATCGATATAAGGCGTGGAGTCCACCTAAGTGATAGCAATGGCTCACGTAGAGAAATTGACAAATCAGTGAATGCGTGTTTTCATGTGAACCGTTACTGATATTAAACAAAGAAACTAATGTTCTTGCCGAAGGACAAGTCAAAGGGACCGGTAGGTGCATGAAGTTCACGCCGGAGCTTCACGCTTTCTAAGAGACATTTTAATTGTTTTATCGGTTCCACCCCAGCGATACATAGTAGATGTTTGAGTTGAGCAATACTGAGTGTAAAATAGGTTTTGTTTTAACTCATTGTTAATATAAAAGTGTTTTATTTCATTTCAGACTTACAGCCCATAGTTTGCATTACAAGACTAAGTGACGAAGTTTAAAAGCATCACCTCTTCAATTATGCCCCTAATGGTCGCTTCCGGAAAAGAAGTGCGGTATATTTGGTTTTCGTTTAGGATGCTCGAATGGTGTACTGACCATACGTGGAGGGGGGGGGGAGGGTGACATGTTGACGTGACACAGTGCGCGAGGCAACTGGTGCTGCATATGAGAACATCGACACAGCCGGCCCTAGACATCTCGTGCATCATTGGCACATGAGGTGAGGCAATTTCGCCTAGATAGTGTTGGGCCTGTGCACGTCATGCTATCTTGCCCAACTGCCATATATTATCACGAATACGCTCCCGAGTAAGCCGTGGTGATTTTGACGTCACCACTTTCAGTACGTTGGGCTTGGCAATGGATATTTTGGTCCAAGTGAATGACGTTATAAGGCAGAGCGCGCATGCCTTCTATTTAGGAGGCATTGGATCCTTAAGGTCCGTGAAAAACCGTCGGTGTTCATCAGCGTTCTGCCATTCACTTGGCGTCCACAACCTGTTGATGACATTGATAGACGTTGATTGACACTCATGCTTGAAGCGCAAGGAAGTATGCTGGCCTGTCGATCGAGCTGAACGTTGAGGTGCATCCACTTGGCAATGTCGTTCTTGCAGCCAAGCGCAAAGGCCGAGTGTTACGAGGTTTCGGGTGTCTTCGTAACACTTTATGCGCTGGCCCTGCTCTCACCATCGATACCGTGACTTCGTCATAGCAGTGGCGATGACGCGAGTTCACATCTGTTTCATGCGCATAATTGATGCGGTAATAAAACATTGGAGGACGTTTAGGCTTCGCCTTTAAAATGGAACGCGACAGCTTTCAAAGATCCCTGACTACTTCTCACGCTTCCCGGCCACTGCAGCGCATGTAACCGGAATGTTTACCGGGAAACGCTCGCGGCGAACGCTATGCACGAAGGCGGGCTTGTTAGTAGAAACGCGGCCTCTTGCGTGGGCCGCAATGCGGCGAAGGCGCGCGCCATCTGGAAGTGTTTGAAGGAAGCGGGCGCGCCGCTGCGTGGATTCGGAGATATTCAAGCGCCCGCACAGGCAAATGGCGGACGCCTTCGGTGGTCTATGAATTGTAGAAACGCTGGAAAAGGGGTTTATTTAAATTTACGAATAGCATAATTATGCTTTCTCGTATATTCAAATTGAAATCCGAGAGCTATCATGTCCCTAAGTTGTGTTAGTCGTATACATTACGATTTTTCTACGTATTTTAGCTTGAAAAATACAATTAGTTCAGTAAATTCCTTGCGCAGCATGGAAGCTAGGCCTGGGTATGGGTGGTTCGAAAATTTTTTTGCCGGAACGACGTTCCACTCCGACAACAGGCTTTTCTTCGACACCAGCTCCTTAACGCTATCGTGTTAATACGCATGAAAGGTATCCATACTCGAACCACCCGCTGATCCTCCCTATAATTAACTATTGACGCCAGTGGACCCTAATATAGACAGGAAAAAATTGAAGACTTTCTTTTCCTGCTTCGTTCACAAAAACTGTCCTTCGGTTGAAGGCATATGCACACTAATACCATATGTCACTGGGCGTTTCAGAACACATACACCCACATACGCACTTTCTGCGATGCACACAATTAATCTATATTACCAAAAAAAGCAACGAAATTTATTGATGGGAAGCCTAATTATCGCTTAAAATGCAGCCTCGATTCTCTATTATTCGGCGTCTAAGCGCTCCTGGATCCCACTAAGAAATCATCTTGAAGGTGATGGAAGAAAACATAGAAGAGCCATTCAGTGCTTGCATAGGAAAGTGAAGGGAACCGATGTTTGAGTGACAAGAACGCACGACATTGCGATACGCGGACCGTAGTCATGGTTTGAAGACATAGGAAGGAGATTTGCGCTGGCTACACGTCAAGTCGTGGTTGCGCCTCAAAGGCATGCACAAAGTCAGGAGGCTGAACAAAATTAATGCTAGTGTTCAGCTCGTATTGTTTCTCAAGAAAGTGCTGTTGTAGTTCATTTAAGAGTTCTGGTTTTCATTTGCATTGCTATTGTAAGCGCTGAAAGGTTGAAGCAAAATCTCACCTTTCATATAAAAGGACCCTCCGATTCCGTTAAGAGAAAAAAAAAGCGATGCTTCGTTTCTTACCCCAACTGCCCAATGCACCACCGCCTGTTCCGCTTGTTCCGCCTCTTCCACCGTTGCCAGCGCCTCCAGAAGCTGCAAATAATTAGATTAGAGAAACACGGGTCTTGAGTGCCTGTGGTGCTATAATATTTTCTTTAAAGGCGCTTAGCCATAATTTAAATATGCTATTTTGTACAAAGTACACCCAGGTAAAGCTTCATGTTCTTACATAAGAGCTTAAACATGCTTAACATAAACCTTATTTAACATAGAAACATGAAAGGAAGCGGTCTTTAAGCAATAGTGAACGCAAAGCGTTCATCCAGCTGTGTCGGTTTTATGGAGACGTCTATAGTGATTAACGTATATAGTGATTAGACACCATGAGCAGTTCGCTCATGGTGTCTAATCTGTCTCATGGTGTCTCAAGGACATGCGCCTAATGCTCTTTATATGGTGTACACGCTTTTCAAGGTTGTGCTTTGTGTAACCACCAGAAGTACTATTATTTAATGTCTGTCGCCATTCATCATAAAACCAGTGCCTTGACATGTTATTTGCGCTCACCTGAACCCCCAGAACCGGCGCCAAAGTGTCCACCTCCGGAACCTGAAGGGACAAGGTGTATATGTTATCCATAAATCCCACTGGCGAAATCTGTCAGTTGTAGAAGTACGACTTCTAAGCTGAGGGAGAGTTCTCATAAAAACTTCTTAAACATCGCCCATGTCTAGCGAGCCCCTATGTGAGTGAAATAATTACAGGACCAGTTCACTGATGGTGGGGATGGCGAGAACGGCACAGCAAAGTTTAGCCCTCCTTCTAGTTATCACATGCATTTTTCTTGAGAGAAATGTAGCATGGGCTAGGTTGAAGAAAAATTAGCGAAGGAATACGCCTAGGAATTCATCGTATTCCAAAATAGGTATATTGTGGCTTGTTTCAGAGTGCTTTCTCTCATTCACGTCACGACTGTAGGCGTTAGAATTTGGTCACCATCACCCTTTAGTCAATGCAAGAGTTATCAATTTTTGACGAGGCTGTCATTTGGTTGTTACTTAATAAGTATACTAATAGGAACATAGGCAACAGTACAGCCGGCTATTTCAAGACACAACTGAGGCATCACTAGTAGCCCTTATACCACATAAAACATATATACATACACGCTAAAATGACACTGCTAAGGCTGCAGAAAGAAAGGCATCAACGAACTACGCCTGACTAAGGGCAATATACAAACTTGTAAATTAATAATATCATTCCAACAGTGTGCAAGTGCTCCATGCCAGCCTAAAGAGTTAGCAACGAGAGCTACGAACAAAAATCAAATTAACTGAATTGTTGTCCTTAAGGAAATTCCACTTGGAAGAAAAAGGAGGTGTCAGTGGAATAATCAATGGAGAATATATTTGTCAACAGCAAAATTGTACGTGTCGAGAAGGTGCAAACTGGAGTAAATGGATACGCTGTTTATCATATTGAGGGCAGTCATTGCGAGAGTGCTTGGTTACTCTCGCAGTGGGAGGCTGCCCCCTTTTCACGCAGTGAACAAAGTAAGTTGAGTAAGCCATTGAATTGAACTCTAGGGTTTTACGTGACAAAACCATGACTTGATTATCAGGCGTGCCGTAGCGGAGAACCATGGATTAATTGCGTCCACCTTGGGATCTTCAATGCACCCCTAATGCATGGGACACGGGCGTTTTTGCATTTCGCTCCTATCGAAATGCGGCCACCGCAGCGGGGATTCGACCTCGCGACCTCTTGCTTAGCAGCGCAACGTTATAGCCGCTAAGCCAGCACAGCGGGTCAATTGCGTAAGCCCTGCCCAGGAGTACTAGGTGTTGAACGTATCCAATGCGCATGTGATTTACATATTTATTGATCCTCTATTCATGCAATGAGTCAAAATATGATTTGTTTGTCGATCAACATGTTCTCATATCACATCCTGTGGAGCTGATGACAAGTGTGCTTCGCATCCGATGCACTATAATTTCCACACTGACATGTCCAAGGAGAGAGCAGCGGCTTCCTGACGGCCAACTACCTCATTTTCGTTTATGCCCATACTGAATAGGGATTCATTCAGCTTGATTTTAGTTGCCAATAAAAGACGCAATGGTGACGCCTTTGCAATGGCAGATTGTAGGGAGAGCGAATCGGTAGAAAAATAAAACTGAGCCAATGTCTCTTAAGCCGTTCTTAAGTTCGAATCTATTATAGTTGTAGATATTTCGTTAAACAAATGTGTGTCAAAGTATATATTTGAAAATACTTAGCGGGGCCAAACTCAAACATAATGTGGCAGGAGGCCATAGTCATTGGATCGCAGACAACTGTAGATACTGCATTGCCTGCATCGCACATGTCTCCATGCTTTTATGTGATGCCTTTCTTTGTTCACCTTGTTACTTTTTAGAAGATCTACCTTGTGTCAAATTTCCACAAAGAAGAACGACGAGGCACAGCTCTGCTAAAATAGGTGACGTCATGTGCTAGAAACGGTAACTACGTCAATATGCGTTGGGACGCGTGAGGCAAACGTGGGGCCACTTTCTAGATCCACTAATTGACACGAACGCCTGACTATCTTGGAATAAATGTATGCATCGGAGCAACAGACATATCGTTTTTTTTGGATGCGTTCAGAACGTTTTATCACTGCCAGGAATCATTAAAGCTACAGAGGTCATGAACAACCGATGAAAGGGGAAAATCTAAGTTGGGACGAGGAAAGTGATGTTGTCGAAAATAAAAAGGCTGACGAGAGCACAATATCGCATATTCGTCGGGACCTTAGGCGTAGTTTAGCTTGCTACAGACAAGTACGTATCATATTGCACTGTTGGCCTGAGATAGTGTCAATAAATTTCTTCAATGAGCAAGGCTTGAGGTCCCCTAGGCTTAACTAAAGCAGAGTGCCTATTGTTAAGCGAGGCAAACCAATACATTAGGAGATGGGATTCGTACTCACCCGAACCACCATACGATGATCCGCCGCTTCCACCGTAGCCGCCAGAACCTAAAAAAAGAAAAGTACAGTTACTCAGAGAGAAAGTGCAATTTTTACACCTCTTGTGTTACGCAAGGTGAGGTGCTTCTAGAGATTCATTGTCGTGGTTTTTGCCCTCAAAGCTAGGCTATCTTGTACTAGAAATTTTATACGTGCCGTGCCACGACAATGAAGCTTCATACTGTGCCATGAAATAAATCTGTTGGCGGAAGCGCGCCGACTTAAAAGACAAGAAATTCAAAGCTGTTTCTACAGATCCCACATTAAGGGTGTGCAACGATCTATTTTCTGAGCGGTAAATAGAATGGGCAGGTTGACGCAGCGTACCGAAAGAAATAACGCCGATTGACTGACTGATGAAGTTTAACGACCGAAAACCATAGACCTGCTAGGCGAGGTGGTGCTGGTAGCGGACAGTTTGGGTTTTTTTTTTCAGAGCACATTAGTGTCTGAACGAATACCAAGTGCTAGGGGTACAAACGTTCCTGCCTGCTGGTCCCGCTGTAAAGCGGGCCACGAGAATCGAGCGTGCGACCTTGCGTTCAGTAGCTGAATTCAGTCGCTGCTGAGCCACGAAGACAATTTCAAGGGATACCGAGGATGGCCATTGATCTATCACACTGATTTCGCTTGAGCGACAACCACCACATAGGCAAGTGGATATAAAATTTATCAACATGTATTCGGCAGCACATTTGTGATTTCAACGAGGTTCTTCTAGTTTGTTTCAGAGTGCATCCTTGCACTTATTGACTTCTGTAATGTGCACGAATTGCTGGTAGTGCGATGTCCAATATCACTTTGACCGTGTTAATCTTCGTAGATGCTGTAATTGTTCCCATTTTACGATCGCGGTGACCCTCCCATCGTGCTACGTGTGCTCGCGCTCGTAAGGACGCGCAATTCGTACCAACCTGAACCTCCAGATGTTGACAATAATCCACTATGGCCACCATCGCCAGAACCTAAAGAAACGGTTAAAGTTTAGATGTGTCACATAGCGCGCTGACTAAATGTGCGGTTCAACAAGTACGGACTTCGAGGATACGGTGAATAAATTGGAGTGCTCACACAGTTTCCACATTAGCGATTAATAAAGGGAAAATCAGAGATCCACCCGTTCGTAGCAATTGCTACAAAGGAAACCCATACGGGTTCCTCGAAAGAAAAGCCTCAGAGTTGAAGAAAAATTCCTCCTGGTCCGGGACACGAACTCGGGGCCACCGCCTTTCCGGGGCAGCCGCTCTGCTTTATGAGCTAACCAGGCGGCTAGCAGATGGCAGGGCAAAGTCAAATTTGTCGACAACACGAAGCAAAGCAAGTGTTTGACGTAGTAGTTCTGTGGAAACCCGCAAGGTGGAGAGAAGTAAATAATAAAGGGAAAATCAGACATCCGCCCGTTCGTAGGAATTGCTGCAAAGTAAATTCATACGGGTTCCTCGAAAGAAAAGCCTCAGAGTTGAAGAAAAATTCGTCCAGGTCCGGGACGAATTGCCGCGGTAGTCCGGGACGAATCAGACGAACGGGTGAATGTATGATTTTCCCTTTATTAATTACTTCTCCACCTTGCGGGTTTCTGCAGAACTACTACGTCAAACACATTAGCGATGTTCAGCGAGTCAATGTGCGGGCGAAAAATGAATGAGCCTGGTTCCTGGAGTGGAGTGACGGCGTTGAAGGGCTAGGTAGTCCAACCGCTGCTTTAAGATTCTACGAGGATTTTACCCGAACGAAAGCTTTCCACGGAAACAGTTTGACGGGAACTTAATTGAGAAATATGCTTTGTCGTTCATCACTCCAACATGAAGGCGATATTGTCTATTGTAGACCTTACAGTGTAAGTTTTGTCGCAATTAAAATGATAATTTTTTGTGATTATTGAATACAATACCCTGAAAATGCCGTTTACAGCGAAGTGACTAGTGTTACTTGATTCACTTCTTGCATTCAGAAATTCGTGCTAACATATGGCATAGAAATTAGAAATTCTGATGGGTTGGCAACTTTACATAATTGCAGAGACCATTTCATATTGTTATTCAGTCGTAATCACAAATATTTGAGTTAAATGCAAGAATAAAAAGAGATGAAAGGTAATCTCTAAGTGCAAATAATGTCCACGTTGATGTTTGCAACGATTACATTAAAACAACGAATAGGCCAATCGGAGTAGAGGCGTTCTGGAATATAGTGGGCGTATAGCGTAACATGGCTGTAGAAGTTTCGGAAATGGGAAAGATTTGAAGAATTCCCGATAAACTGAAATATGTATATTAGAGCCACGCCACAAAGTCGAAACCTCAGCAGTCATGGAGGCATTACGGAATCAGGGTGTAGATGAGCCATATGTAAAGATACTGGAAGATATCTATAGCGGCTCCACAGCCACCGTAGTCCTCCTTAAAGAAAGCAACAAAATCCTTATAAAGAAAGGCGTCAGACAGGGAGATACGATATCTCCAATGCTATTCACAGCATGTTTACAGGAGGTATTCAGAGGCCTGGAGTGGGAAGAATTGGGGATAAAAGTTGATGGAGAATACCTTAGCAACTTGCGATTCGCTGATGATATTGCCTTGCTTAGTAACTCAGTAGACCAATTGCAATGCATGCTCACTGACCTGGAGAGGCAAAGCAGAAGGGTGGGTCTGAAAATTAATCTGCAGAAAACTAAAGTATTGTTTAACAGTCTCGGAAGAGAACAGCAGTTTACGATAGGTAGCGAAGCACTGGAAGTGGTAAGGGAATACATCTACTTAGGGCAGGTAGTGACCACGAATCCGTATCATGAGACTGAAATGACCAGAAGAATAAGAATGGGCTGAGGTGCGTTTGGCAGGCATTCTCAAATCATGAATAGCAGGTTGCCACTATCCCTCTAAAGGAAAGTGTATAACAGCTGTGTGTTACCAGTACTCACATATGGGGCAGAAACCTGGAGGCTTACGAAAATGGTTCTGCTGAAATTGAGGACGACGCAACGAGCAATGGAAAGAAGAATGATGGGTGTGACGTTAAGGGATAAGAAAAGAGCAGATTGGGTGAGGCAACAAATGCGGGTAAACGACATCTTAGTTGAAATCAAGAAAAAGAAATGGGCATGGGCCGGACATGTAATGAGGAGGGAAGATAACCGATGGTCACTAAGGGTTACGGACGGGATTCCAAGGGAAGGGATGCGTAGCAGGGGGCGGCAGAAAGTTAGGTGGGCGGATGACATTAAGACGTTTGCAGGGACAACATGGCCACAATTAGTACATGACCGGGGTAGTTGGAGAAGTATGGGAGAGGCCTTTGCTCTGCAGTGGGCGTAACTAGGCTGATGATGATGATGATGATGATGATGATGATGATGATGATGATGATGATGATGATGATGATGATGATGATGATGATGATGATGATGATGATGACAAAGATCATATGAACACACAGAAGCGGTACCTGTATAAGTATGAAAAGCCTGGTCGGCACAAACAATTGTAGGATCACGGGGTAGATTGCACAGTATCTATGGGTGAAAAATGAAGTTCTGGGTTTCTCAAGGCAGGCGCAGAAATCAGAAAAATTTTGGGCCCGGGAAGAACGACTCGTAAAGGCGTAAAATTAACTGAAGATCATTAGAAACAGGGTAACTATACTTTCAACTACAAATATAGTTGAATGCCTCTGTGCTAGCTAGTGTTAATATAGAAAATTGCTGTACAATGTTTGAAATAAGCATGTCAATCAAAGGTGCACGCACACAGTGTCAGTCGTGGTTATAGGGGCGGAGAAATCACGTGAACTGCAAGTGTCACGCGAAAGAAAAAGTGTCCAGAGGATGCGGTGTGTCACGGTTGTATGAGCCTACAAGTTTCCTGCAAGTCCCCTTGAAAATCTTCTTTTCTTTTTTTCTTTTTTGTCAGACGGAAGTGGGTCTTTTATACATGGCGGGCATACGTAAACCAAATGATCGTCCTAACAAATGTGCAAGCGCTTGTCATTTCTCCTCACGCACACGCAAATAGGTATTTGCCTCATCTCCTTCGCCGTCCCTCTGTTTCGACATACATGCCGCGGCGTTCTCGCTACGTTCCGCCTACTCAGCCGGTGCATCGTGCCTCGACTGCTGCGCACCTCCAGCTGTTCTGAACGAGCACATACTGACGTCGCCCTGTTCGTTCCAACGCGTTGCGATGCTAAACTGAAAGCATAGAACGTTTGCTTCACTCACATGTTCTGAAGCATGCACTCGCTAGAGTACTCCGCTCACACCCACATGGGATGCACAGAGAGACACGCTATGTGCCTCCCAATCCCCTTGCTGTGCTTAGCGCTGTGCATGAAAGCCACAAGGGTCTAAGTGCACAGGGACAAAAAAATACATGTGTCCTCTCGCAGCTGCTGGAACTCATCGCTGCGCCTGTTTATTTGCTGTGCTCAACGCACGGAGACCAGAACAGCAGAATAACCGCGTCAGAAATCACGGGCATCATGAATACTAATCTATTGGTGGCGTATG
The DNA here is from genome assembly GCF_050947875.1 of Dermacentor variabilis. Classification (NCBI taxonomy): domain Eukaryota; kingdom Metazoa; phylum Arthropoda; class Arachnida; order Ixodida; family Ixodidae; genus Dermacentor; species Dermacentor variabilis. The sequence continues at coordinate 164,078,200 of NC_134574.1, read as the reverse complement.
TGGAAAACTCTTTTTTTTACCGTTTCGTTTTTCCCAAGATACTCCTGAGGTGCCCTTCCTTTTCTACCAGCTCTTGTTACCCCAACGGTAAAAGAACGAGAGCGCCGTGTTTCGGCCTAACAAAGACAGATGGTAGCACGTTCTCATTCCTGCTGTAGACGACGCGAATTCGAGTATTCATTTTCGACGAAATACGCAGGTAATGCATTGAAACGTGTTAATTTACTGTATGCACGGAAAAATGCTACGACGCTGTGAAATTTTAGCCGAAACGAGTCAGCGGCTTAATCGGGACATTCGTGCATATGTGCCTATAGTGTCGCTTTTATTTGCGCAATTTATGATGCATGCAACGCAAGGCAGGTGGGGCAGAAATGGCGCGAGTTGGTGCCCCTTTAAGGAGCACATGTTTAAAGTGTAAAAATTTGGGCGACAGCCATGCGATCAAGACAGTCGACGCTCATGCGATTAGCACTGAAGCAGTGTGTGAGACCGTTTAAGCAGCCCGTCTGCTTGTGTCGCGCATACCTCTCGACACACTGCGTCATCTAGCGGCGCCGCCACAAAGTCCTCGCGTGACGCATGTTTTGAATCAAGAGGGCGTGGGTTCGATTGCACCCAGTACCGGATAAAATTTATTTGTTGTTTGTTTATGCTCCGCAATGTGCACATATATTTCGTGTGCAAGAAAGATTCTCACTTGAGAGTCGGCGCTTGCCTCTTTACAATGTTCTTTGGTTTTTGTGTCTGCTCAAGAAATCGCGCTCTTATATCTCCGATAACCAGTTACCTTTCCCAAAAGTCTACTGGTTTGCATATTTGACGGGTGCCTTCACTTCAACATGCGCAACTACGTTTGGTACCTTCCTTCCTTGTGGGCCACCCTGCGACCGTTAAGTTTGGCGTTTGCGATATCTTTGTCGTTCTATTTGTATCTGTATTTGCACGCCTGCCTTTCTGTATGAACAGCTGCACTTTTCCAAACTTCCATATGTATTTCCCAGGCCTCCGCTGCCTCCGGAGCTACCACCGGTAGAAACTGAAGGAAAAAAGTAGATGCGTTGCGCTCAACATCATTCGCTTCAGAGAGAGAGAGAGAGAGAGAGAGATACAAGAAAGTAAAGGTAGAAAAGGCAACTAGGTGACAGTTTTATGTTTGCAACCTACAATGGAGTTGGGGAAGAGTGTTTCAGAAGCAGGATAGAAAGAGAAGAAAATAATATAACTGAAAAAAAGACAGGGGAAGGGAGGAAGAGAGAGAAGAGAGAGAGAAGCAAGCGACGAAATGCAGAAATGTAACCAGCCGCGTTCACATGTTCCACTCTCCTTTTGGGGAAAGGTATAGAGGTAAATAGACATGAACAAGGGGCGAGAGGGAACACAACTTGTGCGCAAACGTTCATGTGCACATTGCGTCGACACACCATGGAGGTGTAGGTAAACTCATTAGCTATAGAAGAGTCAATCTCTTCATAGTTGCTTTGTTTTGAAGTGGATAAATGGTTCACCGAGAAAAATATCCGTCAGGTTCATAGGGTGCTAAGGGGTAGCGAGGGATTGGCACACAACTTGATTATCCCGTTCATACCTTGGGAATAGCTTGAGACACAAAATATGACATCATAGGTAGCTCCGCTCCCCATGTACGCGTGTACGCGATTGCCGAAAAAAAGAATACTGCGTAGTCTAGGAGGCCCAATATGCAAAATACCACATAGAGAGGACGAAATTCGGCATCATGCATGAAATATTAATTTGCTCAGAGAGAGTATTACGTCATGCACTGGTATCTGCATGGAAATTTAAATGGCTCTTAGTACTTTTGAAGGTCATCATCATCATCATCATCAGCCTGGTTACGCCGACTGCAGGGCAAAGGTCTCTCCTATACTTCTACAACAACCCCGGTCATGTACTAATTGTGGCCATGCCATGCCTGCAAACTTCTTAATCTCATCCGCCCACCTAACTTTCTGCCGCCCCCTGCTACGCTTCCCTTCCCTTGGGATCCAGTCCGAAACCCTTAATGAACATCGGTTATCTTCCCTTCTCATTACATGTCCTGCCCATGCCCCCCCCCATTTCTTTTTCTTGATTTCAACTAACATGTCATTAACTCGCGTTTGTTCCCTCACCCAATCTGCTCTTTTCTTATCCCTTAACGTTACACCTATCATTCTTCTTTCCATAGCTCGTTGCGCCGTCCTCAATTTGAGTAGAACCCTTTTCGTAAGCCCCGTAGGTGAGTACTGGTAAGACACAGTTATTATACACTTTTCTCTTGAGGGATAACGGCAACCTACTGTTCATGATATGAGAATGCCTCCCAAACGCGCCCCAGCCCATTCTAATTCTTCTGATTATTTCAGTCTCATGATCCGGATCCGCAGTCACTACCTCTCCTAAGTAGAGGTATTCCCTTACGACTTCCAGTGCCTCGCTGCCTATTGTAAATTGCTGTTCTCTTCCGAGACTGTTCAGCATTACTTTAGTTTTCTGCAGATTAATTTTTAGACCCACTCTTCTGCTTTGCCTCTCCAGGTCAGTGAGCATGCATTACAATTGGTCCCTTGAGTTACTAAGCAAGGCAATATCATCAGCGAATCGCAAGTTACTAAGGTATTCTCCATTAACTTTTATCCCCAATTCTTCCCAATCCAGGTCTCTGAATACCTCCTGTAAACACGCTGTGAATAGCATTGGAGATATCGTATCTTCCTGCCTGACGCCTTTCTTTATTGAGATTTTGTTGCTTGCTTTATGGAGGACTACGGTGGCTGTGGAGCCGCTATAGATATCTTTCAGTATATTTACATACGGCTCGTCTACACCCTGATTCCGTAATGCCTCTATGACTGCTGAGGTTTCCACAGAATCAAACGCTTTCTCGTAATCAATGAAAGCTATATATAAGGTTTGGTTATATTCCGCACATTTCTCCATCACCTGATTGATAGTGTGAATATGATCTATTGTTGAGTAGTCTTTACGGAATCCTGCCTGGTCCTTTGCTTGACAGAAGTCTAAGGTGTTCCTGATTCTATTTGCGATTACCTTAGTAAATAGTTTGTAGGCAACGGACAGTATGCTGATCGGTCTATAATTTTTCAAGTCTTTGGCGTCCCCTTTCTTATGGATTAGGATTATGTTAGCGTTCTTCCACGATTCCGGTACGCTCGAGGTCATGAGGCATTGCGTATACAGGGTGGCCAGTTTCTCTAGAACAATCTGTCCACCATCCTTCAACATATCTGTTGTTACCTGATCCTCCCCAGCTTCCTTCCCCCTTTGCATATCTCCCAAGGCTTTCTTTACTTCTTCCGGCGTTACCTTTGGTATTTCGAATTCCTCTGGACTAATTTCTCTTCCATTATCGTCGAGGGTGCCACTGGTACTGTATAAATCTCTATAGAAATCCTCAGCCACTTGAACTATCTCATCCATATTAGTAATGATATTGCCGGCTTTGTCTCTTAACGCATACATCTGATTCTTGCCAATTCCTAGTTTCTTCTTCACTGTGTTTAGGCTTCCTCCGTTCCCGAGAGCATGTTCAATTCTATCCATATTATACTTCCTTATGTCAGCTGTCTTACGCTTGTTGATTAACTTCGAAAGTTCTGCCAATTCTATTCTAGCTGTACGGTTAGAGGCTTTCATATATTGGCGTTTCTTGCACCTTGCCGAGCACGTCCACATCTTGTATGATGCCAGGGTTAGCGCAGAGTGTGAGGTCTATTTTATTTCTAGTCTCGCCGTTCGGGCTCCTCCAGGTCCACTTTCGGCTGTGCCGCTTGCGGAAGAAGGTATTCATTATCCTCATATTATTCTGTTCCGCAAACTCTACTAATAATTCTCCCCTGCTATTCCTAGTGCCTATGCCATATTCCCCCACTGCCTTGTCTCCAGCCTGCTTCTTGCCTACCTTGGCGTTAAAGTCGCCCATTAGTATAGTGTATTTAGTTTTCAGTCTACCCATCGCCGATTCCACGTCTTCATAGAAGCTTTCGACTTCCTGGTCATCATAACTGGATGTAGGGGCGTAGACCTGTACAATCTTCATTTTGTACCTCTTATTAAGTTTCACAACAAGACCTGCCACCCTCTCGTTAATGGAATAGAATTCCTGTATGTTACCAGCTATATTCTTATTAATCAGGAATCCAACTCCTAGTTCTCTTCTCTCCGCTAAGCCCCGGTAGCACAGGACCTGCCTGCTTTTTAGCACTGTATAGGCTTCTTTCGGCCTCCTAACTTCACTGAGCCCTACTATATCCCATTTACAGCCCTCTAATTCCTGCAATAGCACTGCTAGACTCGCCTCACTAGATAACGTTCTAGCGTTAAACGTTGTCAGGTTCATATTCCAATGGCGGCCTGTCCGGAGCCAGCGATTCTTAGCACCCTCTGCTGCGTCGCAGGTCTGACCGCCGCCGTGGTCAGTTGCTTCGCAGCTGCTGAGGACTGAGGGCCGGGGTTTAATTGTTGGGTTCATATAGAAGGTTGTGGCCAAGTACTGCACCAGGGTGGCCAATCCTGCTCTGGTGAGGGAGTGCGTTGCCGGTTCTGATCACCGGGATCAGGCCACACTCCAAGCCTGTTTGTGCAATTTTATCAACACGCGGATTTTTTTTAATCCGGTGGAAAATTGCCGGCACCGGGATTCGCACCACGGACCTCTTGCATGCGAGGCGGGTGTTCTACCTCTACGCCACCGCTGCCACTCTTTTGAAGGTATTCGCCGTAGAACAAAACTTTAGAACATTTTGTTTTGGTCATCATGGCATTGTTGACAGCTGTTGTCACGTGCCTCCTCTGTTCATGTTTTAATATCGCAGAAGAACCTACTTACAACACTAGTTTTCCAGCCTACTCAGTTGCGAGTGATTTCGTTTGCTTCCCGTGTAACAAACGCTATCTGCCAGAGAGATTACTGGACTTACTGGATGCAGGACTTACCTGAAGCTGCACCACCAGATTCAATTCCCAGTCCGTTAGTACTGACTCCCCAGCCACCGCCGCCTGAACCTAAGATGCACAAAAGAAAAAAAGATAGAGAGAGAAAGAGAGAGAGGAAAAATTCTAGGTCACTTTCTGTATAATCGAGGCTGAAAAGGTTGATTGAAGAGGGAGGCAGACTAATGAGGCACACATTATTCAATTTACCTGTAGAAGTTTTTCTATAGTGAATTAAAAGCGACTGGGGGATTTTCAATGTTTTGTTCATGTTACATTCGTAAAGCAGGGTGTCTTTGCTAAGGAGGTACGCCGCATACTCGTGCTGCTGCGGCATCAAATAAATCGGTCTAGCATACAATCCACAGTCAACAGACGCTAAGTTTGAATAAAGATGGCGTTTTTAATTTTCTTGCGTCAGGCAACGGTCCTTGATTAGATGAGTTTCAGTAATAACTTCCTTTCCCAGTATGGCTTTCATAGATTCATTGCCGCTTCAGCTCAAGCTCGAGCGGTCACTTTTTTAAGCAAGCGGGAGTCAATCTCGACTTATCGGCCCTTCCCTCTCGGCTGGTTTCAACCCCTGATGACGGAGTACGCGGCAAGAAATTAAAATACATAAAACGAAAAGGAAGTCCTCGACATGTTACGCACCCGAATTCTTTGTGTTAAACGTGTGGGCAGGTTCGTTAACAGGAGAGCCGTCAGAATGCTCACAGAGGATGTGTGGCATGATAGCTAAACGGGCTGCAGGATGCACATTGAAGGTATAGGTGAAAAAATCGATCAGCGCGTTGACTTCTGGAGCACTTGCATACCATTTCGTAATAACGTACATTCTTCTTGATCCACTGTGCGCAATTAACAAGTGAAAATATTCGAAGCAAAAATACTCTTCAGTGTAGGAGCTCCTTTATTCTCTCTTATTATAAGGATAAATAATGAAGCCACTGGCACATGAGTTGTTCCTTCCGCTCTCCCTTTCTTAAGCACGTAAACAGCTCCACTCACCTGAACCACTTGACCAAGTAGATGTCATACCTCCACTGTTGCCACCCGTGGCACCCCCCAGTGTACTGCCTACGCCGCCGCCGGAGGAACCTGAGATAGTGAAAAATAAAGATAGTTTGGCCATTGACAATGACTGCGAAACTTGGTTGCAGATGAGGGCAGGGGAATTAGGTAGAAATAGTCAAACATATCGCAATAGTGCCAGTGTATCAATGCGGCGTTGCTGTGTGGCTACAAGTTCAGCGATTATATGTGTCCAATGTGTTGGAGGTGTGTCCTAACACTTGATAACAGGTGCAAAAACTTTTGTCTGACCATCGCACGGCAATTCGCTTAAACACTCACTTTCAAGTTAAGGGAAAGAAAAAAAAGAAAAACGAACACCTGAAATCGGCGACTCGCTTATTTGCCATAACTTGGTTGCTTAAGACAGTAGTCATTACCCTACATTTCCCTCCAAGCACTCTGGAGTGCAGTTTTGAAGGATCCCCTTGAACATCTGGGAAACTAAAGAACTTCGCTACCGCCTTATGAGCTGCTACAAATGCCTGAAAACAATTAGACAACGCCTGTAGGAGGCTCCTCCGCAACCTGAAGAACACGCAGCAGCAGAGGTGTTATGTCCGTAGAACCTGTAATTGGCTAGCAGGAATGCAAGACACGCCCGCTTTGCGAGCTCTCCTCAGTGTGGCGTCTACTGAGTCATTGGCGCAGCGCAGCACGGCTTCTGGCACAGCCGTCGTTCTCGACATTCATATATAATAAGTACACCGGTTCGATGTCCTCGATTCCAGCCAACTAAATGTCGTCGTCATAATGTAGTTATTGCGCGGTCGTCATTGTTGTCATCCCGTTAGCATCTTGACGACGTGGTCGCCGCATCTTCCCCGTCGTCACTGCCATACCGCTGTTCTTGTCATTATCGTGTGTTAGTCTAGGGCCGTCGTTAGGCAGGAGTTTTTGCAGGCGGTGTCTTCATTCCGTGGTTGTTAACGTTAGACCGGCTGCGTCATTTTCATAATGTAATCGTTTCATCACTGTCGTTCCTCTAACTACGAGATGCTAAACTACACCGCCTTTGAAGAACCGTGTGTGAGAACAACGCCAATGTGGTCGATGGTTCGCTCGCTTTTGAAGTCGCAACCGAGAAACCTGTCCGCTATTCCGATGCGGCAAAGATAGGAATTTCTGCACGCTGCTCCCAAGCTACACCCGGCAAATGAGAATCGGTTTGGTTCGGAATATTTCGGATAGGAGGCTGGGTTGGAGAGAAACGTCCAGGCGATGACGACGGGTGTGCGGGAAATCTTCAGTGCTCGACACTAAAAGCGTGGCTTCCGCGCGGACACGCGAAGCTTTAATGCTGTGTCTTTTTCTGGCAGCTGTATGTGTTTCTTGCTCACTATCTTCACGAGCAGACCCAGCTAGTAGCTTCATCGGCATACTCGCTGCCCATGGCTTGGAAATGATAGAAAGGTAACGTCGTATCCTCTTCTTGGCATACCTTAAAGCAGCTCTAGAACTTGAAGCACCATAGTCGGTCGTGTTCTCCAAGTAGGAGGGCGTTTAGCAAACTTTTTAGCGCTGTTTGAAAATCAGCAAAAAAGTAGTTTATTCTGCAGGTGGTTGCTCGGGAATTACCAAATGTTCCAAGAAGAACGGGACGCTCCGCTGCTGTCACGTTGTCCTGTGAGTTTTCCGCGCCGTGTTGTGTTACCTTTCTCTCGTGCCCTGTTTCCTAGCGCTGCTTCGCAGAATGGTCTTAAACATTACTAGGTTCGGCAAGTACGACTACGGATCCAGCGATTACGTCAAGTGCTGCTATCTGCGTCAGAATTTCAATAAGTAGCAATAATTTTACAATATCTGCGTGTAAAATAAAGCTTTCCTAGTATTTGATTTGATCAGATCGAGTCTAATGACCACTTATTTCGCATAGCTCCATTGCTTTTTATATGGAGTGCTTGATTTTAAGTCTGCTCAATAACACGCAATTTTTCCCTACTTCCTCAGTAAAAACAAGCTTTAATTTTCTGCCACCGTAATTACGCCAGCTAAATAAATTTATCAAGAAGGTGAGAGCAGCTAACAAGCGTAAAAGTTGAAAAGTCATCTAAAACGGCATTTTTGATTTCTTTGCGTCAGGAAACACATCTTTTTAGGCACATTTATAGTATCACCTTCAATTTCCTTCCCCCGTATGGCCGTCATATATTTACTACCGCTTCAGTCATAGTGGAGGTCACTTCATCAATTAAGAGGGAATCAAAACATAGTTTCTCACTATAACATCTACACGGAAATCTAGCGCCACCTTCTATGGGAATTTCCTAAGGGGCACTGTGATGTCGTGGGAATGACGGTATATGTATTTTCGAGGCTTGTGTTGGCTGGTGTTGTAACAGGATTCGCCTAAGCCTTGGGTATGGCTACAAAGCGCGTTCTTAAAGTAAAAGCTTATAAAAGGTTTTCATTCACGCATATTACATCTTCCAATGACGTTTACTCCCCTACAATGCATAACAAAGCAAAGAAAAGCAAGAACAGACGACAAACTGTTCCAAAGCTAGCGCGAATCTTGTCTTCTGTCCTCCAACTTTTGCGGCGCGCTGATGTTTTCTACGTTTCATACGATTGTACATGCAATAAGAGGCGCTCTTAATTAGACAAAACATGTTTTTGCGTTATAATCAAGTTAGAACAACTTGTTACGTGCTGTTTTAGTAGAAAATTAATCATTGGGACAGACTGAACGGTGCTTGCCTGGCTCTCCGAGAACGATGCCAATCGGAAGTCACAATATACCGGCATTTCCATGCCTACCACAGCGCAGCAACGCCAGATTTTCCTCTAGGTAACACAGTGAGAAACTATGTGAGTCAAAGTTAATGAATTTGCCCGAACCTGTCGATGGGCTTCCACCACCGCTGGTGTAGTACCGCCGGAGAAAATAATATACGTCGAGCAAAGTGCAAATCTTCGGCATGTTACGGTGCCAAAATGTTCCTGTTGAATGTGTAGGTAATTTCAGTAGCAAGAGAGCAATTAGTATGCTCGCAGAGGTTGTCCTACATCATAGACGAATGGGCTACAGGATGGAAAACGAAGGCAAGCGACAAGATAGTTGTGCGTAGTGACTTAAGGAGCGCTTGCATACTGTTGCGTTGTGGTGCAAATGGTAAAGGGGGGCACAGTTTCAGAACAAACATTATCGAATATAATGTCCTCTTTAAGGTAGAAGTTTGTTTGTTCTGCACTATTATAACGATAAATCTTTAAGCCAATGGCGCGTGAATTGTTCTTTACACCCTCCCTCTCTGAAGTATCTAAGAGCTGCACTCACTAGAACCACTTGACAAAGATGCCAGTCCTCCATTGATGTCGTCAATGATACTACCTACGCTAGCACCAGTAGAGCCTGAAAGGGCGAAAACAAAATTTAGGAGGACCTTCCTGACAATCTGTAAAGCTAGAGCATCCACCTCATATGCTGGACTTAGAAGGATCAAACCCTTTGGATCAAATTTGAAAGGATAGCAGCCAGTTCCATTTCGGCAATTTACCATCAGGCGGATGTTTTTCCCTAGGATTTGTCGAGCAGCGAGCCGAGAGAGCGCTTGTATTTATTTTGCCGGTAAGTACCCGACGTCAGCACTTGTCCGCCTCTCACAGCAGCGGAGATGCCCGGCTGTGGAGCTGATCGGCTGTGGAGATGGCCGATTTGTCCTTGCGAATTTCTAAAGGATCCTCTTGCGTTATTAAAACCCTGACAAACAACCGTACGCCTGGCCGGGAGACATCTCTATCCGTTAAAGAATCCAATTTGTGTGCGGCAGCACTGTGATTTCATCCGAGTACCGCGCGCGTATGAGGCGGACGTTCGACCAGTTGGTAACCGCTGCTGGTACGACCAGCAGCTGGTACCTGCTGCGACCGTTGGTAACACGCCTAAATGGCCTACTCACTTAGAGCTGCACTGGAGTTACTCAGCATGAGACGTTAGGATGGACAGCAGGATCCGTAGCATGATCTAACGTGAAAGCCGCGAAGACGACGACGGACAAAAAAGTAAAACACACATACACAGAAGGCACCTGACGAGCATACGGTGAACTGACGAACATACGCCATTTACGATATGTTTATACTGATGTGAAGAGGCACAGCACCAGTTCGCTTGGCAAATAGCTACAGCTCACATGCGCGCCAGGCTGATGGTAGCGTTTGGAGGGCCGTCTTCGAATCACAACATGTAGCCCCCCGGTTCGTTGGCTGACAAACATAGTGGCTTGCAATATTTGGTGCTGCATACTTAAGCGCAGGTATGTATAGTACAGAAAAAAAAATGAGGATAAGATTACTTAGCACAGCTGTGGCTCCGCCTCTTTATTTTGTCTTCGTGCGCTATCTGCACCAGACGACGTTATTTGGCTGTTTATGCATGGAAACAATGGTTCGCAACATCTGGGCACATGAAGTTGATCTACACCGCTCTTTCATGGCATCACCCTCACACCGCACACTGAAGGAGCTGTCTGCAATAGTTGAACTACGTGTGCTATTATAAGTTTCAAATAGTCAGGACAAAGACCAAGGACAAACAACAAAGAAGAGACGAGACAAGCACTCGCGCTGCTTGTCTCGTCTCTTTATTGCGGTTTGTCTTGGGTCTTTGCGCTGACTCTTTCACCTTATCGTAAGATGTACCAATTAGCCCAACCGAAGTTTTATTAAACTAAATGTCTATACAAGTAAGTAATCAGGGTAGATTGCCATACGCACAGTAAAGGGGCTTAATTCACAGCTACCTACGGCGGCGCTCTTTCGAGTGCAGGGAAAACTAAACAATGGATTCTTGCCACACGCGCCAGAAAGCAGTCGGTGGTCGCGATTCTGGTGTAAGTGAAGCATGGGGGGTGATGCTGGTTACGTGAAGCAAGCAATACTGGAATAGGCAGGACGTGGTCTCCGCGCTAACAGAGAGACTAGAGGAAACACCATCGTAATAAAATTACGGAGATGCTGTCCCTTTTCAGGAGGTTGCAGCTGAGCTGCATTCACCTGAAAATCCCGTCCTACTGCCTCCGGACCATTATCCACCGGTGATGCCACTTGATCATTTAGAAGAACAAGACAGTTCACATTGAGCAGTTGCAGTTCACGCAACCACGATAATATGCACTTTATTAAAATACGTTAAATATTTAAAACAAAAGCACTGACAAAAAACAGGCCCGTACGCAAACTAAGACATTAAATTTTTAACATGAAAAATTGCAACTGGGAGCAAAGGGGTATATACTATAGTTTAGGTGATTTCAGTTTATGCCAGTTCTTAGGAGGAGAAGTTAGTGCTCGTAGAGAAAGGTGCAAAACGTTGTCACCGGTATCGCACTGTTATGAAAATTATGGGGCGGGAAAGTTTCACTAAATGAGGTGCTGCGGGACAATATAGCTTTTGTAAGGAATCAGCAGCAATACTCACCCCAGCTAGTGGTAACACTTGGTAATGTTACATTGGTGCCTCCTTGTTGAAAGGAAATTGTTGCTGAAAAGGAACGAAGATATTCTACAGGTGCGCAAGGTGCTGCTTAAAAGCTTTGTAAGTAAATTATATGGAAGCGTGCTCCTATGTATTGTCGCAGAACGCCCTCAATAAAAAAAGTTACTTCCTCTAGTTTGCTCGTTCAAATTCCAAGGTCCCAAATATTGTTTACTGCAAAATTTCTTCAATGTTCTTCCGCCCACAAAATAGAGCATACGAGCTAACATCAATATATATGTTATTAAATTTTATTCGTCATCATCATCAGCCTATTTTATGTCGGCCGCAGGAAAACGGCCTCTCCCTGAGATTTCCTATTACCCCTGTCCTGCGCTAACCGATTCCAACTAGCGCCTCCGAATTTCTTAATTTCATCACCCCACCTAGTCTCCTGCTGTCCTCGACTGTGCTTCCCTTCTCTTGGCACCCATTCTGTAGCTCTAATGGTCCAACGATTATCCAACCAACGCAGTAAATGACGTGCCCAGCTCCATTTTTTTCGCTTAATGCCAATCAGAATATCAGCTGTGCCCGTTTTCTCTCCGATCCCTAACCGCTCTCCTACTGTCTCTTAACGTGATGCCGAGCATTCTTCGTTAGATCGCTCTTTCCACGGCCCTTAAATTGTTCTCAAGCTTCTTTGTCAGTCTCCAAGTTTATACAGTCCAAGTTATGATATATTATGTATATATTATATTATTATAGTCGTCTTTGTGTTCGTAACAAGGTACGCTACAATAACCGCGCACCAAAGAGCTCAATTGAAGCCATAACATTTCGCGTACGATTTCAATTTCGTTTAAATACAAACAAATTGTTCTCGATACTTTACAGGATACTTGATGCTTGCCACAAATTACGCCTGTCAACGGCCGGCATCGGCCTCTCTATTAGCGCTAATTAGCAGCAGTCTGATAAATAAACACATCCCATTGGACCATTGGCCGGCATGTGAATACTCAGTGGGAGCCATCCATGCACTCTTTGAATATTTGACATACAAATTTAGAGTGACGGATGTAAACTTCCTCGTTTGTGTACTTGCAAATCCCAACGTACTTTATTGTAATTGTCCTCAACACCAACTGTTACACCACTCTTTTTTGTATTTCTGTTCTCTTTGAGTAGAGTAGCAAGTCAGAAAATATATTCCCCAATTTGACTACTCTCCCTTTCTTCAAATAAACTTTACTGTCCCTCTTTGTCGTTTCATAGAAACATTGGATGTGTAAATAACTTTGTAAAAGCAGTGTAGGTGTAAATAACCTACACGGCTTTGAGCGCAAATGTGGAGTCCTGAAGTGGCTAACCAGGCCTTTTAGTAAGTTCATCCTGTCTCTACCAAAACTAGGGTAAAGGTCTCCCCATTTCTGGTTGTCTTCAGTGAAGTATACTTGAACAAAGTAAGATATTGGGCGATTGGTACGTGTACGTGAAGATGAAAAATTAGCACTAAAAAGAACACAGACAAGGAAAACGACAAAATGACAGCACTCATGCACTTGTCTTCCTTTTTTTGCGGCTGATATTTTCTGTTCACGTCTCCAAGGAAGAATTCAGTGGGGCCATCGGCCAGCTCCTCGTCAACATCATGAAAAATACAGCTGCGCCTTTCACGCAGAGGCTTTTGTGGGAAATTACCTCTTTTTTAAGTTTTGAAACGAAAACTAAACATGAAATTGTTAGAAGAGTTGCCTTCTCTAAAGGTTTAATTTTTTGTTTTCTTTTTGCACATGCGTGTATTGTAGTATTTTTTTGCAGCAATTTGTACAGTGTATACATATCTTCACTATTGATCTTTATTTTGAATTTAAGCAACTACTTTCGTGTTGTATTGCTATAAATTGCACTAGATGTTATAAATTGAGTTATATGATCTTACTATTGTTTCCTTATGCCACTCTTAGCTCATCATGCTGAAACAATCTTCTTTATCAGCAAAGTTTTTTATTTCATTATTTTATATTGTGATTTTTATGTTTATATCATTCTGGCAGTATGTAATGGCTCGTTATGCATCTTGCTGCTTATATCGTCATCTTGTATGCTGTGTGCAAGAGGAGATGCCCGGACAGCTCTACATTGGGACCTCCCGATGTACTGGTGAAAATGAATGTTTTGGTTTTCTTTTCCGCTACAAAGAAACTAGGAACTTAAATTTTACTAGTCCATCAACAGTTCTTGTAAGGCAGTTAAAATCTCTACTTGAGCTTAGTAATACGTGTTTTTACTTTCGAGCAGGTTGACCTGTAGCATATATATGGGTATTTATATAAAAGATGGCAGCCCTGCTAATGCAAAAAAAAAATTGCTGCTTGCTTCGAGAATTTATGGTAAACTAGTCAAAGCATACTTGGCTCTGGTCCCAGTCCTAAACAACTTCTGTGGTAGTTTCATCATGGCCTTAAGCCCAACCAGCAAGAGCATACCGAAAGAAAGGCTTCAAAGGACGTATTGCAAGATATTTGCACATAGTCTTTCGGCCTTGTTTGAACCATTGAAAACATGTAAGAGAGTGCGTATCAGGCATCTATTGCGGAAATACTGTTGGGACCGTTTTATACAACACGCAGGGTGCGCATTTGTTACTGGTTGACACATAACCTTTTATAGAACTCATTTTCTAACAATGATGTTCAGTTTTAACTTTTTTGCAGTAGGTGTCCAGAAACAACGATGGTTTCCGTCAAGTTAGTCGCAAGTGAATCTCAGATATGATCAATGTGCCAACTGAAGCTAAAACCGTTAGGCTGTTCCAGTAGATGATTCGTCAAGTGTGCAGTTCAACTCGTGAATCCAGAAAGCAGCCAGGGATATGCTGAGCGTCACTGCGGGTTAAAAGGAACATTTACCAATGCAGTTGCTATGCGTATGGGGCTGGGATAACTTCCTGTGTGTTTAACTAACTCATTATATAATGGGGATTATTATTTTAAATAAATAATTTACAATGTGTCGACTGTGGAAAGACATTTGATGTGGGTTATCCATTCGTTTCTGCAAAAAACTACTCAAGTTCTAAAAAAATCTTTGCATGCAATATACAACTCTGTTGTATATATAGCTCTGACCTACATTAAAACATAATGCTACAATTCTTTAAGCAGTCATTTGGTACGTTACAAGAGCCTAGACTCGACATTGGGTGCGAGTACATATGGTGGCACCATCCCGTTAGAGTGCGCTCTTTCTGGGAGATTTTCGTGAGGGCCTTACGAAAGAGGCAATTTCATCGCTGCCGAATAATAGTTCTAGGCGAACTGAAAACAGAGTGCTTTAGAAACGCTGTCTCCTCATACCATACAATGCAGAGCTACCATGTGCTGCTGTTTCAATGACTCCCGTCAAGCCGGCTTGCGTTAAAGGAGCACTCGCCGAGATAACTCTGTGCGAAATATTCTTGCGTTATGCTGCTGCATATACCAGTGAAGTGAATGATGACTCAGTGCGGTGGCCACACGGATTAGGAGTCACAGACATTGCGTGTACATATAGTACGTCACCGTGTGATATCTTTATTAAGTTGGGATTGACACCGCCTGTGTGTTCGTTTTTTTTTCATTGTTTGTTATGTCGTTTCTCTTCAAATTGTCTGTAAGAGATAACACAATTCAACCCTTTTATACATGACCTCATTGTATAGCTCATGGGAAGAGGCGCAGATTACCGACGCGAGAAATTGAAATTTTATTTAACGATTAGCTAAAAGGCTTTGTAAATGACCATATCTGCTTAACAGAAATCATGAGACCAAGATCATTTTTGAGATATTTGCCCCCAAATTCTAAACTGTGCACTCGCGTTGCAGTTGATCTTGTTTCCAACTTTTTGAGGGAGGCATTGGGGACCAGGATCGCCGATGTATTTTGCAGAATATTTTGAAGACGAATGTGTAAAGAGTAGGGCCACCCTCAATAGTTCTTCTTAGCAGATATGGTAGACTGGTGCTCAATTTTATAATTGAACAGGTAACGTAATATGAACAAATAAATGCTAATTAGCAATCTTATTATTTACTTATGGGTACCTTATGATTTGTCGTGCAAGGAATGATGGCATCTTCAGGTAATCTACCACCACAGGTGATGTTACAGAAGAATTTTATTACTTCAAAAAACACACTCTATCTTCAAACTACAGCAATACATAACAGACGGTATATTCATCGAAAAAAATGACAGATGGTTTGCCGGCGCAAACCACGGAATATCTTGCGTAAGCACATTTTTGTTGGTAAAGTTAGCCATTTTCTTGCACCAAGCTAGGCATTGCTACTCCATATGCATTATGCTACCCAGT
This sequence comes from Dermacentor variabilis, assembly GCF_050947875.1. NCBI lineage: Eukaryota > Metazoa > Arthropoda > Arachnida > Ixodida > Ixodidae > Dermacentor > Dermacentor variabilis. Next base: position 164,062,389 of record NC_134574.1, on the reverse strand, counting down.
GTGCATGACTGTACCTATCATGGGGGCAATAAAGTAATAGTTTAGCAACGACGTTGCGACTGCAAAGTATTGGCCAATCGCTTCTGTCGTTCTTCGACAGTTTCGTTGGCAGGTTTCAACGCCATTAATTGTCCACTTTGTTGCTGCAGTTGCAATCGCTTGGCCACATTATCGTCAGGCGACACCGGCTCTTGCCCACTACCCCTCTACATCCCCCACGCGCCCACCCACGCCCGGGCCCTCCCCCTCTCGCCCTCTCCACGCACTCAATCGCGATGACTTATGTTTACGTTGTTTTAGGCGTGTTTCGGTTTCCATAGCGAGACATACACAGCTAACCGAGAAGAGGCTGCAAACTGACAGAGTAGAAATACAAGTTTTTAGGCTAGTAGTGCTTTCGCACTCAAACATCTGAATCGTAGGTACCTGGTAGAGCTTCATGCCGGTAACACAGCCAAAAAATGCCATACAATATAAAGCGGACAATACAAATCACATTTTGGTGCACTTCCTCTTTTTCCACAAATTTTTTTTCTTCATATGAACGTCTATATATGGGTATTTGCACCATGTCATGGGGTTTAGGTCAAATCATATGACACCATCACAGTACAAAACCAACCACCGTTGCTCGCACACTTCCGCAACTCTTCAAAAACGCCTTAGCTGTGCAACTAAGGACTTCTTCGCCCACGGAAACATGCGATGACTCGTCGTAACAATCTGCCAAAATTCTTCGTTGTCTAACTTTGTCACAGATCCACTGCGAAGCGCAGCACCGCTAATGCTCAGATGGCGCTGCTCAACGCCTCCGTTCTTAAACCGCTTCTTTGCTTCCGACGCAGCCAATGTGGCTGCTGTGTGAGCGTCGTCGCTCATGCCACGTCATGACGATGGAAGCGCCAGTCTTTGTCGTGGTGGCGGTAGCCACAAATATTACTCAACGTTTCAAATTACCTCACGCATTCGCGAATACGACTTTTGACAATTCACTGCAACATCATACTAACTTCACGTCAGCGGTAACCAAATAGATAAGATGTGTGCTCATTAAGGAGCCTACAGTTTTAATAATTCTGACATCTATTTTAGCGCCATGTCACCGGAGTCGCAAACTTGTTGCTTAACTTTTTTATTTACCGATATACCGTAAAGTTCTGCGTGTAAGGAGTTCGACATTGGATTGTATTATTATAAAGCTAAACTCAAAGTGCGTCATCACGAAAACTTACTGCTAAGCTCAACGTTTGAAAACTGCGCATGCGTTGTTGTATTAACCGGTGATATTACTGGGAAGCTATGTACCTTTTCCTGCACCTATTTGCTGCATAAGAGCTATTTTCTATCTATCGTCTCGTTTCTCACCACATAAGCCGTGAGATACCTCTGCTCGCGAGCTTTCTGCGCAGTACATTTGATGACGTAGTGTGCACTGCAACAAAACATGAACGGTTACAACTGCCCAGTGCGGCGACACTGTGTTAGACCTGAACCATGCCACGCAGTCAGGTTCAGGCCAGATAGATGTAAAACTGCGGGCCTTTGGTGTTTACGTAAGTGTTAGTTGAAAGACGCTCAGGTTTTTTTAACAAGTTTAGCCTCGCCGGCTATAGCCACTGCATGTACCCGAAGCTTGAAAAAAAGCTAGGCCAAACAGATGTACCGCGCTGGAAATGCAATTGTCCCAGGTGCCATGTTGCTAGCAGTTGTGGAATCACTGCACATTCTTAATTTGGCATCCTCAACCACAAACTCTACGACCTCGAAAGCATGAAAGACTGCATTAGACAAGAACTTCTGTACGTACAAGAAAGTGCACCGTCAACCATGCATAAGGTAGCACGGTTCTTCTGCGCAAAATTCTTTAAGGTTAGGCCTCGCGAGAATTCATCTACGTCAAAATTGTCAAGAATGGCTATGCTGCAGCGTGCTCACCTAACCGGCCGAATCCCACGTCCACAATACATGCGGCAACGGCAATTAGAAGGAACGTCATTCTTCCTTTTTCTTGCCACAAACGACGTTCACGGTGGTCAACTAGCCTAGAGCGTTCAAGATACTCCGGCCTTTTTATACACTCGACGACCACCAGGTGCGGGTCCACAGCTTGCTAGAAAGGGCACTGGCAAGCAGGGTAAAATGTCGAGATATCGTTTGTTACAACACTGTTTTTCTCAAATGCACATTGCAGCAGGCTTCCAAGCGAGTGTATCCACCGTTTTTAGCCTGAACAATAATCCGAAAGTTACCAATGTATCGTCCATTGTGCAACACCAGCTGTCCCGCCCACAACTCCTTGGAGATAAGGCATAGAACTGTAGATATTGTATGTTGTGGTTTATTGTTCCAGTATTGATGCGGAGCCGGTGTCGGAAACGGCAATAGAGAAGGCATATGGCTTCGAAGCTGCCCCAGCCGTCGGTGGCCAGCTCAGTAGGTGAACTGTACCGCGAATGGAAACAATAAGACTACTACTACGGGTACTACTACTACTACTACCACTACCACTACTACTACTACTAATAATAATAATAATAGTAATAATAATAATAAATCGATCACATGTTTCTTATAGTGTCGAGAAACAGCTACGGAGCCTTCATACTGGTTTACCTGAAGAATAATACGCGCGATAATATATACAGGAAACACAAATCTGGTAAACAAAGAACTATAACATAGAAAAATAAATAGGGAAACATAAAACGAGGAGGCGGTGTAAAATGAAGTTAATCATACAACGTCGATTATTATCTACTTGTATGCAAAACACGGGAAATCATCTCTGAAATACGTCGATGCAGACAGAATATGTTTTCTGGAGTCGAGACATTTGAACAGTCTCTGGTGCAATAAGGCAGTACAGAAAGCGCGGAATGCAGCCTGGTATACTTTTGCGGCACGGAAAAGGGCACAGGATCGAGAAGCATTGGGCAATGTATAACGCCAAGGACCACCTCACGAACAGACGGTATGATTTAGTGCGTTTTGGTTTTAGAGGCCTATGCGGACGTATACTTGAGAGGGCTTGGCTATGGTCGCCAGAACGGCAAAAAGCGGTGCTTTAAAACAGATATCAATATGTTCTGGATGCTTTCAATGAGACCAGCATTAGATTCGCCCGCTGCAGAGACATACTCTAGTGCTGGAAGGCACACAGTAAAATAGAATTTCAGAAAGGCAACAGGTCAGTCGAAGTCACGTGATATACGACAAACGATTCCAAGAGTGCGAGGGGCACGCTGTTTCTATAGATTATATTTTCAAGAGAACCTTCACGTTTTGTCGAAGTACGCGCCAAGATGTTTCATTTCATCGACTCCGGGCCATAGAGCAGCCCGAAGGCGGTGAAAGTTGCACTCATTGTGTGTTTTCCGCATATAAATTGATACCGTGGTTTTCTGAGCAATCAAGAGTAGCTCATTGTCATTACACCAATGTGAAAGTGAAAAAAAGTTTGTTTTTGGTGGTCAATGCAGTCGTAAACAATGCTGACAGTATTTGACAGCTTTAAGTCGTCAGCATGTAAAAATTGTCCCTGCCAACTTGAGCCAGGCTGTTCAATGAAAAAAGAAGGTTAACAAAATATGGTGCAAGATACAACTACAAAACCTATGGTGTTTTATCGCCAACGGTGCCGCGACTAAACACGGTAGGTCTTAAGATCGTATCGTGCACCATGTTTTTTATTCTTTTTTTTTCAGTGAACAGCTTGCCTAGCGTAAGCTGAGGTAACCTTTAGAGGGAACGAAGAATTTCGAATTGCTGACGAAATGTCATTAATGAACAATAAGAAGAGAAGAGGGCCAAAAACGGTACCTTGAGGAACTCCGCTGGTGACCTCATAACTAACAGAGCTCTGACAGAGCTCGCATCACAGCGTGACGACACCGACATTAGGACAATTGGACGGCGAGTGCATGACGGCGATTACGTGTGACGATGGCATGACGACGACCGAATGACGAAGCATTTAAAAAGATCACTTGGCTTTTTTAACATACTTATGAAGGTAATATAGTTAAAAAATAATTATATGCTTCTCCATCTCAACGAACGGAAAAGGCACAATTCTAGCGAGAGCAACAATCTACAGATATTGGGGGTAAATTCTGTGAACCGTTTCTGTACAGAAATAAAAAAAAAGGTTATGAAAATCTCATGCACAGTGGCAATTCGTGAACGGGAAAATTATCGACGTATTCAATCACACTGCCAATAATGGGACGCTGTTTTGTTGGTTACCAACTGCGACATGAAATATGTGAAGCTTGGCTACTGTACAGCCTGCTATCATAAAATTTCAGCTAAGAAAGTGCAACACAAGTGAACAATAACAAAATGGCGGCAGAGCGCATCTCGTGATGACTGTCGACGGCAATGCGTTTGGCAGTGAATCAACATAGTGGCCACAGAAACGAGCAGTGTATGAGGCGTGCGCTGCAGCCGCATTCCTTTTTTTTGCACTTTTCTAAGAACACTCGGCGCCATCAAGCGCCGTCGCTGCGAAGACCGCGCGTTGCTTCCGAAATGCGTGGCGTGTCGGTGCATGCGAACGCAGAGCAATTTGTCATGCGGTAATCGCCTCTTCTTTCGCGCTTGGATGGATGGATGGATGGATGGATGGATGGATGTATGGATGGATGGATGTTATGAGCGTCCCCTTTGGGGCGGGGCGTGGGGTTGCGCCACCAACCTCTTGCTATTAATTATACTGCCTAACGTCCTGCCTAGATTAAAAAAGAAAAAAAGAAACACTATGAGCTCCCACAACCAAATTTTGTGATCCCCTATTGCGAACTTTGCTTTTGAACGTCTCCATTTTTTGTCTTTTCCCTACTTTTCTTCCACCAATCCTCCAATCACCTCTTACTAACCTCTATTGCGGACCTATTTACTTTTACATTGCTCCCACTGAACCCAAGGGCTTCAAGGAGGCCAGTGGTGCCTTAATCGACCGTTTGACAGACGTCTTCGCATGCTAGTAATATATGCTCCATCGTTTCCCTATCTTTACCTCTTCAAGCACATGCTTCTTCTTCCTTCTTATATCTCTCTTTAAAGATGCAGACTCTACGGCATCCCGATCTCGCTTCCAAAAGTAATGAGCTTCCCTTTAAGTTATCATAAATTGTTTCTTTCCTGATTTCGTTTTTTCCTCTTAAGTAGTTATTCATGGCAGGTTTCTTTTGTATTGCCGCCACCCATGAGATTATTTCAGCCTTTCTGACTTTCCGCTTGACGTTCTTTCTTGCTGTATTGCCCACCCTACAGGCCGCATACTTTCTGGTAAGCTTCCTAGTTCTTTTACTCCACTGTGAATCATTGTTTTTCCTGTACAGATACGGTCAACACTCTCCCAGGCCATTTACTTTCTTCCATATTCCTCAGTCGCTCTTCATACTCAATTTTACTGCAAGTTTCCCTTACTTCAAAACTAGTCCAGCCCATATCACCCTGCACAGCTTCATTTGTAGTCTTCCCGTGAGCGCCCAATGCGAGGCGTCCTACTGACCTTTGGTTCCCATCGAGTCCTGAGTGCACCCCTGATTTAAAGCAAACAACCGCATTTCCAAAAGTAAGTCCTGGAATCATTACACCTTTCCACATACCTCGAAGCACCTCGTACCTATTGTATCCCCATAGCGCTCTGTGCTTCGTTATGGCCGCTTTTCTCTTCCCCTTCACTGTTATTGTTTTTTCCTGTGTTTCCATATATCTATTGCCGTCGTTTATCCATATACCAAGGTATTTGTATTCTGTTACCAGAGGTATTTCCTGGCCCTGTATTGTCACTGTCTGTTCATTGTTTTCATTGAATACCATAACACCTGATTTTCTAACACTAAATTTCCGACCTAAATTGTTGCCTTCCTGCCCACAGATATTAGCCACACGTTGCTAATCACTTTGCTTGTTAGCTAGCAGTACAATGTAGTCCGCATAAAAGAAACCTGGAAGCTGCTGCAGTACCTAGAAGCTGCAGTGCTGCAGCTACAGTAGCCACCTGTTTGTATGAGATATTAAACCCGATATTACTTCCTTCTAGCGCCCCCTCCATCCGCTTCTTTGTCACGCGTGGCGCCATCTAGTGGCAGCACCGAGAGGTCCGAGCGGAGCCTCCAAGACGAAAGGCATGGCGCTCCGGTGCCTGCGAACGCTGAGAATTGTACCATCGCTTGCCACACATTCATTAGAACACAGTGACCCAAGTTGGCGAGATGTTCATTGAAGAGTGGCACATAGCCTGTGCATTCATCGAACAGTTTGCTAAAGTATTTGCATGAAGGTCGCCCATTGAAAATCGGTACGTACGGAGCGCATTTCCGGCGCAGCCGGCTAATACGTCGCGTTGCTGCCCTTGATGAACCTTTGTGACGTGGGCTCGATAATGGTCAACATCGGAGAAATTTAAATGATATATTTTTTTGTGATAGTAGAGCGACACATGCTCAGAGCACATGCCTAGTCACCCCCGGAGAGTACCAGTCGCACCCCAGTAATGCTAATGCAATAAAGTGCTGGCCGAAACCACCGGAGACATTTACCAAAGTAAGCGATAGCTTTGTTGTGTAACGTGCTGCATATGCTAATGTCATCCGCGAATCTTGAGACATTACCGGAGCATGGTAACGTCATCAGACGCACGATGCGACAATTTCACTGTGAACCAGAGTACCAAACGATACTTTAACACGGTATTTCTTGCTGTAATCATAGTACTCGATTTGGAACGCCGTAGCAGCTGTCAGTATTCCGAGTATCCAGGCTGCAACTTAGTTGCAGTGGCTGTCCATCAAGCAGCTGCGCTCAACGTGGAGGTGCCGGTTGCGGATGTGACTCTCGCAGCCCTCCTCACCTCCTCCTCCGCTGGTGCATGACGCAAAACGCGCGCATGAAAAGTAATCAGGTATCTTGCTCCCCTGGTGGATTGGCGAAGAATGGGTACCTGACGATATCACATAGATACCGCCGAAGTTGTCTCTTCGAGACAAATCCATAAGCCCAAGTTGTCTGCTAGGCCGGCCCGCAGCCAGCCGCAAGTTCTCTATTTCGGCACGCGTCCAGTGGCGCCCAAGCTGTCTGCGCGGCAACACAGCGGCCCACCCATACCCTGAGGACCAAATTGACTCTTTTGCCGGTTTTTATTGTGCGCGATCAGCCAAAGACTATTCATGGTGGGCGAAGTGGCTCAAGAAAGCTATCACCTAAACAGCAAAAAGTAAAAATTGTAAAAAAATATTTTGCTACAGCTTACAGTAAAACAAATTCACGTTAAATTTTATCGACTTCCCATAGTTGCAAATATATATACATGCAATATATACTGACAAGCAAAGGTTTTTGGTGTGATGGTACCGGTAGAATTGGGAGTAGATGGGCATATCATGAGAAACAGAAAACGTAAACACGTTTTACGCGTCTGCGTTCCTAGCAAGGGCATGATTACTTGTACGCTGCCCCCCACCCCCACCTCCCATTGAGCGGTGCCAACATGTGCATTAGGGTTGCACTAAACTGTACGAAGAGTTTTTGTGATGCCTTAGCCAGCGGAGTATACGCAAGTGGTTCCTCTGTAAACACCTCTGCGCTAACCGCACAGCTGTTCGTGCTTTTCCTCTCCGAGCCTCAGCTGTGTGAGAGACCCCCTGCAACGTCTGCTGGATGAGTCACTAGCGCAAAACTTGGTGAAAGAGGGAGAAAAGCTAGCTCCGCAGACAACTGGGCAATTGTTTAGTGTATTTCCGGCATCTTCAATAAACACACGAAGTCACAGTTTCGTTCGAGAGGCGAAGCATCGATTGCTATAGCAAAGTAGTAGAAAGCTATACAAAGTAAGGCTAGTAGTTTTATCGACCGTATAATCTTGTAAACATTTGCTTACTAACTAAATCAAGATGTACCACGTTACGTGCTCGCAAGCAACCATGAACACATCTCACTCGATGACCTTGGGAACTAGCTGTGAACACGCTGAAGTGAGGAGTGTGGCAGCAGCTGCGAGCGAATTGACCTTCGTGCTGCCTCTCGCTTCAACACGAACTATAGCGTCGAGAACACAGCGCACACAAAGCTTTGAATCCTCCGCCCACCTGGACTAAGTACTCCTCACAGTTCGCTCTCAAGACACGGTCTGCAAGGCCGCACCATACGCAGCAACCGATGGAGTAGTCCCTTCTCCGTTCCCTTCCCCCGCTGCCTTGCGCGCAGCGGAAGACGGCGCGTCTCCTCCCATCATTCCTCCCATGCGCGGGCGAGATTGAGCCGCCATCTTCGCTCACCTTCGCACGCTTTCACTCGCACATACTGCACATGGCACGCGGCGACGATGTTGTCGCCTTTCGACTTTACACGGATCATCGCGGTGATGGTGACGGCAGAGATGCGCCTGGAGTGTCCTTTTAGTTACTATGGCAATAAAACACGACAGCCAGCGACGGCGTTATTGTGACGGCGATGGCATGACCACTGATTTGTTGTTTGTCTAACACTCGCTACAAGCTGCTTCCTCATTTACTTTCGCAACGTCCGTCGTACATACACACATACACGCTCCTCTAAACTCTCCCATCCCCTATTGTCTCTACTGCCATGACCGGCTTACCACACTTCACACTCATAGACTTTTTGCACTTCGACACTCCTAATAACAACCCGAAAAAACAAGGGGGGGGGGGCATTACAGCCAATGTCATTGTTTTGAATATGGTCTGGATGGTTTGGTTTGTTTGGAATGGTTTGGATGGTTTACAGCCGTAGGAACAAACAATATTTACATTGACTAGACAGCGATATGGAACCGTTATCTTTAGTGTAATTACCATTGTCCCAAAAGAAGAGTGTGTGACGGCGAGTTGATATACGGTAAAAGTTCTAGCAATGGTAAGATTATGTGAGGAAAAAGTTTAAAGTTTCTTAGTAATTGTGATTGTTGCAAGTAATTACTCAATCTTCGATTTTTCTTGTATTCGTGGCCTATAGTAGATGCCCGCGATGTGCTCGGAGAACTAATCCAGTCGCCGTGTTTATAATTCGTGCAAATGTGAGCCAGGTTATGGATGATGTGTTGACAAAGTTCGATGTGTTTGAGTTAATTACAATGTTTGGAGTAAATTTCTCCTGCAAGCGCCATAGAGAGTTTTAGGTGTGTTAGGAATGTTGTTTTACTTACCTTTTTCTAATGGAAGAACTAGAACTGCCACAGAAATCACTTAGAGGAAATGGTTGAAACATTTGGCTGGTGATTACGTTACGTGAAGTTGAATGTTCGTGGTTCAAATACAAATTTTGCTAAATATGCATTATTATAGTTTTCTCAACCGTTAAATGCAGACAGTGTTTCAAATGGGTGAGTCATAAGCGGGCAACGTTTTCAAATTGTAACCTTGAAATAAAGGCAACAGCATTCTATGCGACTGTTTGAAAGAAACTCCTTGGATGAAGATCGGGCTGGGATTCTGCAAGCTCGGACAAATCTGGTGTTTCTTATACGTTATCTATTTCTCGTTATGTTAGTCTATATATATATATATATATATATATATATATATATATATATATATATATATATATATATATATATATATATATATATATATATATATATATATATATATATATATATATATATATATAACAATTCGAAGCTTTAGCTGCGCATGAGCAGTCGTCATTACAACTCGAGGCGTTATTGTTGTCCATGATGAAATTCATTAGCAATTAACTCTTGGGCATTCTTTATACTAATACATTTGGCTGCGGCCTGTAGTTCTACTCCGTTAGTTGCCTGCAAACGATATAAACAGGAAACACGTCCAAATAAAAAAGTTGCGCTTTCGCACCAAAGGTGAAGCATCGGTTGTGAGAACAAATTATTAGACAGCTATACGAAGTAAGCATAGCAGATTTATCAGCCGTACAAACTTGTAAACATTTGGTAACTTAATTAGCAGGCATTGTGTCACGAGCACACGAGCATACATGAACACATCTCACTTGGCGACCGCGGACACTCTCTGCCCAAACGCTGGCGTGATGAAGCACGGCAGCAGCAGCGAGCGAACTGACCTTCGTCCTGCCTCTAGCTTCAACGAGAGCTAAGCGACTAGAACACGGTGCATACGAAGCTGTGAGCAATCGGCGTACTCTGTCCCGATCGCAGATCGCTTTCAAGGCCCGCGCGCCAACCCTCGGCCCCGCCATACGCAGCCGGCCCGGAGTAGAACGCGCCTGGTGCCTTGCGCGCCACGGAACACGGCGCGCTCCCTTCCAGCCATCTTCCCTGTCAAGCGCGAGATCGAGCCGCCATGCTCGGCTCGCCCTAGTGCGCGTTCTCCCGCACATACAGCATAGTGCGCGCGGCCACAATGTTATCTCGCTTGGCCTTCATACAGAACATCACGGCGACGTCGATTGCGACTGTGGAAATGCGCTTGCAGTGCCCATATAATTGCTATCGCTGTAAGATCATCTAGAATTGAAGTTACGTCCACGTACGGAGTGCCCATTTAATAAAAAAAATAAAGAAAATATATTATGGGGTTTTACTTGCCATAACCCCGATCTGATTATGAGGCACGCCGTAGTGGAAGACTCCGAAAATTTGGACCACCTAGGGTTTTTTTAACGTGCACCTAAACCTACGTACACGGGTGTTTTCGCATTTCGCCCCCATCGAAATGCTGCCGCCGTGCCCAGGATTCCATACCGCGACGTCTTGCTTAGCAGCCCAGCACCACAACCACTAAACAACCACGGTGGGTGCCACATTTAACCAAGAATAATTGCAATAATGAGTCTAAGTAAAGGGCTTGTCGGGGATCCTTTACGCATACCATCGAAGCCAAAATTATCTTCTTTTGTTAACTGCCAGTCCGCTAAAGACCCAAATTTTCATAATGAAGAAAGCTTCATGACTTGAAAAGTGAGGAGGCAGTGCAAAGCTGCCATTGGAGCAAGAGATGTACCCACTAGCTCACGGCTGCACTGATGCTCCAGTGATTTGACAGGTGACGTCAGCAAAGGCGCGCACCAAGAACAAGAGCGCCTGTAGCAGCATCTTGAGATAACGTGCATGCATGTTCAACCAGATTAGGTTCCTTTTTTTAATCATTTGTCCCCAACTTTTTTTAGGCTCTCTGGTTTTATGTAGTCAACGAAAGTCGCGTTTATTGGAGTCCCGTGACAATTTCACTTGCTGACTTCGTTTTGTACTGCTTTCATAGGAACACACTTCTGTATTTTTCTACCGGGAATATCAACTTCCAACTTAAAAAGAAAGAAAGGACGTGTTTGTGCAGCGCATATGTTCTTGACGGTGGGAGTAAAATAATGCATTGCTCTGTGAAAGCCACGTTGCTTCCAAAGCCTTTGTGCTGGGAAGCAAGAGGGACACGGTGGCGCCTGTTGAATAGCACTCTTGCGAACGGCGTTTGCAGGCAGCCTGCAAGAAATTGGCCTCAATGCTGCTGCTCCCCTGCTGGCAATATGAAAGGATAGCCTATGGTAACAAACAAAAGTCATCCGTTCGATGACATGGATCGACAGTGCGCTCTGCAATATTCCAACTTAAAATGCGGTTAGGACAACGGTTTCCAGTAGCCCTGTATCGTCCATATTACCGTAGTTGCCAGCCGGCCTAGCAACGTAGGTTAGAAAAACACACATCGAAACAAAACACACATCTTCGAAGTCCTTTAGGAGCATTATGAGGCAATGAAAACTTTTACCTGGGTTATATTTACTGTCATCTGAGAATTTGGTTCTCACTGGGATTTCAACGAGAAAGGTAGAACACCTTGAGAAAGGAATGTTTTTTCGGCCTGCTTTTAATATCCACATGAAGATAGATTTTTCTTCAAGGTGTAAAGTGACTCTACAAATCTTCCTTTACAACAATTTAAACTTTCTCTTTCGCGCACACACACACACACACATATACACAAATGCACACAAATGCACAAACGCACACACACACACGTCACACATACACGTAGACTTACACACACGCACGCATGCAACCGCCCTCCCACGACACATATACACTCACTGACTCACGCATACACACGCGACAGGTCTTGGTAACCATGTGTAGACTCGGTGCACACCTTGAAATGTGCGCGAAACTGTGCTCTCCATCTCCTTTCTCTCTCTCTTCGTCCCCATACCCCTTCCTCCAGTGTTGGGTAGTAAACCGGACGTGCGGCTGGTTAACCTCCCTGCTTTTCCTCTCTTCTATTTTTCTCTCTCTCATGGACAAACACACACACACGCGCACCCTCACACACATACACACGCGCATACACACCATTGTCCGGGCAGTATTGTATGCCAAGTGCGTACAGACATTCTACTTAAGAAAGTGCAATAAATTACAAGGTACTGATACACTTCCTGTTGTATATAGTGATGCGTGACTTCTGCTGCACAGTACCAGCTGTGTGAAGGAAAGCTGCAGCAGAAACCCCTAATCTCTTCCCGTATCGTTGTAGAGCGCAGTTCTTTGGCGCCCGTTCCTGCAGTGAGTGTCTGCGTTCCCTGCGTAACCGAGCGAACGATCACAGCGAAAGACGAGAGTGAAGGCGGCGCGCAGCGGATAACGGAGAAAGCGGCGACAGAGAAGAGGTGCGAGGAGGAAAGCGGAGAGTTGGGTGCGGCGAAAGCGTGAGAAGAAAAGCGTGCGTAGTGCCACGCACGAGATGCTTTGTGGCGATGGCTACAGATGGCGACAGAGTAGCGCAAGTCGTCTGGGTCAGTCGGCGGCGGATTGTGAAAATCGCGCCCACGCATCAGTTTCGCGCTGGCCCCACGCGCTGCCTCTCGCGATCTCCAGATTAGCGAGGCAGTCGGGCCGCACTTCGGTCCGTTTCCAACGTGCCGCACGAGACTTATTGTACGCGCCAGACAACGTATCGCGAATTGAAAACACGTATAGAGCTGTGCTCAAATTTTGCGTTAGGGAGTATCGTTGGTGAATGTTTTTACGGAAAGAAAAACGTTAACTTTTCAGATTTCTTTTCCTGCCTGAAGGGTTCAGAGGGAATTTGCATAGCACGGCCTAATTTCTCAGGACACTTGACCACTAACCACAGCCGATTTTCGGGCTGAGGGGCGCCTGTGCCCATTGGATAACCGGTGGGCTACCGGCCGCAGTATATGGTTTCCAATTTGCGCCTTCCCGCAGCCGAAATAGACACTCAACTACGAGGCCATGGCTGTTCTGCGATGCGATCCAGTTGTGTGATCAGTATTGACAATGGTCGACAAGATGCCTGTATTTGTGTTTAGACACGTGTATCATGAATCTGAGTTTTTTAATAACGTTCACCTAAATCGAACTACCCGAATGTTCGTTTTTTTTTCATGGAGCTGCATGGCCGGCATCGATCCCGCGACCTTAAGCTCTGCAGTGCAATGCCATCTATCTGTTTAGCTACCACGCCAGGTCAGGACAAAAGTAAACGGGTTGACCATAGACAAGCGCTTTCTTCTAACTCCTTTTATTTCAACACATGCACGAATGTATGTATTCATGGCCTTATCTAAACAACTGACATCAAGTCAACCATACAAAAAGTAATAAGATGAAATGAATGCATGGCGTAGCACTTGAGAAAAAAATCTGTACCCCCAATAGCACCCTACTCGCGACTGTGACATGAATCCCAGCTCTTAATGTGTTAATTGCATGGGAAACATACCGTACCATTGCTTAGACGCCCAATCTCTGGTGCTCCCAAGGTCGCTGCCGTTGTTTGGTGGGCACATTTTCCTCGAAAGGTACACAATCTTCCAACTCAGGTTTACACTCAAAATCAAGCGCGCAAATGCCGGAGTGACCGGGCACAGAGATAAGTGAGGTCTTCCCGATTTTCATGCACTACATAGAAAAAAAAGCACAAGCTTTCAACTACATATATGTAGACACCTTCCAAATTCTACCCAATAGACACAATACGCTGGTTCCACCTCTTCTTCCATTGATGGAAGAACCCCCGCAAACCATACTCCGCTAATTGAATCAGCAGCGGTGTCGTTTCCTTTTGAATTGTATTCACTTCCCCGAATTTCGGTCCATGTACGATCAGTTTGTATTTTGCGACAGGAGGCTAAATTCAGTGAATAAGGAAAGTGTTCCATCACAGTGATGGAAGTGCGTGCCAAAATCTCACGTACTGTCTTTGTAAAGGGCGTGAGATCTCCGCTTCTGATGAATTTGATCCCACGTGAAGCACATGACCTTTGCGAAGCTTCAAGACCTCCACGTGGAAGGTCACATCGATATTTTGGCCTTTACGTACCAATGCGTGGTGCACAATTACATGGCATTCAAAAACATCACCAGCATGACTTTGAATTTTGCTTAGTTCACCTGTGCTTTCTTTTTTCTTTTCCCTTGGCACAGCTTTCTTTTCGCACTACTTGCTCTGTGTGTTCCTCTTGATTTCGTATTCCTAAATACAACTTTCGTCACCTGTGACGACCGTTTGGAATTCGTCGCTGTCGTCTGATGTTTTCGGAGCATGCACCATTACTTTCGTTTGAACTTTCACTCAGCAGTCAAGCTTCGGATCCGTCTTGGCGCAAACGATAAACGTTTTTAAATATTCATTCAAAATATAGTGAACGAAGGACTGTCCCAAATGAAGTGCTTCATATTTTAACAGTGATGTCGCAGTCACGGAGCACCAGCAGTGCGCAGATAATTGATGTCTTCAACTTGGCAGGAGGTTCAAGCGTGTCCCGTTCATGCATCGTCCTTAGGGTTAAAAATTCATTTTTTATAAATTTTGGGCAGTATTACGTTCCAAATCCACAATCTGGTTATGAGACGCGCAGTAGTGGTGAACTCGAGGAATGATTTTGACCACCTGCGGTTTTTCGGCCTACACTTAAATCAAAATGCACGAGCTCATTGGCACTTCGCGCCCATCGAAATCAAGGCGCCGGTGTCGGGATTGGACCCGCGACCACGAGCTGAGCAGCCCAACACCGTAGCCACTAAGCCACCACGATTGTTCTTTGGGGTATTTGCCGTATTCTCTGAAATACTGGGATCACTTGAGGACAGTTCTTTTCTTCAGGCAGCAATGTCGGAGGCTAGCCTAGCCATTTATCTTCCATGTTACCACAAACTACAGCTCACACAGAGACAACGACAAGAATTGGTAAAAAAAAAATTATAGCGTTTTACTTGCCAAAGGAATGGATGAAACGCAGCGCAGACTGCCAAATGGTTTTTTGTTTATTTCTGGAGATATGTATGCACACACGTGAATTTTATAATCCCAAAGGAAAAGAGACTTGCTAACAGGATTTCCTTTTGTCTCTTTCTCTATCTCCCTTTCTTTGCTTTCGAGATTACATAAATCAATTGTTCATATGCTCGTATATGTTATTTTCTGGAAAAAAAAGAACACTTCGAAATCAGTGCTCACCTTCGTCTTTTCCTCTACTTGTCCCAATGTGCACCATAGTGCTTCCGCTTAGGGTATCTTTCCCATAGGCCTTCTGCAACATTTGATAAGTTGCTGCACCATTCTTGTCCACATTCTCAAGATATTGATATTGCCCCTTTGTTTACGTCAGTTCGTCGTACACCTTTTCAATAAGACGCGATCGCGTGCAGCGGGATCTTCTTATTTTCCTAAAAGAAACTAACTTAGAGGTTTCTGTGTCTCTGGACTGAATTACTGCGACCCCAGTTGATTGCGCGAGTACCCCCGATGCCCCCTTTTTGGTGCAAAACTAAACTTGCACAAATCCCGTTTTCTCATCCCCACGTCAGCAGCGAGGCTGAGTTCCGCGGACGTCGACCGACAGCTTGAACTGGTGGACTGGGCGCAGAAGGCCAAGCAGGCCCAGGGCCATATTTGAGCCCGATCCCTCAGCCACGTCCCCCTTAACCCTTCCCGCTTTCAATAGAGTTTACCACCACCACCGCCACCACAAATCTCTACACGATGAGCAGCTTCGTGGCATTACGGCGAAGTGAATCGACAGAGCAGCGCGACGACGCACACGGGGTCGTAAAGTAATGAGCCGATGTGCTCTGGCAGAAACTAATTCATTTACGTTTATTTAAGCGAACTACAGTGCCATTGCGAGGCATCGCAAGAGTGGGTGAAAAAGAACACACATAAATATTGGCACATGACACAAAAAAATTTTATGATTTGGTTACCATCATAAATAGACTGCGTGCACATTATGCATTTAGTGTGAAACAGGAACACAACTAATTTATTTTGCATAACACAAAAAAACCATAATACTAGGGCGTTACATGGTCGCTCTTCTGCAAATTCATCTTATGCAAGCTGCCTCAAAGCACCATTAGGTTAGGTTTACATGGTAGCTCTTCTGCAAATTCATCTTATGCAAGCTGCCTCAAAGCACCATTACGTTATGTTATACTTCTACTGTTGTTGGGAGAAAGGAATTTTTAACCAAGCTTAAACACGATTTGAAAGGACCAATGCTCAGGGGTGAGTAGACTCTGTTGTGCTTGCTGAACGACGAATGAGCGAAAGTGGCACTGCGATAACTGTTGAAGAGCATAGAGTGCTATGCGTAGTGGCAAGGCGCTCGCGTGGTTCTTTGTTTGACTGTATGCTATGATAAATAATGTGCGTGTAATGAAAAGAGCGCGACAAGCTCGTAGTTGCTAAATGCGAACCTCATCGCTTTTAAGGTGAAGTTTTCGTTGCCGTTTCCCCGTATTTGGCGCGATTAATTGGCCGTGAAGTGCTGGTGCATCCGCCTAGCTCGGCGGATATATATATATATATATATATATATATATATATATATATATATATATATATATGCACGCCATAAATAAATATTCGCGAATCGCCTGATATAGCAATCCTTGCATGCTGAACAAGTATGTCCACTTTTGTTGTGCATAACAAAAAAAATATCATGCACAAAGCCTCAACATATATTTTCGATTCACTGGCATCGCGAAACAACACCGATCTGTTATTGTGATGGCGAATAATGTTGAACGGGTTATTTGATTTCGTTTATTTTCTTTGATTTAGCCATTCGATATGTGCTACTGTGGTTGTGCGCGTTCTTGGCCAATCCTCCAGAATGGGTCAATGTGGCAAAAGAGGTAAAGAATTCCCTAAATGTGGCGTGCTTCGCGAGGTTCTTTTCTCTTCATACGCCTGTGATCATCACTCCTCCCTCAATGCTGGATAGAGGCTAAATGCTTCGCATAACGTTGATTTCCGCAAAGGGTCTGCATGCTTTTCCATTACTACTTAACGGTGCACTTGGGCGTTTCTTTTTCCTGCAAGACGTTTCCTGCCAGGCTGTAAATATTCTTCGCGGAAATATTGATAGGTACAAGGGAAACACTTACGCGTTAACTGCAAAAATGGCGCCGCTTATACTACCAGTATGATTCCGTGCGGTTGGATGTGTGGTGTGTGACTGCAAATGCCGAGCACCACTTTATTTCAGTTATACAGCGAACCACGTGTGAGACGGAGGTACGCATCGTGTGCGCAATGAATGAATGCGAGAGCCTGGTATCAGCCCGTTAATGGCGTTGCGTGCCCGGCGGAAGAGAGACCTTCTACCT
Source organism: Dermacentor variabilis (assembly GCF_050947875.1). Lineage (NCBI taxonomy): Eukaryota > Metazoa > Arthropoda > Arachnida > Ixodida > Ixodidae > Dermacentor > Dermacentor variabilis. The sequence continues at coordinate 164,044,793 of NC_134574.1, read as the reverse complement.
TCTTTCTTGTCTTAAGAGGAAGCTTTAGCTCGGACCCAACTCCGACGCGGCCTATTCAAATACATGTGAAACGCAAAAACGTTTTTATGAGATAACCCCTGGACCGATTTTAATGAAATTTGTTGCATTTGAAAGAGAAAGTTGAGTTCTAGTGACTGTTGGAAGCGGAATTTCTATTTAGGGCTTGAATTTTCTTAAAACGATTTTCAAATATTTGACCGTTTAAAAAAAATAGAAGCACAATTTTTAAAAATTGATAGCTCTGTATCAAAAACAGATATCGCGGTTCTGTGAACGGCATCCATTAGATCATTGAAAGCGGACAAATGCGATATGTCATTTTACATCTTACGTGAATTTGTTACGTTGTTTACAAGGGTTCTGCAAAAGCTGTATTTTCATGTTACTAAATTTTTTGAGATTCATGTGTAATATATCAATATTGTCCGCTTTGGATGTACTATTAGATGCATTTCCCAGAATTGTAGTATCGTTTTTCCTTTAGGAGTTGCAGAGTTGTAAACTTGGCAGTTTTGTTTTTTGGAAATTTAGGATTTTCGCCAGTTTTTAATAAAAGATTGACGCCCTAACTGAAAAATTCGAAACCAACAGTCACTAGACTTTAAGTTTTTCTTTTAAATGCAACAAACCTCGTCAAAATTGGTGCAGTGGTTGCCGAGAAAAACGGATTCTCTTTTTACATGTATTTAGATAGGAGCACCCGAGCTAAAGCTTCCTCTTAATGCCTTTGGTGCGGGAGGATGACAGACACGAGCGCCGACTTAATGGAAAGCTCGCGATACATTTGGTCCAGCTAAAATGAACTTAAGGAAAAACGCCTGAACGACGCATCGCGCCTGTAGTTCTCCGTGGTGCTCTGTCCCACAGTTATTCTCCTCGCTTTTTTGTATCGTTATGACGTACTCTTATTTGCTAAATGTGAGCGCTGACGTAAGGATAGGGCAGCAAAAATAAAAGAAAAAAAACGAAAATGAAGAGTAAAAGAAAAACGCCCGCTTGTGAACTTGAATTGTGAACTTCTAGTTGATGTGTCACGACTTGTGACTTGTTCGCGTGAACTCGTTCGTAAGTGCTTTTCTATTGCTGTGGCTTTATTCTCCTCAGAGCCTTCCTCTTTATAATGCCCGGCGGATTTGAGGAGTACCCGCCCTTCTGCGAGGCGCTAGCATCTCCTTACGTGCATTTCATAAATATAATAAGAAAAAACAAAAGAAAACAAATTATCTCCAAGAACGAAGATGAGCGTTGGCCATAGGATGATTGCTAACATCGTAGAGCGCTGCGGCGATTGCAAAAAATGCCTGTGTCATCGAAGCCTGTTAGCTTGTCATCTGCGGCGAAAAAAGATAACCTCCCCTACTTAAACACTGATGAACTTAGGAGCATTATTCGAAGGTGTGTGGCTACAGTAAGTGAAACCTAGCACAGTTGGTGGCTGCACTTTATCGAAAGAGCTCCATCGAGGTGACAGTTTATACAGCGAACTGTAGTAATGAAATAAGTGAAGGAAACCTTTCGTGTGCAAGTTGTTCAGCGAATCTTTATTGCGTCATTGCAAAGAGCGGGGTTCCTGCCGACTATTCTAGTAGGTTTTTCTTGCAGTTCTTTCTGAGAACACATCTGCCGTTGCTTGCGCGGCAGGTGTACCTCCTGCACCAGCACTTGGCTACGAGGTCGGTCCGACACACCCGGGGTGTTCCCGAGGGCCGCCTTCCCGCCAAGTATTCGCTGCAGCTGCACTCGCCGCAGTTGCTCGAGCTACGCCAGAATACCTCGCCTGTAATGCGGCACTTGCGTTTAAATAGAGACCCTGAAAGAGAGGGAAGTCAATACGTTAGTCAGGGTGCGTCTTCGATAAACACTGTATGCGACGGGGCTACAATCTCTGGGGAGACATGTACCGGTACGGTAGGCAAAACTGTTCAGTGCACCGGGAACGGGAAAGTCGTTTTAGGATTACCGCTGACTGCTTCCACAGCACTAGCATTTAGACGCGTTCAGGCATGTGCATACATAGGAGATAGGACCGTTTCTTCGGTGCAGATGTAGAGGACAAACTCAAGCGACAACCGTGCTAGACAAGAACTCAGCACTCTGTCCTTGATATCCGTATTTTGAACTGTCAAAGCTATGCACTCAGACGCCCATTCCCTTCGCCCGTATTTTCCTTGGCGTTATGCGTCTTTTTCCGTGTATATGAAGCAAGTGTCTATGACAACGCTGAACCGCAGTCCAGCGCCCTCCCAAGCGTCCCGATTTACCAGTGGTGGCTGGTACGAAGCATTGTTTCCGTGAGGCAATATACCTACGACAAAAAGGGAGCACGTAATATGCAGTGAGTGGCCGAAGGACGAGTTGGGGAATGACGGATTCGCACTTGAGTGAAACTATTCGACACTGTTGTTCCACAACTTTCTTTGCAGGCGTGAATATACTCCTATCTGTGTGAATATATATATTGTACATTTCCCAAGAGGTAAATTTATTCATTGGTAAAATGCTCCGTGCAAGCCATCAGAGGCACCTTAGCGAATGGTTCAACTAATGAAATTCAGCGCCGTAGTAATTATTATTGCACGTCGGCTACACATAAAAGGAAGCATTCGTATATAATTTATTGTTTGCCAATTATATTCTTCTAATTATTACTTTGTAATATATGGGGTAATTGCAGAACTGAAGCCAAGCCCAGGTGAAGGTCATGTGCGTTCTACAGAAGTATTGAGACTACAACCGTTTAAAGATAATTGTCGCCAGTATCTGTCTTTAAACACAGTGGCGTTCCATATTCTTTTGTCCCGCAGTGCTTGATGATTGACATAAAAACCATTAGGTGAAATGCAATACATTCCGTCGCAAGTTTGCAAGGATTAAGTCAGGACCGTTAGGTGGTGGCATCAATATACACCTTAGCAAACAAATTTTCAGCACTGACTGGCGTCAATTCGGCAAGTGCTTCATGTTGTCTGCCGTAATTTAATCAGGAGTCAAGTGCAGAACATCACTAAATTAGGATGTGGTTATGGATTACGGATAAGAATTTGATTTTTTTGATGAAACTAACTTATTGCGGAAAAAGGCGTTGTAAGGCTGCATTACACGTTTTGCTCAGTTCGGGTCCGCGTCAAAAACTGGACATGTCAATCGGTGTACGAAGTGATAGTTGCACTTCCCTGCTTTCCCCGAGGACGCAAATTGTTGAGCGTAGGCAGTGCTAATTCTTACGTCGCTCTGGCAAAGATGGTCATCTGTCTTGCCCAGCCGGGCCCCTGTGCCTTTCCCAGAAACCGCCGCCGTTGCGATTGAGATGTTACTTGCTTTGTTCACGAGGCTGATGTTCTCCGTTAACCCAGTCACCTCGTAGGTCGGCTATATTGAGCTAAATAGCTGCTGTGTGTAAAGTTGGCAAATGTCGGCACGGTAGTTAGGAGCGCAACCATTATGATTGCGTGTTCCATGTAACGGCTACATTGAACGAAGAGGTTCACAGCAAGATGTGGGCTCGAGGTGCTCAAGAGTTGTCGAACAACAAATGCTACTGGAGCTAACGTTTTGACAGTGGAACATGTATATGTTTGTCCCCTGTTGTTTACCCTATACCTAAATTATGAACTGCGCCCTCTTATCAAGTTTCACAAGTTTCTGGCATAATACTATTCTCAATAACTATATCAATATCGCTAGAATCTATTACATATGTATGTATAGCTGCTAAAAAATTTCGCAAGAGTGAATACTACACCATAAAAAGTAGCACGCTTCAGTGACTTTGCTTTCTTCAGCTTAATTACTACGAAATGCAGCTAGGAGGCGTTTCCACGCTGCTCTTTTGTGTTTCCCGGTTCACTTCGTTTCAAGCTGCTGCACCTATCTTAAGCCTGGCTTTTCTAAGAGTATGCCTCTGCTCCTGGGCTGTTTCAAGCCTTCCCCCTTTCCGGCCTCGATTCCCCGGTGTGAAGTTCGTACGCGCTGACAATTTCATTGACACACACACACACACACACACACACACACACACACACACACACACACACACACACACACACACACATATATATATATATATATATATATATATATATATATATATATATATATATATATATATATATATATAAAAACTAATTATTGGCGTCGTACCCACACTGAAGAACCACGGCGGAAAAGCTGCCCCGATCTTGTTACTTTAATGAAACTCCAATCTCTGATAGTACGTGTGTGGGACGCTGCTGTCAACACCCACCATGGCCGAGACCCTTGCTTCCTACAGAGCACCGTTCATTCAAGTATGGGCGATCTTTTCAGCCGGGGGCTGACATTTTCAGTGCATTTCTTACGTTATAGTCATTGGTCCTGGTAGAAGGCGAACAAGGGGTGACGGTTAGGTCACTCGGCTTAAAGGCATATAAGCTCTGCTAACATTGGTCACACCACCGCGTGCTTTATTATTGAAATGTTGTAGGAAAATCGTTCGAAATTTCATTGACACACACACACACACACACACACACACACACACACACACACACACACACACACACACACACATATATATATATATATATATATATATATATATATATATATATATATATATAAACTAATTATTGGCGTCGTACCCACACTGAAGAACCACGGCGGAAAAGCTGCCCCGATCTTGTTACTGTAATGAAACTCCAATCTCTGATAGTACGTGTGTGGGACGCAGCTGTCAACACCCACCATGGCCGAGACCCTTGCTTCCTACAGAGCACCGTTCATTCAAGTATGGGCGATCTTTTCAGCCGGGGGCTGACATTTTCAGTGCATTTCTTACGTTATAGTCATTGGTCCTGGTAGAAGGCGAACAAGGGGTGACGGTTAGGTCACTCGGCTTAAAGGCATATAAGCTCTGCTAACATTGGTCACACCACCGCGTGCTTTATTATTGAAATGTTGTAGGAAAATTGTTCGAAATTATCGCAAGCATGTGTTGGTGCAACAATCATGACACCCAAGCTACATTATACGAAGGTCGATAGCACGCTTCTATTGTCTAGAATATCTTTTACCTGCCACACACATTTTCACTAAAGGAGACAGGCACAGGTGCAGGACAACTTCCAGGATATAAGCTTATCTGCACATCTTCATTGCTCTCCTCTTCCTTTCCCCCTTCCCGATACGTTTCTGCTGTGTCTCCTGCGTGCTGCGCTTTTGCTGTATCACTATGCGATTTTCACTGTCCGCTCGCGTTTTTGTAGACCTTACCACTCTTGTAGGACATTAATTTTATAGGGCAAAATTTCAGAAAAGAAAAACATAGTAAAAGGAAAGAGAAGACGGAGAGACTGGCGCTACACCTCCTTACCCCTCCTTACAAGGAAAGGCGAAGACTGCAAGGAGTCATCCAACATCAAGAACTTAGTAATTTTATTTCTGCATCTCATATACAAAATGAGGTATGGCTCACACAATCCTTAGCATTGATTAGAATGTGAAACGATTCTAGCAGTTCCAGCGCGCATAATTTCAGGAAACTGAGATTTTGCTGGCCAAATCTTCAGCATTGATTACAACTTGAAATTCTTCATACAGTTCCCGCGCAGTTTTATCTTCACTTCTGCCAGGATCCTCACATCACAATAACGCGGTTCGCAGAGGTTCGCAGAGATCACAGGTTGTCTGCATGATCTGAATTCTCGGTAGTTTTTTTATTTTTCTGAATTGTACCACTGCAAAAGTCGTGTCTTATAGTGAGAAGCGACTTGCCCGAGAACAAGTTATCTCGCGTAGCGCTGCAGAAGGCTCCACTGTTTTTCCTGCGCCATTACAGGCTTCGACTGGAGAGCAGCGTAAATTGTAGTTTAGCTGCTCCACAGTTACCACTTGTGCAGGAAGCATTTCTGCTCAACTCTTTTCTGCAGCAAGCAGGCATGTGAACAGTGTTCCCTATTGAAATCAAGAGACCGCTGCACTCACCCAAAGTCCCATTCCAAGCCGGTCGTGATACATTCCAGCCACCTTGCGAACCGCCGCCGACGCCTACAAGAAATTATAGGGCGTAATTGAATTGTGACACCTCGGCACGCTTATGAAGAATCGCCTTCAGAGTTGTGGGTACATTCAGTGGGTCAACAATAAGACTGCAACGTTAAGTTGTATGATAATATCTATCCGATTGCATACGACAATTCTAACACGGTTGTTGGACCTGGAGTGCGCAGGTATATAGGCACCTTTTCTTTAATCTTACCCACCACAGTGGTTCGTTGGTGAAAGCGTCGGTTGGCTGGTTATTCATAAGTAAAACCACTTACCGGGTGAAGGACAACAACTACAGGAAACGGCACACGCCATCGCAGTGTGTGTCGTCTCTCTTAGTCCTCGTCCTTCGCGTGTTACCTGGTTTTATTTGTGGCTCATTAGCTTTATATCATGCAGCTGCCGAGGACACATGTTTACTTCACGGTGGCAGAAATCCTATGGTCGTTGAATGCGAAAACGCTCCTGTCTTTACATTTATGTGCTTGTTAAAGAATCCCACATGGTCAAAGGTATTCTAGCGGCTTCTACTACAACGCCCCTCGTAACCTACTGCGTAACTGCAGGACATTACAGCGTACAATTTTAAAGTGTAGCTCTTTTCGGGACACGAACAGCGATAAACCTAAGCACAAACATTGCGCAAAGTTCTCTTCAAATCAATTCCAAAATGTGCGTTGGATCGTTTAGTTTCTTTTGCTCTAATAAGAAACTCGGAAGGGAAACAAAAAAATAGCGCCAAGTCAACATCTTATATCAAATTATCGCCTATGTTACAATGCCCCTGTGTGCTGTTAAACATGTACAGACAAACTTCAAAGCATCAAGAAACAGGCCTACCGCGAAATTAGTCAGCTACGTTTAATTATCACCCGCTGCATTGTTGCATTTTTGGTTGAGCCTCGTTCTCGAGTCGAGTGATTTATTGGGTTCTGTGAATGTTTATCTGGTTTTGAGGAACTTTCGATATACCTACACTTCCAACAATGCCACACACTTAAACACTTCCAAACAATGCCAGCAGTCTAATAACGTGATAGATTCTGCTCGCTTAGAAATTTTGACTGTTTAGCGAACATGTGCACAGAACCATTCATTAAAGAAATTTTTTACCGAATGGAATACTTTTTTTTACAGATCCACAGTTCCCAGAGGCTTGCTTAGGTTAAGGTTTACGCGATTAATAAGGCATCCGGGAGGGTCGGCTCTTCTAAGGAAATTCTTTAACTCAAGGTACCCCAACTACCCCATCCATCTGAAATCGTTGTGTTCCTCCATTACACTTCCTCCATATATACTGCGACCTGTGCGATTGCGGCTCAATGGTTAGCGCATTGTGCTATGGGAGGCGAGGTTCAATGCCAACATTGCGCACGTAATTCAAATGTATTTAAAGCATGAGCTATTTGGCAAGACCGCAGCAGCATTCGTCCAGCCAGCAGCCACGCTTCAGCAAGTCTGGGATGGTTCGCAAAAAAGAAAGCTTTGATTTAATGTACTCTATACCTTGTACTCTAACTGTGATGTTATGTCGAATATTAGAATACGGGCATTGTTCATGTGTACGAATAGTTGTTCTTAAATCCTCTATTATTCATTAGTAGTACCAGTATCCTTTGAGAAAAGGTTGTACGTTACAGAAAGAGCTGCAAAGGTGGCCGAGTTTGCCTTAGTGACGGCACAAGACGTACATAATTTATATGCGGCAATATCACGTTATTTTTTTCAGTTATCATAGATCGATTGTTTTCGCAAGCGGATCGATGGAAACACTGACGAATCTTTCCACCTACATGTAAATTTAGCCAAGGATGAAATGGTTCGTGAAAGTGCGCAACCCCCAACACGCTCCTCCCCCTTATCACTGCCCTTTTCCTAAACTTCATGCTCCTTTGGCTAACTTCGTTGCCTTCCTTCTTTTTAGTGTATTCTTACTGATGCGTCCATCGATAGAAAGTATCCTCTGTGCAGTGAATAGCTGCGAGTTACCAAATTTTGCGTAAAGAAAATATAATCTCCGTAAAGCGTCATATCCCATTATAGGGTCTATTTGAGAAAAGCACGGATTAGTGTAACTTACCTGAATATCCTCCTCCACTACTGCCTCCGAACCCTGCTTCCGCCCCACCACCGAACTCACCGCCCCCTAAAGTTATATAAGGAAACAGAACTTCAGTACATTTCTGTTCGCATTGACGAATTCATTAGGCAACGGGGAAGCCGATGTCAATGCAGGAGTATTTCTATTCCTTATGATGACGAAGGCTGGGAAGACAATCCTCTACGTTGGTGTAACTACTTGCGGCGTATTTTACTTTGATTCAGGAATTAACGTACTCTCTTGTGAAGCATGTTCCGGGTTTACGTGGCCAATACACACACACACAAACACACACATACACACAGCGTACCAGGACGCCTTGTTATTGTGTAAAAATAGGAAGTTCTTCTCACCTAAACCAATTGATCCACTCGATCCCCATGTTCCTTCACCGCCTGTACTGCCTCCGATGTTAATGCCGCCAAAACCTAAACGACAGAGAAAAATAATATTTCCAGATGAGGCATGGACAAGGCTTTCTAGGTGTCTATTCCGGCCATGTTTTTAACAGTGCATCAGATTTATTTGTTGGTAAAATGTCGCGTTCATGACTGGAGTCCTATAGTAAATTTAAATGATCAATTCAGAAAGTTTATTACTATTCTGCGAGGTAGACTTTTAATGCGTTATCAGTGACAAGAATGTAGGTTGCAAGCTAAATTGCAAACTGCCCTACTGCCCCTGCTAATGCAGACCTGCCCAATATTTCACAGCTACATTAATTTGAACATGTAGCAACTTTTCGCATTTCTAAAGGCGGTGCAAAATTCACTCACTTGCACCACCTGAGGCTCCCGCCCCTGACACACCAGCGCCACCAGCGCCACCAGCGCCGCCAGCAACGCCAAGGCCCCCGGAGCCATAGCCTTGAAGAAAAGAGATAAATACAGAAAAACAAATAAATAAAGACTCGATCGCATGCACTATAAAGAATGCATCTTAGGTATAGCACTTTCGTGCACTGAACAGGAACAGAAAAAACCGTTGCAGCCGCTAATATGCTGCGAATGAATGTTATTGACTCTATTAAGCTTAGGCGTGACTGGTGAATTTACGTGACAGAGGCTCGGATGGTATTGATGGCTCTTGAGAGAAACTAGAGGCTGCTATGGCGGTTCTTGAAGGCGTGCATAGCGTTGCGCAGACGACCTCGGCGTGCCTGGGGTTACAAACAGCGCGGAGGAAAGTAATATTTTCTTTTCTTTTGTTACTCTAAGTGACAAATTTATTCATTGAGTAAGTTTGCTAAGTAATTTATTATTGAGTAATTATTCAGTAATTATGGAGCAATTTATTTATTGAGTAATGCGCGTATGTTTTCGAGCAACGTTCATTGGCACTGGCAATACTGGCAATATACGCTTCGTTAATGGTGTGGCATCCGCACTCACCTGAACCACCCGATGTACCCGACAGTGACCCGCCAGCGCCGCCCGCACCACTGTGGCCACCAGCGCCATAACCTGAATAAAAAAAGAAAACCGGATATGCTGCTCATGCCGGAAACATAAATGCGTGCTTTTTATCGCACATTCGCACACCGAGTGGGCACGGAAGAGTCATGAAGGTGCTGGATTTTAGAAGTAGTGGAGAAATATAACAAACCCACTCAGGCAATACGAGTAAGTTATGGAATTGTGGGATTAGGCGACAACGTTTAATGCGCGTGAGAAACTGTTATTTCTGAAGAAGTTAATTCCATCAAGTGTGCAAGTTGTTGGGAATGAGAAACAAATGTACCTTAATTTGGTAGTTTCAGAATGGTTTTAGAATGGTTTTAGTTTTAGAATGGTAGTTTCAGAATGGTTTTAGAATACGGGATTTAGAAACGCGTACGAAGGATGGTTCTTAAAGCATGGTTTATTCACCCGGAATAATGGCGTTCGTCTAAAAGAAAGCAGGCAGCCGGCATTGGCGAAAAAAGAAACCAGAAAAACAAGCCTCACGCATTGTGCAGACCAATTCTGCTTCCGTAACGTAGATGTGAGTATGAGTGTACACATATCAGCAAAGGCGGATGAATCAGTCATAAAGGACGCAACAGAATGGCGCACTGAGGTGACAGGACACCCAGCGAAAGGCTCAGGTGAGCGACTTCAACTATGGAAAAAGCGGATTCGCCCTTATCGACGCCAGTAACTGTACATCATCAAGAACTATAGGCGACGACATTGCATTACAGATTTTCTTACCTGTTACGCATCCGCAGTTTCCTTCTTTCTTTTTTTCATGTGCAAAGCAATCAATGACAGCGGTAGGTTATTTTTGTTGATAAACTACAACGAGCCGACTACTACCCGGGCAAAAAAAAAAAAAGATTCCCAATGGGGAGCTTAAAGGGCGCAGACATGGCCAACTTCTTTTTTCAGTATCTTGAGTGACATCATCGTTCTCCCTGTTCTTCGCTTCGTCAATGACGCTGATGCTGTAGTATATAATATTATTGCTCTGACACAAACTATGTAATCGAACTGACGGCATATAAACACGGCCCTAACATTTGTCACATCACGGAGCGACAAGACGACGACGAATCGCAGAAGGCGTGAACTGCCAACGAATGCGAGGAAGTCCTTATTCAACATGCTTTTCCGAGTACTGAAAGCAACGCGTCATACTTTGAGGTGGATGTGGCTACAAATATTGCCCTGACAAAATTATGTTGGTTAAGGAATAAGGCTACCAGTGTTAACTACACTAAACTCCATGTTTCGTCCAGTGTTAGCGCCGATAACATTTGTAGCAAGGCGATCGAGCCAGATGTCACCATTCGCCTAGTGTGTTTTTTTTTTGTCTTCGTCGAGGAAAAACCTTACTTGAGCGCACAAATCATACGGAAGGAAAGAAAGCGACAGGGCAGAGTGCTACTAATAACCAATGAGCTGTATTGGTCGAACAGCAATCTATAGTAAGAGACGAAATGGGAAGCCGATAAATCTGCATGCATGTTGCTCGCAAAATTACAAAAGAAAAAAGAGAGAGAGAGAGGGCGTGCACGCTACACGTGTCTTGAAAACAAATGTTTCGCCAATATATGTATATATATATATATATATACATATATAGTCATTGCTTGAGGAAAGCACGCTCGCCCCGGGAGTAAAATGAAAAAAAAAAAGAGTACGACGGTGCTTACTCAACGTACGTCGTACTTTTTCCTCATTATATATATATATATATATATATATATATATATATATATATATATATATAGAGAGAGAGAGAGAGAGAGAGAGAGAGAGAGCCAAGTACAGAAACAGGTGATGTTAAAGCCTGAAACCCTTTTTCAGACTCCACCATTCCAATCTCTTGCCTGCGATAATGGAGGGGTTCCCTTGCCCGGGTTTTCCAAGCGTTTCTAGGAGCATCTTCTCGGCCACTTTCTCGATCGTATCCTTCATATATGCTAACACGATCGAATTTCGGGCTTTGCTGTCGACCGAAGGCATGGTACGAGTGCGAATCAGAAAGTCTTTTCCCCTATCTTTTATTAGTCAAAGCAAGGTACATGCAAGCAATTACCAATATACGCCTTATTCTACGTACCTTACGCAATTTTGCACATAATTTCCACACCATTTCCGACATTTCTCTCATCGCAGAACGAAATTTGAGATGCCCCTGTGGTAGAATTCGTCCGGCTCACTGTAGAACCACCATCGGAGTGCTGTCTTGGATTCACGGCCTTTTGCGAACTCACCCCCCCCCCCCTCACGCTTCACAAAGCAAGACACCTTTCCCCATACGTGGGCGGCATTATCCTGCGGATTTCGACGAGCGTTTGTCCCTTGTTCCATAGAAAATGAATCCCACTTCGTTTCATGTACGCCGTGGACGTGCGAAGAACAACGGCCATCTTCAAAACTGACAGCAGCGCCGTGCCGCCGAGCTACCGGCAGCTAAGGCCGTTGGAAGGTCCACCGTTGAGAATGGATACGTCCACTTCGCCTTCACATCCGCAATTTGGCTAAAAAAATAGGGGCAAAGACTTTCTGATTCGCCCTCGTAGATACATTTAACTTACGGGAATGCTGAATTGTTTTGTGCATCGTAGCACGAACATGTTCCAAATGCGTGTACACTGGATACGTTGGCTGTGTGACTAAAGGCGTGAATTATCCTGGGTGATAATTTCATCGCTTTGCAGCAGCCTCGGGTACTGTCTCCTTAAATAAAATTTACTCAGTAGTCGTTCATAAAAACTCTTGAGTAGAAATTACCAAGAAAGTGCGTGGGCAGAAAATCCCTTTAACAGAGTGGTTAACCGTTACTGACAGAGGTTTGATTAGGAAACATGGCTTACAACTAAACATTTAGCTTAATCGGCAGGTCTTGTTGTGAAACTTAATAAGAGGTACAAGATGAAGATTGTACAGGTCTACGCCCCTACATCCAGTCATGATGACCAGGAAGCCGAAAGATTCTATGAAGACGTGGAATCGGCGATGGGTAGAGTGAAAACTAAATACACTATACTAATGGGCGACTTTAATGCCAAGGTAGGCAAGACGCAGGCTGGAGACAAGGCAGTGGGGGAATATGGCATAGGCACTAGGAATATCAGGGGAGAGTTATTAGTAGAGTTTGCGGAACAGAATAATATGAGGATAATGAATACCTTCTTCCGCAAGCGGGATAGCCGAAAGTGGACGTGGAGGAGCCCGAACGGCGAGACTAGAAATGAAATAGACTTCATACTCTGCGCTAACCCTGGCATCATACAAGATGTGGACGTGCTCGGCAAGGTGCGCTGCAGTGACCACAGGATGGTAAGAACTCGAATTAGCCTAGACCTGAGAAGGGAACGGAAGAAACTGATACATAAGAAGCCGATCAATGAGTTAGCGGTAAGAGGGAAAATAGAGGAATTCCAGATCAAGCTACAGAACAGGTATTCGGCTTTAACTCAGGAAGAGGACCTTAGTGTTGAAGCAATGAATGACAATCTTGTGGGCATCATTAAGGAGTGTGCAATGGAAGTCGGTGGTAACTCCGTTAGGCAGGATACCAGTAAACTATCGCAGGAGACGAAAGATCTGATCAAGAAACGCCAATGTATGAAAGCCTCTAACCCTACAGCTAGAATAGAACTGGCAGAATTTTCGAAGTTAATCAACAAGCGTAAGACAGCATACATAAGGAAGTATAATATGGATAGAATTCAACATGCTCTCATGAACGGAGGAAGCCTAAAAACAGTCAAGAAGAAACTAGGAATTGGCAAGAATCAGATGTATGCGTTAAGAGACAAAACCGGCAATATCATTACTAATATGGATGAGATAGTTCAAGTGGCTGAGGAGTTCTATAGAGATTTATACAGTATCAGTGGCACCCACGACGATAATGGAAGAGAAAATAGTCTAGAGGAACTCGAAATCCCACAGGTAACGCCGGAAGAAGTAAAGAAAGCCTTGGGAGATATGCAAAGGGGGAAGGCAGCTGGGGAGGATCAGTTAACAGCAGATTTGTTGAAGGATGGTGGGCAGATTGTTCTAGAGAAACTGGCCACCCTGTATATGCAATGCCTCATGACGTCGAGCGTACCGCAATCTTGGAAAAACGCTAACATAATCCTAATCCATAAGAAAGGGTATGCCAAAGACTTGAAAAATTATAGACCGATCAGCTTACTGTCCGTTGCCTACAAACTATTTACTAAGGTAATCGCAAATAGAATCAGGAACACCTTAGACTTCTGCCAAGCAAAGGACCAGGCAGGATTCCGTAAAGGCTACTCAACAATAGATCATATTCACACTGTCAATCAGGTGATAGAGAAATGTGCGGAATATAACCAACCCTTATACATAGCTTTCATTGATTACGAGAAAGCATTTGATTCTGTCGAAACCTCAGCAGTCATGGAGGCATTACGGAATCAGGGTGTAGACGAGCCGTATGTAAAAATACTGAAAGATATCTATAGCGGCTCCACAGCCATCATAGTCCTCCATAAAGAAAGCAACAAAATCCCAATAAAGAAAGGCGTCAGGCAGGGAGATACGATCTCTCCAATGCTATTCACAGCATGTTTACAGGAGGTATTCAGAGACCTGGATTGGGAAGAAATGGGGATAAAAGTTAATGGAGAATACCTTAGTAACTTGCGATTCGCTGATGATATTGCCTTGCTTAGTAACTCAGGGGACCAATTGCAATGCATGCTCACTGACCTGGAGAGGCAAAGCAGAAGAGTGGGTCTAAAAATTAATATGCAGACGACTAAAGTAATGCTTAACTGTCTCGTTAGAGAACAGCAATTTACAATAGGCAGCGAGGCACTGGAAGTCGTAAGGGAGTACATCTACTTAGGGCAGGTAGTGACTGCGGATCCGGATCATGAGACGGAAATAATCAGAAGAATAAGAATGGGCTGGGCTGCGTTTGGCAGGCATTCTCAGATCATGAACAGCAGGTTGCCATTATCCCTCAAGAGAAAAGTGTATAATAGCTGTGTCTTACCAGTACTCACCTACGGGGCAGAAACATGGAGGCTTACGAAAAGGGTTCTACTCAAATTGAGGACGACGCAACGAGCTATGGAAAGACGAATGATAGGTGTAACGTTAAGGGATAAGAAAAGAGCAGATTGGGTGAGGGAACAAACGCGAGTTAATGACATCTTAGTTGAAATCAAGAAAAAGAAATGGGCATGGGCAGGACATGTAATGAGGAGGGAAGATAACCGATGGTCATTAAGGGTTAGGGACTGGATTCCAAGGGAAGGGAAGCGTAGCAGGGGGCGGCAGAAAGTTAGGTGGGCGGATGAGATTAAGAAGTTTGCAGGGACAGCGTGGCCACAATTAGTACATGACCGGGGCTGTTGGAGAAATATGGGAGAGGCCTTTGCCCTGCAGTGGGCGTAACCAGGCTGATGATGATGATGATTATGATGATGATGATGATGATGATGTTCCCTAGGAAAGGTACTAACAGATGGGCCGCACGTGCCAAGCTCAGTTTGCGCAATGCTCATTGCGCATGGCGCTGTTGCCCACAATGTACACCCCCTATTTGTTCTAGTAAACCGTCGAAATAGGTGCGTTTCGCATAAGCTGTTGTCGTCGCTGTGGTTCAACTTTGCAGCGCCGCTTTTTAAATACAAGCACGTTGGAGCAAGCCATGCTGTAAGGAAAGTTTTCAGCCAATGGATTATCCGCTTTAGCAGCGACCGTCGTGTGGCAGCTTCTTTGTGGACAAGAATAAAATTGAAGGTTTATGAGCATCAACGACAAGGACTTGTCTGATTGGTGAATTTCAAAAAGCTTCAAGTGCCGCTGCTGATAAGACAAGAAAGGAAGGCGTAGGTAGCCACAGCATTGCGTTTTCATATTGTGTTAAGTGCTATGTCTGAACCGCTTATTTAGTTTTTTTTATTATTTTGTAGGCGCACTTATGAAAAAGGCGGTGTTACAATTATTTGAGCATATGTGGCCAATATTTGCAAGACAAACACAAACGCCTTAATTTTGTAACGTTGTTACTAAACAGGAAACAACCAGTTTTCTTTCTCTAAAAGATGGTAACGGTTCTCACCTGTGGTACTCGAAGAACCTATGGCTCCTCCGGCCGAACCACCGTAGCCTGAAACAGAAACAATATGTGAAATTGTCTGTCTGCTGCGCATATATGTCCCTTAATGATACATGTTAGTTAAGCAATGCAACTTTAAGTTCAGAGCCAAGCGAAAGGAAGTATAAAAAAATTTAAATTATTGGAAGCCTAATAAAGGCTAACAAAATTTGAAGAAGCTATCAAATAGAATTTTTTTGTTAATCAAGGAAAGCTAATAAATGGTATACATATTGTGGGTGGCCGCGATGGCGCCTGCGATGAGAGATAGACACAAAAGACCCGTTTAGTTTGACATCGACGATATTTCTGTAAAGACAATTCCATGTGCAGGAGAAACAACAATAAAAACTATTTCATGTTCCCTATCTGTAAAAGCAAAGGTATTTAACAAAAATTCCGCATACGACTTTCGATCTGCGCCAGCAATAGCGTTTGCATTGTTTTCATACATGTTTTTCTTGGAAGAGAATATCAGGATTGATTTCTAAGCAGTGGCAGCCGCACTCACCGGAGCTACTCGCAGATCCCGAAGCTCCTCCACCATAGCCTGGAACCATAAGAAAGAAAGAAAGAAAGAAAGAACGAAAGAAAGAAAAAGAAGAAAAGAAAGAAAGAAAGAAAGAAAGAAAGAGAGAAAGAAAGGAAGAAAGAATGAAAGAAAGAAAGAAAGAAAGAAAGAAAGAGAGAAAGAAAGAAAGAAAGAAAGAAAGAAAGAAAGAAAGAAAGAAAGAAATGTTTAGCTCCACATATGGCACGAGACGAGTTCGTCGAGTATACGTTCATTCAGGTATCTGAGAAACGTCGATTGGCGGTAAAATATCAGAGCATTTGGTTTGCCGCTTTGATTCCGAAGAACACACAAGGATTTGCGTGAGCACGTGACGTAGGCGAAATAATCGGGAACAGTAGCGATATGTTCAATGTTCAAAATCATCATCTTAATATACACGCGGCGATAATCTCAAACAGCTAGTGGGCGTTGG
The DNA here is from genome assembly GCF_050947875.1 of Dermacentor variabilis. Lineage (NCBI taxonomy): Eukaryota > Metazoa > Arthropoda > Arachnida > Ixodida > Ixodidae > Dermacentor > Dermacentor variabilis. The sequence continues at coordinate 164,028,086 of NC_134574.1, read as the reverse complement.
CGCGATAGAAGTAGACGTGCGATTGCGGCTCAATGGTTAGCGCACTGTGCTATGGGAGGCGAGGTTCAATGCCAGCATTGCGCACGTAATTCAAATGTATTTAAAGCATGAGCTATTTGGCAAGACAGCAGCAGCATTCGTCCAGCCAGCAGCCACGCTTCAGCAAGTCTGGGATGGTCCGCAAAAAAGAAAGCTTTGATTTAATGTTTTCTATACCTTGTACTCTAACTGTGATGTTATGTCGAATATTAGAATACGGGCATTGTTCATGTGTACGAATAGTTGTTCTTAAATCCTCTATTATTCATTAGTAGTACCAGTATCCTTTGAGAAAAGGTTGTACGTTACAGAAAAAGCTGCAAAGGTGGCCGAGTTTGCCTTAGTGACGGCACAAGACGTACATAATTTATATGCGGCAATATCACGTTATTTTTTTCAGTTATCATAGATCGATTGTTTTCGCAAGCGGATCGATGGAAACACTGACGAATCTTTCCACCTATATGTAAATTTAGCCAAGGATGAAATGGTTCGTGAAAGTGCGCAACCCCCAACACGCTCCTCCCCCTTATCACTGCCCTTTTCCTAAACTTCATGCTCCTTTGGCTAACTTCGTTGCCTTCCTTCTTTTTAGTGTATTCTTACTGATGCGTCCATCGATAGAAAGTATCCTCTGTGCAGTGAATAGCTGCGAGTTACCAAATTTTGCGTAAAGAAAATATAATCTCCGTAAAGCGTCATATCCCATTATAGGGTCTACTTGAGAAAAGCAGGGATTAGTGTAACTTACCTGAATATCCTCCTCCACTACTGCCTCCGAACCCTGCTTCAGCCCCACCACCGAACTCACCGCCCCCTAAAGTTATATAAGGAAACCGAACTGGTTCTCCCCAACTCAGAATCAACTTCAGCGAATTCAGGAATGATTGCTGATGGTGAAGCCGAAACCAAGAAACCTCGCCTAGAAGACGGCAAGTACGATGATAGAACATCGACTTATGAGCTAAGTGATGAAGAAGAGATGGGTGAAGATGCACCATTTACTGTGGTCACGTATAAGAAAAAGCGAGCCGAAGGCATTCCGGTTGTCTTTCGCCCCACAAGTGAAGGTACTACTTTTTGGCAAGTAAATCCAAATCGAGTGTCTGCCGAAATAGCTTCTGCTGCCAAATAAAAAGTACAGTCTTTCAGGACGACCAGAGATGGAAGTTTCAGTGTCAGCGTTGCTTCCTTAGCATCGGCGAAACGCCTTTTGATGTTCTCAAGTGTAGGCGGCCTGGAAGTCAAGCCATTCATCCCAGAGTCGTACACGCGAAATGTTGGGAAAGTAAAACACGTGCCTCTGCAGTACACAGACGATCAACTCCTAGACTTCTTGAAAGACGCAGGAGTTATATCGGCACGCAGACAGATAAGGTATTCCCGCCAAGAAGATGGAGCAGTGAAGTCATATCCACTTCACACGGTAATCCTGACTTTCAGAGACGACCGCCCTATTCCTGGAAGAATTTACTTGGGTTTCACCAGTCACCCTGTCGAGGAATACCTAGGACCCGCACTTCGCTGCTATAATTGTCAGAGATTTGGGCACATGGCGAAAACCTGCCGTAGAACACGTCGATGCAAAATTTGCTCAGAAGACCATGACCACAAGGAGTGCAAGTCACTTCTTCAACCTAAATGTGCAAACTGTGCGGGGAACCATGCCGCCTCCTTCTCAGGCTGTCCACAGAAAAAAGCAGCGGCACAAATGCGTCGACATGAACTAATTCATGGAAGACAACCGCGACGCAATGAACCCGCACCAAACCTCGAGATCGTTCATCCAGTGCCAGATCACCCACCTCAGCGGGCACCGGAACCACCACAGCCAAGAGCACCAACAAGATATTCCTCCTCTAGAGAACAACCAACAGTTCAATCAAGAGACCAATCAAGAGGATCAGAGTCAAGCGCCCAGTCTTATGCATCAGTGCTACGGAAACCCAGAGGACAACAGGCAGAAAGTAATACACAAGAAAGCTCCTGTACTCGCACACATTTCTCTCAGCGACCTTACGCATCTACTGCAGAAGTAACACCAGCTAATAGCGAACATACCACAGCATCGGTGACACAACTGATTTTGCCAATGTTTTTCGCAGCTCTTAAGGCAATCCTATCTGCTTTGCCAGAAGCAAACAACCTACCAGAAGTAAAAGCCTTGTTGCCTCTCGAAGCACTGTTGTGTCAACCATCCGGGCCGAAACTGCGGCAGGCACTACATGAATAACCGCTACAAAAATGTCTCCATATTTCAGTGGAATGCCAACAGTCTTCGAAGAAAGTGCGCTGACTTTCGTAAACTGCTTGTACAATACAACTTCCCAATACTTTGCATTCAAGAGGCGGGAATCACTGACGACTTTCGCCTCTCGAATTATGTGATATATAAGACTTCTCGTCAAGGTGCTGTTAGCAGAGTGCTCCTGTGCGTCAGAAAGGACCTACCATCTTATCAAATTCAGTCCAGTGATTCAGACTTCCCGGAATTCATCGCATGTAAAGTATCCTTTGGCAAGCTCTGTATAACAGTGATTAATCTATATCTACAACCTTCAAACCGGATTTCAGTTGAAGCGCTAGTGGATATCTTCAAAATAGCTCATTCTAATGTATTTATATGTGGCGACTTCAACGCACACAACATCATCTGGGGCAGTGATCATTGTGATGCACGGGGTAATGTTATCGAGTGCGCCATAGATAAATGCAACTTAACTGTTTTAAACGATGGGTCGCCAACATTCCTTCGTGGATATAATTACTCAAGCTGCATAGATGTTACCCTGTGTTCACATGATCTAGTGAATGGTGTGGGATGGACAACAGATATGGAAACGCGCGGAAGTGATCATTTTCCCATCCTTGTTAACCACCCTAGCATGCACTATGATATCAGGCGTTACAGCAGACTAACCAACTGGCAAGCTTTTCGGTACCGCCTAACGGATCAAATTAACCAACATGCAACAGTGGAAAAATTTACAGAATTTTTTCAGGATAATATGAACATATGCACAAAGAAGGTCCCAATACCAAAAGATTATGCTGCAGTTGATGGAGAATATGAACACCTAAGAGCCATCCGACGCCGATCCGAAAGAGCTTACCGACGGAGCGGAAGTTTAGAAGCATACAGAAATGCTCAGAAAATACACATTGTAATGCGCAGACGAATGGCAAGCTTAGGCAAACGGCGCTGGCGTGATTTCTGCGGCACGCTGTCTCCTCACACGGCTGTCCCACGAATTTTTCTTGTAATTCGTTCTTTAAGCGGACCTGTAACACAAAGCTTCCCATTTCGTGCTCTCGCTGTAGCTCGGGACACGTGTGAAATAATAGTTGCAGATGAATTTTGTGAGCTTATTTCCAGATCTGCTTTTACGTCACAATGTGCGGAATTTGATATTTCAGTAGAGTTGGCTAAGCGAAAAATTACTGCTTGCTACTGGGCCCAACATCCTCAATTAGATCACACTTACACATTGAGCGAGCTTCAATGTGCAATTGCATCATGTCGCCAAAAGTCCGCTGCTGGGCCGGACGGCATTACGTACAATATGCTAAGAAACCTCGGACCGACAGGTACAAATGCGCTCTTAGACATCTATAATAACTTATGGATAGAGGAAACTGTACCTGACTCTTGGAAAGTCGCTCGAATCATACCAATTTTAAAACCTGGTAAGACGCCCTTGTGCCTTGAATCCTTCCGCGCCGTTAGTTTGACAAGTTGTTTATGCAAAGTAATGTAGAAAATGATTGACGCGCGACTTCCATGGTGGTGCAATGAAACGAAGGTGTTGTCCAACTACTTAGTAGGTTTTAGAAAACATAGATGCACAATGGATGCAATATTAGATATAGTTACCTGTGTGGAGCACGAGCGTGCACGTGGAAACATGACTATAGCAGTATTCCTTAACATCAAGAGGGCATTTGACACCGTTAGTCACGTTCATGTTCTGCTAAGCATGTTGGAACTTGGTCTGTCTGGCAGGTCCTTGCGATGGATTTCTGAATTTTTATCAGGTCGCAAAATATTTGTTCAGACGGGTGAAGGAAAGAGTGCTGAACATATTGTCAAACAGGGAGTGCCACAGGGAAGCGTACTCAGCCCCTTCCTTTTTAACTGCGTCATGGCTGATTTAACGCGAAGACTGCCATCACAGTTAAAGTTTTCTCTGTATGCAGATGATGTGTGTATTTGGACATCTGGATCTAATGCTCAACTACTCCAGATGGCATTGCAAGACGGCATAAATATCATCAACCAATTTTTGAGAGAAAGAGGAATGGTACTATCACACGCAAAGACTGCTGTATTGCCCTTCACTCGGAGGCAGTTAAAAAATTTCACTCTTAATCTGGAAGGACACCCTCTAATGATTGTCACGCAGCATCGATTTCTTGGCATAATACTTGATAGGCAGCTATCCTGGGCACCCCACTTAAAAAAAACTCGAAAACGAGGTCAATGCCACAGTGACTGTACTTCGCAGACTTGCAGGCACATCATGGGGCGGATCAGTATCTTCCATGCTGACTGTTTACAATGCATTAATACGACAAAAAATTGCATATTCCGCGCCCATCTTACACGGACTTTCCCACACGTCAGAAGAGAGACTTCAAAGACTTTTAGCTAGAGGACTACGCCTATGTCTAGGAGTTCCACGAGCGACTTCGAGTTCTCTTGTAATAGCTGAGGCTCGCCAATCACCATTTCCAGTTATGCGAACTACAGAAACATGCCGGCATTATTTCCGTCTTCAAACCCAGCATAAAAACCACCCATTGGCTCTAGACATAATGAAACGAGATAGAAGTTATGTTCATATCGAAATTCAAAAAAATCTTCACATATTGCCAGGAAATGAATTTTGGAACTCAGAAATTGAATATCCTCCATGGCTGCTTACAGTTCCAAAAATCGAATTGTCAGTAGAAGGAATATTCAGCAAAAGAGACATGTTCATTCAAGCTGCTCAACAACTAGCACTATACCAGATATATATGCGGTATTCAGGATACACACACGTCTATACAGACGGCTCCAGTACAGCAACCTCTTCAACTTCATCATTCATTATACCGCACCTCAACAAACAAGAATCATTTAAGTTATCTCGTGCGACTTCGTCCACAACGGCTGAACTGTTCGCAATCCTATGTGCGGTAAAATTTATATTGTCAGTCACTGAAGCGCAAAATTGGGTAATTTTCAGCGATTCACAGGCGGCTCTAACATCACTCTGCAGCACAAAGGGGAAAACATTCAGCGACAGTATCATATATGAAACACTTAAAAACCTCACAAAGGCAAGGGAAGCGAAACATGCAATAGCATTCCAGTGGATACCAGGGCATTGCAACATTCCTGGCAACACAGCAGCCGATGAAGCAGCACGACAAGCGCACCTGAAAGATGATACGGCTCCGCTCCCAATATCAAAAAATGAATTACGCTGCATTATAAGGACAACGTCTCTCAACATGTCTAGAAACACTTGGTTTGACCAGAATTCTAAGAGCTCTGACTTATATCATATTGATCCATTTATTGAATTCAAATTTTCATTGTCATTAGATAGAACTATGGAAACGCTTATTCATCGATTAAGGCTAGGCACTGCCTACACAAAGCATTTCTTACACAGAATTGGCCGAGCGGAAACCCCCAAATGTGATTGTGGATTTGTAGATGAAGATATATATCACCTCCTTCTAGATTGCCCACATCACGACAAACCAAGATGCCGACTTAAATCAGCGCTAAGTAAATTAGACCGCAGACCTTTCAGTTTAAGGAAACTTTTGGGCCCTTGGCCAACAACGGCCTTGCAGAAGAGCGCTTTAAAAGCACTAAAGACCTTTTTTAAAGACAGCGGCATCGTTGGACGTTATTAGTGCTTTCATTGTTCTGTTCATTTGAATGTCACTCTATCTATCCATCTGTTTGAGAATTATGTTATGTTGACTGCTTTGTTGTGACTGTATGTGCTAATATATTTACACGATGTATATACCACCCGCTGACTTGACAATGTGTTATTAGGCGACGGTATCGTTTGTACTTTTGAGACTTTCGACTACATAAGTGTGGAGACATTGGCCATGTATATTGTATTGTATGTACCCGCTGACCCGCTGATTAGAAAATGTGCTATTAGGTGACAGTATGTACTTTTGAGACTTTCGACTACATAAGTGTGGAGACATGTAGAACCCTCAATGATGTATGACGGAACCACCCAAGAGATAAGGAGTAGCCGGCGCCTTAAATTGCGCGCCAACATCTCCTTATATCATATCAATAAAAAAAAAAAAACTTCAGTACATTTCTGTTCGCATTGACGAATTCATTAGGCAACGGGGAAGCCGATATCAATGCAGGAGTATTTCTATTCCCTATGATGACGAAGGCTGGGAAGACAATCCTCTACGTTGGTGTAACTACTTGCGGCGTATTTTACTTTGATTCAGGGATTAACGTACTCTCTTGTGAAGTATGTTCCGGGTTTACGTGGCCAATACACACACACACACACACACACACACACAGCGTACCAGGACGCCTTGTTATTGTGTAAAAATAGGAAGTTCTTCTCACCTAAACCAATTGATCCACTCGATCCCCATGTTCCTTCACCGCCTGTACTGCCTCCGATGTTAATGCCGCCAAAACCTAAACGACAGAGAAAAATAATATTTCCAGATGAGGCACGGACAAGGCTTTCTAGTTGTCTATTCCGGCCATGTTTTTAACAGTGCATCAGATTTATTTGTTGGTAAAATGTCGCGTTCATGACTGGAGTCCTATAGTAAATTTAAATGATCAATTCAGAAAGTTTATTACTATGCTGCGAGGTAGGCTTTTAATGCGTTATCAGAGACAAGAATGTAGGTTGCAAGCTAAATTGCAAACTGCCCTACTGCCCCTGCTAATGCTGACCTGCCCAATATTTCACAGCTACATTAATTTAAACATGTAGCAACTTTTCGCATTTCTAAAGGCGGTGCAAAATTCACTCACTTGCACCACCTGAGGCTCCCGCCCCTGACACACCAGCGCCACCAGCGCCACCAGCGCCCCCAGTAACGCCAAGGCCCCCGGAGCCATAGCCTTGAAGAAAAGAGATAAATACAGAAAAACAAATAAATAAAGACTCGATCGCATGCACTATAAAGAATGCATCTTAGGTATAGCACTTTCGTGCACTGAACAGGAACAGAAAAAACCGTTGCAGCCGCTAAAATACTGCGAATGAATGTTATTGATTCTATTAAGCTTAGGCGTGACTGGTGAATTTACGTGACAGAGGCTCTGGTGGTATTGATGGCTCTTGAGAGAAACTAGAGGCTGCTATGGCGGTTCTTGAAGGCGTGCATAGCGTTGCGCAGACGACCTCGGCGTGCCTGGGGTTACGAACAGCGCGAAGGAAAGTGATATTTTCTTTTCTTTTGTTACTCTATATGAGAAATTTATTCATTCAGTAAGTTTGCTAAGTAATTTATTATTGCGTAATTATTCAGTAATTATGGAGCAATTTATTTATTGAGTAATGCGCGTATATGTTTTCGAGCAACGTTCATTGGCACTGGCACTACTGGCAATATACGCTTCGTTAATGGTGTGGCATCCGCACTCACCTGAACCACCCGATGTACCCGACAGTGACCCGCCAGCGCCGCCTGAACCACTGTGGCCACCAGCGCCATAATCTGAATAAAAAGAAACCGGATATGTTGCTCATGCCGGAAACATAAATGCGTGCTTTTTATCACACATTCGCACACCGAGTGGGCACGGAAGAGTCATGAAGGTGCTAGATTTTAGAAGTAGTGGAGAAATATAACAAACCCACTCAGGCAATACGAGTAAGTTATGGAATTGTGGGATTAGGCGACAACGTTTAATGCGCGTGAGAAACTCTTATTTCTGATGAAGTTAATTCCATCAAGGGTTCAAGTTGTTGGGAATGAGAAACAAATGTACCTTAATTTGGTATTTTCAGAAAACTTTGATGTTATGAATGGCTTTAGAATACGGGATTTGGAAACGCGTACGAAGGCTGGTTCTTAAAGCATTGTTTATTCACCCAGAATAATGGCGCTCATCTAAAAAAAGCAGGCAGCCGCCATTAGCGAAAAATAAACAGAAAAACAAGCCTCACGCATTGTGCAGTCCAATTCTGCTTCCGTAACGTAGATGTGAGTATGAGTGTACACATATCAGCAAAGGCGGATGAATCAGTCATAAAGGACGCAACAGAATTGCGCACTGAGGTGACAGGACACCCAGCGAAAGGCTCAGGTGAGCGACTTCAAGTATGGAAAAAGCGGATTCGCCCTTATCGACGCCAGTAACTGTACATCATCAAGAACTATAGGCGGCGACATTGCATTACAGATTTTTTTACCTGTTACGCATCCGCAGTTTCCTTCTTTCTTTCTTTTTTGATGTGCAAAGCAATCAATGACAGCGGTAGCTTATTTTTGTTGATAAACTACAACGAGCCGACTACTACCCGGGCAGAAAAAAAAATATTCCCAATGGGGAGCTTAAAGGAAGCAGACATGGCCAACTACTTTATTTCAGTATCTTGAGTGACATCATCGTTCTCCCTGTTCTTCGCTTCGTCAATGACGCTGATGCTGAAGTATATATTATTATTGCTCTGACATAAACTATGTAATCGAAATGACGGCATATAAACACGGCCCTAACATTTGTCACATCACGGAGCGACAAGCCGACGACGAACCGCAGATGGCGTGAACTGCCAACGAAGGCGATGAAGTCCTTATTCAACATGCTTTTCCGAGTACTGAAAGCAACGCGTCATACTTTGAGGTGGATATGGCTACCAATATTGCCCTGACAAAATTATGATGGTTAAGGAATAAGCCTACAGTGTTAACTACACTAAACTCCATGTTTCGTCCAGTGTTAGCGCCGATAACATTTGTAGCAAGGCGCTCGAGCCAGATGTCACCATTCGCCTGGTGTTTTTTTTTTGTCTTCGTCGAGGAAAAACCTTACTTGAGCGCACAAATCATATGGAAGGAAAGAAGGCGACAGGGCTGAGTGCTACTAATAACCAATGAGCTGTATTGGTTAAACAGCAATCTATAGTACGAGACGAAATGGGAAAACCGATAAATCTGCATACATGTTGTTCGCACAATTACAAAAGAAAAAAAGAGAGAGAGGGCGTGCACGCTACACGTGTCTTGAAAAAAATGTTTCACCAATATATATATAGTTATTGCTTGAGGAAATCACGCTGGCCCCGGGAGCAAAATGAAGAAAGAAAGGGTACGACTGTGCTTATTCAACCTACGTCGTACTCTTTCTTCCGCATTATATATATATATATATATATATATATATATATATATAGAGAGAGAGAGAGAGAGAGAGCCAAGTACAGAAACAGGCGACGTTAAAGCCTGAAACCCTTTTTCAGACTCCACCATTCCAATCTTTTGCCTGCGATAGTGCAGGTGTTCTCTTGTCCGTCCGTGTTTTTTGAGCGTTTCTAGGAGCATCTTCTCGGCCACTTTCTCGGTCGTATCCTTCATATATTGCTAACACGATCGAATTTCGGGCTTTGCTGTTGACCGAAGGCATGCTACGAGTACGAATCAGAAAGTCTTTTCCCCTATCTTTTATTAGTCAAAGTAAGGTACATGCAAGCAATTGCCAATATACGCCTTATTCTACGTATCTTACACAATCTTGCACATAATTCCCACGCCATTGCCGACATTTCTCCCATCGCAGAACTAAATTTGAGATGCCCCTGTGGTAGAATTCGTCCGGCTCATGGTGGAACCACCATCGGAGTGCTCTCTTGGATTCACGGCCTTTTGCGAACTCACACCCCCACCAACTCCCGCTTCACAAAGCAAGACACCTTTCCCCATACGCGGGCTGCATTATCCTGCGGATTTCGACGGGCGTTCGTCCCTTGTTCCATAGAAAATGAATCCCACTTCGTTTCATGTACGCCGTGGACGTGCGAAGCACAACCGCCATCTTCAACAACTGACAGCAGCGCCGTGCCGCGGAGCTACCGGCAGCTAAGGCCGTTGAAAGGTCCACCGTTGAGAATGGATACGTCCACTTCGCCTTCACATCGGCAATTCGGCTAAAAAAATAAGGGCGAAGAGTTTCTGATTCGCCCTCGTAGATACATTTAACTTACGGGAATGCTGAATTGTTTTGTGCATCGTAGCACGAACATGTTCCAAGTGCGTGTACACTGGATACGTTGGCTCTGTGACTAAAGGCGTGAATTATCCTGGGTGATAATTTCATCGCTTTGCAGCAGCCTCGGGTACTGTCTCCTTAAATAAAATTTACTCAGTAGTCGCTCATAAAAACTCTTGAGTAGAAATTACCAAGAAAGTGCGTGGGCAGAAAATCCCTTTAATAGAGTGGCTAACTATTACTAACAGAGGTTTGATTAGGAAACATGGCTTACAACTAAACATTTAGCTTAATCGGCAGGTCTTGTTGTGAAACTTAATAAGAGGTACAAGATGAAGATTGTACAGGTCTACGCCCCTACATCCAGTCATGATGACCAGGAAGCCGAAAGATTCTATGAAGACGTGGAATCGGCGATGGGTAGAGTGAAAACTAAATACACTATACTAATGGGCGACTTTAATGCCAAGGTAGGCAAGAAGCAGGCTGGAGACAAGGCAGTGGGGGAATATGGCATAGGCACTAGGAATATCAGGGGAGAGTTATTAGTAGAGTTTGCGGAACAGAATAATATGAGGATAATGAATACCTTCTTCCGCAAGCGGGATAGCCGAAAGTGGACGTGGAGGAGCCCGAACGGCGAGACTAGAAATGAAATAGACTTCATACTCTGCGCTAACCCTGGCATCATACAAGATGTGGACGTGCTCGGCAAGGTGCGCTGCAGTGACCACAGGATGGTAAGAACTCGAATTAGCCTAGACCTGAGAAGGGAACGGAAGAAACTGATACATAAGAAGCCGATCAATGAGTTAGCGGTAAGAGGGAAAATAGAGGAATTCCAGATCAAGCTACAGAACAGGTATTCGGCTTTAACTCAGGAAGAGGACCTTAGTGTTGAAGCAATGAATGACAATCTTGTGGGCATCATTAAGGAGTGTGCAATGGAAGTCGGTGGTAACTCCGTTAGGCAGGATACCAGTAAACTATCGCAGGAGACGAAAGATCTGATCAAGAAACGCCAATGTATGAAAGCCTCTAACCCTACAGCTAGAATAGAACTGGCAGAATTTTCGAAGTTAATCAACAAGCGTAAGACAGCATACATAAGGAAGTATAATATGGATAGAATTCAACATGCTCTCATGAACGGAGGAAGCCTAAAAACAGTCAAGAAGAAACTAGGAATTGGCAAGAATCAGATGTATGCGTTAAGAGACAAAACCGGCAATATCATTACTAATATGGATGAGATAGTTCAAGTGGCTGAGGAGTTCTATAGAGATTTATACAGTATCAGTGGCACCCACGACGATAATGGAAGAGAAAATAGTCTAGAGGAACTCGAAATCCCACAGGTAACGCCGGAAGAAGTAAAGAAAGCCTTGGGAGATATGCAAAGGGGGAAGGCAGCTGGGGAGGATCAGTTAACAGCAGATTTGTTGAAGGATGGTGGGCAGATTGTTCTAGAGAAACTGGCCACCCTGTATACGCAATGCCTCATGACGTCGAGCGTACCGCAATCTTGGAAAAACGCTAACATAATCCTAATCCGTAAGAAAGGGGATGCCAAAGACTTGAAAAATTATAGACCGATCAGCTGACTGTCCGTTGCCTACAAACTATTTACTAAGGTAATCGCAAATAGAATCAGGAACACCTTAGACTTCTGCCAAGCAAAGGACCAGGCAGGATTCCGTAAAGGCTAATCAACAATAGATCATATTCACACTATCAATCAGGTGATAGAGAAATGTGCGGAATATAACCAACCCTTATACATAGCTTTCATTGATTACGAGAAAGCATTTGATTCTGTCGAAACCTCAGCAGTCATGGAGGCATTACGGAATCAGGGTGTAGACGAGCCGTATGTAAAAATACTGAAAGATATCTATAGCGGCTCCACAGCCACCATAGTCCTCCATAAAGAAAGCAACAAAATCCCAATAAAGAAAGGCGTCAGGCAGGGAGATACGATCTCTCCAATGCTATTCACAGCATGTGTACAGGAGGTATTCAGAGACCTGGATTGGGAAGAAATGGGGATAAAAGTTAATGGAGAATACCTTAGTAACTTGCGACTCGCTGATGATATTGCCTTGCTTAGTAACTCAGGGGACCAATTGCAATGCATGCTCACTGACCTGGAGAGGCAAAGCAGAAGAGTGGGTCTAAAAATTAATATGCAGACGACTAAAGTAATGCTTAACAGTCTCGGGAGAGAACAGCAATTTGCAATAGGCAGCGAGGCACTGGAAGTCGTAAGGGAGTACATCTACTTAGGGTAGGTAGTGACTGCGGATCCGGATCATGAGACGGAAATAATCAGAAGAATAAGAATGGGCTGGGCTGCGTTTGGCAGGCATTCTCAGATCATGAACAGCAGGTTGCCATTATCCCTCAAGAGAAAAGTGTATAATAGCTGTGTCTTACCAGTACTCACCTACGGGGCAGAAACATGGAGGCTTACGAAAAGGGTTCTACTCAAATTGAGGACGACGCAACGAGCTATGGAAAGACGAATGATAGGTGTAACGTTAAGGGATAAGAAAAGAGCAGATTGGGTGAGGGAACAAACGCGAGTTAATGACATCTTAGTTGAAATCAAGAAAAAGAAATGGGCATGGGCAGGACATGTAATGAGGAGGGAAGATAACCGATGGTCATTAAGGGTTACGGACTGGATTCCAAGGGAAGGGAAGCGTAGCAGGGGGCGGCAGAAAGTTAGGTGGGCGGATAAGATTAAGAAGTTTGCAGGGACGGCATGGCCACAATTAGTACATGACCGGGGCTGTTGGAGAAATATGGGAGAGGCCTTTGCCCTGCAGTGGGCGTAACCAGGCTGATGATGATGATGATGATGATGATGATGATGATGATGATGATGATGATGATGATGTTCCCTAGGAAAGGTACTAACAGATGGGCCGCACGTGCCAAGCTCAGTTTCCGCAATGCTCATTGCGCATGGCGCTTTTGCCCACAATGTACACCCCCTATTTGTTCTAGTAAACCGTCGAAATAGGTGCGTTTCGCATGAGCTGTTCTCGTCGCTGTGGTTCAAATTTGCAGCGCCGCTCTTTAAATAAAAGCATGTTGGAGCAAGCCATGCTGTCAGCAAAGTTTTCAGCCAATGGAGTATCCGCTTTAGCAGCGACCATCGTGTGGCAGCCTCTTTGTGGACAAGAACAAAATTGAAGGTTTATGAGCATCAACGACAAGGACTTGTCTGATTGGTGAATTTGAAAAAGCGTCAAGTGCCGCTGCTGATAAGACAAAAAAGGAAGGCGTAGGTAGCCACAGCATTGTGTTTTCATATTGTATTAAGTGCGATGTCTGAACCGCTTATTTAGTGTTTTTTTATTATTTTGTAGGCGCACTTATGAAAAAGGCGGTGTTACAATTATTTGAGCATATGTGGCGAGTATTTGCAAGACAAACACAAACGCCTTAATTTTATAACGTTGTTACTAAACAGGAAACAACCAGTTGTCTTTCTCTAAAAGATGGTTACGGTTCTCACCTGTGGTACTCGAAGAACCTATGGCTCCTCCGGCCGAACCACCGTAGCCTGAAACAGAAACAATATGTGAAATTGTCTGTCTGTTGCGCATATATTTCCCTTAATAATACATGTCAGTTAAGCAATGCAACTTTAAGTTCAGAGCCAAACGAAAGGAAGTATAAAAAAATTGAAATTATTGGAAGCCTAATAAAGGCTAACAAAATTTGAAGAAGCTATTAAATAGAATTTTTTTGTTAATCAAGGAAAGCTAATAAATGGTATACATATTGTGGGTGCCCGCGATGGCGCCTGCGATGAGAGATAAACACAAAAGACCCGTTTAGTTTGACATCGACGATATTTCTGGAAAGACGATTCCATGTGCAGGAGAAACAACAATAAAAACTATTTCATGTTCCCTATCTGTAAAAACAAATGTACTTAACAAAACTTCCGCATACGACTTTCGATCTGCGCCAGCAATAGCGTTTGCATTGTTTTCATACATGTTCTTCTTGGAAGAGAATATCAGGATTGATTTCTAAGCAGTGGCAGCCGCACTCACCGGAGCTACTCGCTGATCCCGAAGCTCCTTCACCGTAGCCTGGAACCATAAGAAAGAAAGAAAGAAAGAAAGAAAGAAAGAAGGAAATAAAGAAAGAAAGAAAGAAAGAAAGAAAAAAAGAAAGAAAGAAAGAAAGAAAGAAAAAAAGAAATGTTTAGCTGCACATATGGCACGAGACGAGTTCGTCGAGTATACGTTCATTCAGGTATCTGAGAAAAGTCGATTGGCGGTAAAATATCAGAGCATTTGGTTTGCCGCTTTGATTCCGAAGAACACACAAGGATTTGCGTAAGCACAGGACGTAGACGAAATAATCGGGAACAGTAGCGATATCGCTTGTCGTAAAAGGGCGGTGGGTGTGGAGGCTGAACACGACGCCTACTGCGCCGGAGCAATAACCACCGGGTTCGCTGGTTGAGGAAGTATAATGAAAAGGCAGAGTATTCAGAAATTAATATTTAGACGTGATACTTGAAGCATGATGCCATTGCATATCATAATGTTGAAACTTAGAGTAGAATGCGAGCTTTCTTTTCATCCCAGGCACAAGCGTTTGTTTTTTCAAAAGTCTCAGTGTCCTACTCATTCAAGCGTGTGAAAAAAGGGTTTGTACGAATATTGGTACACTCACCAGAACCTGAGGCACCAGACAGACTTCCACCATGCCCGCCGGAGAGAACGAAGCCCGAAGCTGAAAAATAAAAGAGAAAACGAAGTGAATATGCTGCCAACAACTGCTGGCCTAAAATATTGTTTTAGATTATGGTGTTTGGTTAGGTATATAACAATGAAAATGACCTCGCTGGTCAGGGCGTGGCGTCGTAGAAACCGGTATGGTATGGTATGAAGAACTTTATTGAGGTCCTGAGGGATCAGTCTGGGACTGATGCGGGCCGCTCCCACGTCGGTACAGAGAGGCCGAGCCCCTCTGCCATCACACGGGCCCTCTGGACAGCCCTGAGTTGGTCCGCTAGCACTTCACTGTGCAGCATTCGCTGCCACCACTGTTCACCTCGAGAACCATCACCGGCCAACGCCAAGCAGCGCCACAGCATGTGTTGTAAATCGAGCAAACCCCCACACTTACTACAATAGACTGAAACCCCGCAGTCCGGATTAATTTTATTCATGATGACCGGGTTAGGGTACGTCCGTGTCTGCAGAAGCCTTAATGTAACCGCCTGCGGCCTACTTAATTTAGGATGTGGCAACGGGAATGCCCTGCGCCCTAAGTAATAGTGCTTGGTGATTTCGTTGTAGGTTAACAGTTGGTCCCTGTACTCAGGAGCGGGAGATCCAGCCCCTTCAGGGAGTACACGGCACACTAATCCTCGTGCCTCCCTGTGCGCCACCTCGTTGAGGTTACGCGGGGCTCCCTCCACTGTCCCCATGTGCGCCGGGAACCAAGTAACGGTATGCGAAGTGATATCCCTACCCTGCAGCAGTCTGTTAGCCGGTTCCGCAACAAGTCCTCTCGAGAAGGCTGTAATCGCAGATCGCGAGTCGCTAAACACCAAAACTCTTCTAGAATCAAGTAGTGCTAGAGCAATAGCCACCTGTTCAGCAACCCCCGGGTCTTTGGTATAAATGGAAGCAGCATTTCTAACGCTCCCTTTGCCATCTACTACCACCACCGAATAAGCATTTTTACCATTAATCCATGCGGCGTCAACAAACGCAGACTCCTCCTCCTGATCCTTTGCCTCTCGCAACAAAGCCCTAGCTCTCGCGACCCGCCTCCCTACATTGTGCACGGGGTGCACATTCCGCGGAAATGGACGAACCATGATATTTGCCCTAAGGTTCACGTTCAACTCGTGTAGAGGCGCCCTATCGTGCGACACAGCCACCGATTCTTCAATTGACTGTAATATATACCTACCCGCTGGTGTACCTAGCAACCGCTCCCTCTGTGCGGTACGTTGAGCCTCAGCAATTTCATCTAAAGTATTATGCAAACCCAGTCGTAACAACATATCGTTTGACGTAGTCATAGGCAGACCAAGCGCAGCCTTGATGGCTTTTCTGATTAATGCTTCCAATTTATTTTTCTCCCCCCTATTCCAATTTAGCATAGCTGCCACATACGAGAAATGACACATAATAAATGCGTGAACTAAGCGCATCGCACCTTCTTCTCCTAAACCCCTATGCCTATTAGAGATCCGTCTTATAAGTCTTATGGCCTCCTCCGTTTTCTTGGTAATACGCTGAATGGTTCTAATGTTCGATCCGTTCGCCTCAAGTACAAAACCCAGGACCCTGATTGCATCAACTTTGGGTATCACCGACCCTTCCCTAGTATGAATTCTAATGCAAGGCTCAACTTCCGGTACCCAACCCCTCGGCCTACGACCTAGCTTCTTAGATTTGAAGATCAACAACTCCGACTTTTTAGTGGAGCACTTGAGCCCCATGAGACCCAGGTACTCCTCCGTAAGCGTTACCACCTGCTGCAGCCTAGCCTCAAGCTCTCCATCACTACCACCGACACTCCATATAGTAATGTCATCCGCGTAGATAGAATAGCCAATATCCTGGACAGTGTCCAGTCTATTAGCCAACTTCGACATCGCCAGATTGAATAACATAGGCGAGAGTACGGATCCCTGCGGAGTACCACAGCAACCCAATTTAACGACTTCCGATTTTATCTCCCCAAACCTGAGACATGTCTTTCTATCCGTAAGGAAAGCCTTGACAAAATTGAAAAGCCGCTGCCCCATATTCAAGTCCGATAGCACCCGTAGAATGAAAGAATGTCGGATTTTATCGAAAGCTTTTTCCACATCAAGTCCAATTAGTGCCTTAGTATCCCTTGTTCGCCGGTCAAGGATCTGATGCTTAATCCTGATCATAGCATCCTGAGTCGAGAGGCCGGGCCGAAATCCTATCATCGAATGCGGAAAGACCCCATTGCCCTCAACATAACGCGTTAGCCTATTTAAAATGGCATGCTCAGCGACTTTTCCCAAACACGACGTCAGTGAAATAGGTCTGAGATTTTCAAGCCCTATGGCCTTGCCCGGTTTGGGTATCAGAACAGTAGTTGCCAGTTTCCACTCTTCCGGGAAAGAGCCTTCCTTCCATAGGCAATTGATCTGCCGCGTAAGGAACTCAATTGACCCATCGTCTAAATTCCGTAGCATTTTATTCGTAATGCCATCCGGCCCTGATGCCGATCGACCATTAAGATTCTGCAGCGCCATCCTGATATCACTTTCAGTAAATTCCGCGTCCATAGCTGCATTTTCGTCTCCACTATATTCCAAAACCCCATCAGGTGTATCGTGCCAGGTCTCCAAAGGAAGGTATCTCTGAGCCAAATCCTTTAGCAACTCCTGCTCCGTGGAGTCCCGACACGCCTGATGGACCAGCTTACCTATCACAGTCCTCTGATTAGACTTAGTGTTTGTCTCATCTAGTAAATGTCTGAGCAAACTCCATGCGCCTCCCCTCTTAATGCGACCATCAATAGAATTGCACACTTCATCCCATTGCTGCTTGCACAGTACCCGACAATGGTCTTCAATTTCCTGATTAACCACTGCTATACGCTTTCTAAGCCTTCTATTTAATCTCTGACCCTTCCATCTCGCTAACAACGACTGCTTTGCTTCCAACAAATGTGCCAGGCGACTATCCATGTGTTCCGTGTCAATATCGGTCTGAACCTCTTTAGTGGACGCCTCAACGTCACTTTTAAGCTGACTAGTCCACTGTTCCAAGGTCAACTCATTTCCTTCATCATCGATTCTCTGCGCTCTTCTTTTCCTAAATGCATCCCAGTCAACCATCCTGAATGTGCGCTCCTTTTTATTAGCCACTGCCAAAGTAATCATAAGTATGTAATGATCGCTACCAAAATCTTTATTAGAATTTGACCAGGACGAATCCACCACCCCTCGAACAAAAGTGAGATCAGGTGTCGAATCTCTACATGTCGACGTGCCACATCTGGTGGGATACGAGGGGTCTGTAATCAGAGTTAAATTCAAGTCTAGTGCCTGCTGCCATAGTCTCTCCCCCTTAATAGTGCTATAAACATACTTCCACACATGACAAGGTGCATTGAAGTCCCCTCCAATAAGCAACGGTGCATCCTTAGCCAGATTGGTTGCCTTGGTCAAGAGAGATTTGAAACTCTGCTTCGTGTCCCGGGGGCTACTGTACAGGTTAAGCAGGTAAACGCTCCTCTGACATGACCTTTGCCGACCTAAGATTACTTCCACCATAATATATTCAATCTTGCAATCTGCCATGTGAAGATCATGTCTAATGTATGCCAACCTCCTATTAATGAGAGTAGCGAGTCCTCTGCCCTGTTCATTATCCTTAACTTCCGCTTTGAAATTCGTTAAGGTCACGTTAGACGTCAGTGTTTCCTGTAACATGATAACTTGAGGCTTGACACCATGCGTTCTAACAAACTGCTGCAGAGACGCCTTCTTATGATTGAACCCCATACAATTCCACTGCCAAATACTAAATGAACTATTTAATAGAGCCATCTTGACCACGGAAATTTGGTGAACTATTTTTGAGCTCAAGTCCACTCGGCGACTTACCCTGCTGGGCTAGCGGCCGAGTGCACTCCCGCTCCATAACAGGGACCACTGTCTCGTTTAGATATATTTCAATTTTGCCTAATCTCTGATCCGTGATATTTTCCCGTTCTTCTATCCGCTCCAGTCTACTAATGATCTGATTTACACTTTCTTGCAATGTCGCCATCAGTGCTTTAAGCTCGGAACCGACTTTACCCTGAATCCGGACGGTCGAGGATAAGGCCCTCTTTTTCGGAGCAGGCGTCTCTTCGTCCGCCATTGTCTGTTCTGCGACCTCCACAGACCTTGGTACCTCAACCGAGTCATCATGTTTCCCAGTCTGTCTTAAGCTATCGTTGTTACCGGAAGGTAAGCCGTTCCTAAGTACAGCCATCTCCTTGATAAGCCCGTCAATGGCTGCTTTTAAACTACGATTCTCTCTCTCCAATTGCGCAATCCTATCCCTATCCTTATTACCATCCACATGCTCCTGGCGCTGCTCGGGCGCTCGGCCGGCGTTGATGCCACCCTTGACCTTGTCAGCCCAGGTGGTCTGGCTCCCAGCTGCGCCGCCGTCGCCACCAGCTGCAGGAAAGCGCACCCGCGCCTCCATAGAAACGGATCGGCTCCTGGTCGTACGAGTCCCAGAAGATGGCCGCTGCCTCGACCTGGAGCGGCTCCTAGAGCGCGAGCGTCCCTTAGAGCGTTGGCGGGCGCTCACCAGCTGCACCATCTCGGCTGCCTCTTGTTCCGCCGTTAGCTCCGCCCTGGCTCTCTCCTGTCGTCGTACACGCACGACGTAGGGAAGCTGGTATCGTTGTCTGCATTGTTTATCCGCGGTCAGGTGTCGTCCGCCACAAAGCTTGCAACAAGGCACACAGTTGTGATCCTCTTCAGGGTTCCGAGCCCCGCATCCTCGGCATTCAAAACAATCGGGGGCTGGGCAGACGTCCGCCCGATGTCCAAGCTTGCCACACACATAACATACATCCAACTGCTTTCGATACAGGAAGCACCGTACCAGAGTTGGCCCATATCTGACGAAATTGGGCACCTTTAACCCATCGAAAACAATGATGACTGATCCTGTGTTTTTGATGCGTTTGGCCGCCATAGCCAGCGGATTGCGATCATTAACAATGTTCCGCTCAAGTGTCGCGGGGCCATCCATAATGTCTACATTGCGAATGACCCCCTTACACGTAGTGTGTGGGGCCGTCTCGTACGCACTGACCTCAAAATCCTTGTCTGCCACTCTGATTGACCTGAGTCTCACATAACGTTCAGCGTTGCTCCTTTCTGGCGTACTAGCCACCAAGATATTTTGCATAAAGTTCGGGCAAATAACATCTTCCCGAATCTGTTCAATACCGAGGCCTGCCGCCTCTACGATTGCCTTGCCCACCGCTGTAGAGCTAACTTTCTCCAAATTCAGTCCACCCCGTGGGCGAATGACTATTTTGATGTGTTCTTGTGGCATCGGTGGCATGCGCGACGCCTTCACAATGCGATTCTTGATTGCCGAGCCTCCGCGCCGTTCACCTGCGCCCCGTCGTTCAGGCATCTCACTTGGCGAACCGCCATCACCTAATGCATGCCTCGTCGTAGTTCTAGATTTTCGGTTGGACACTGTCCGCCATCCCAGGTCTTC
Organism: Dermacentor variabilis; assembly: GCF_050947875.1. Taxonomy (NCBI): domain Eukaryota; kingdom Metazoa; phylum Arthropoda; class Arachnida; order Ixodida; family Ixodidae; genus Dermacentor; species Dermacentor variabilis. The sequence goes on along the minus strand of NC_134574.1, from coordinate 164,007,554 downwards.
AGTAAAGTCCTCCGCCGGGAGCACTTCCCCTTCAACGTGCATTGCTGCCATGCCGCGCTAGGTCTACCAGACGCTAGCTCTCGGCCAGCGTGGCGTGAGCACAAAAGTTCCAATGAAGTCCAAAAAAGGGGTGGCCCACCTCAAAATCAGGTATCCGCTGAATCTTCTCTTCTTCACGGATCCGATGATAACAAATTTACACCACTAGGTGACCAAAAAAGGCTCGGAAGCTTCGAAAAAGACGGACCCATAAAAGCCCACAAGCCTCCTTCGAACTTCGTCGTCGTCTTCTGCCGTAGAAACCGGTGACTACCGCACTTAAGAACACGGGATCAATGATCGCCGCGTCCCTGTCTGCATGTCTACTGGCACGAAAAAGTTAGAGCTAGCTAAAGAACGTGAGGACAAATGGTAGACTTCCACCTACTAAATCTACCATCGGAATTTCCCTGTAAATTTAGTAGTTGAAAGAGTAGCGTTTGTGATGTTCATTTTTTACCTGCGTCTAAACATTTGGCGCTAGTAAATATGCATTTAAATAAAAACCAACTAGCCCAAGCTCACTGCTCTTACTCTGTCATAAAATTGCGCATGACAGCAAAATGAACGTAGGGATCCTGTTGTTCTGGCGCGTGCGAGGTAATCAAAATGTTTTGGTTGAGACGCAATAGTTGAATTTATTAGTTCTGGTAATGACGTTATGGCAGAAAGGAACTGGTGCCTCTTGCTGAGCGCGGAGAGAGGCATATCAGCAGCACGCGTCGTCCCTTTGCGCCACAGGGTGAACAGTGTGCGAGATTTCTGGGCACTGAAGCGCAGGCTGGTCGAATGGTATTTTCGACTTGACTTCACCAGCTGTTAATAGTTGGCTCGGCTCTGCTGTAACGCAATCTGGTGTCAACAGCTGTATATAGGGGAAGTGAACCCTCAGGCCAAGAGCAAGACCTTTCTTCTTGTCTCCGAATTCGTGACAGTTGGTCAGCATTAGCATTTCAGATAACTGACACAAGCTACCTTTAGGAGCCATTGTTGCCAAAGTAATTATGTTCTACTCAATTACAGCGGCAACAAGGCCAGTATTTATGTATGGAGTATGTGGCAGCCGTACACCCACTTGAAGTGCCACTCAGGCCCGGAAGTCTTCCACTACCGCCAGTGCTCGAACTGCCGCTGGTGGAACCGTACCGGGAACCTACAGCCAGAAAAGAGAAAGATGGTGTAGCTTGAAATATCCCACTAAACAAGTGGGTCAATCGAGACATAAAATAATTTCCGTTTACAACCCACCGTAATATGGTTGCCTTCCGCGCTGTGTCAGTTCGGAAAAGGCATTGACAAGTAGAGGAAAAAAGAAAGTCGCAGTCTCGCCCAAAAGGCAAAATATCGATCGGGATAGCAAAATAATTGACAGCTATACAAAGTGAGGACAGCCGTTTTATCGGCCCCATTAACTTGCGAATGTTCGCTTACTAACTAAACTAACGACCACGGTATCATGCGCACAAGCAAACATGAACACACCTCGCTCGATGACCGCGCACACTCACTGTCAAAAGGCTGGAGTGAGAAAACACGGCAGCAGGAGCGAGGAAATCCACGTTCGTACTGCCTCTCGCTTTAACGTGACCTAAGCGGCGAGAGCACAGCGCACACGAAGCTATCAGCACACGGCGCACTCTGTCCTCATCGCAGATCGCTTTCAAGTTGGAGCCCGCGCAGCAGCCCACACGCACCAGCACCGGAGTAGAACGTCCCCGTTAACTTTGCTTAACTTCATTGCTTTGCACTTTGAAGGTTTTTCTTAAGCGTTAGAACCATTATTGACTCACTCAGTCTTTGTGCTTCTCTTTCCACCCCGCAGGGTAGTAAACTCGTTACTTACCTTCCTGTTAAACTCGCCGTCTTTCGCGTATCTCGCGAGTTTTGTCCTCTAAAAAGTACGAAGATATTACCTTTATTGTAAGTATCTGACCAATATTATTGCCGGTTTCCTTTACATGATTTCCCCTACTTGTGTTGATGAACAAATGTCGACCATGAACTGTGCGTCTTAGCCAAAACAGAAGGAAATGAAGAGCTCTGCATCAAAAGACGTGTGTACTTATTATTTCTTGGTTCTGAGACCAATGCTAGCGGAGTAGCGTGCAGGGGCCGAGTGAAGTCATTTGTGATGTGTAGTTCTCATGGCAAGAGGTGTAATGGAATTAATACAGATTTTTTTCCTGGGCATGTCAGCATGCACAGTCGCACATTAAGATTTAATTTTTCTACTTTTGGCAACCTTGTCACGTAATCTTTAACTTTCAATGTAGAAGATATAACGCATACGATAGTAATGTGTTCGGTCTTTGGCAGAGACTTCAATTAGCAACAACAAATCAGTTTCTTTGTCTGTCGTATTTCCTGAAAACTGAAGTAATTTATTTTGTCTTTCGAGAAGCGCTTATTATAGCTGATGACCGTACATTCCATTTTCAATTTGTCGTCGAAACCACAGCGCCGGCATACTGAAACTGGGTGGAGCGGGCAGATTTGATAAATTTTTAAAGAAAAAAATAATAAAGAAAATATCAGTTGAGCTCACTGTTTACTTCAAAACACCATCTACTCTTTTATTACGGGCAAGCTGCTTATAATTCCGAGCTCGCGCTAATCAGATTTTGTGATTTCAAGAGGAACTAAATTAAATTCTGGCGTTTTACGTTCCAGAACCATGACCTCAATGTAAGGGACGCCATAGTGGGGGGCTCCGAAAAAATTTTGACAACCCTAGGATCTCCCTTTTGTTGTGTATTTTTCCCACATATGTAAAATATGTAAGGCTCAATTTTTCAACGGTCCTTCTTTGGGCATACATCGCAGCCCGAGTTACCATCCAAGCAGTATTGCTCTCCTGGCCAACAACATCCATTGCAAATATGCGTTCGAAGATGGGAAAGCTTCTGCTCACACCGGATCCACACTACACATGCCGTTTTTTGTCACTCAGCCCTAAATAAATGCCCTCGACTAGGGGACTTTTGAGGTATAATTAATAAGAAATAACACGGTGAGGAAGTGGTGTTTGAAGCGGAAGCGTGATGACGCCTGTGTACTTAGAAAAGATGGACGTAACAAACATAGTTCCGAGTGTTGAACTGCGGGTGAGACAAAACAGAAATATGAACGGGATACATTTCATCAAATGATTGGTCGGGCCGTACACGTTCCCAAGCGACACTAGTAATCTGTGAGATGCCATTTTGGGGCTCTGAATTAAGATTACTCACTTCAGATGCTTTCAGTGCACGAAAGCGTCGTGCACAAGCGTCTTTTGCACTCTCCCCTCCTCTCTCCCTAGGAATGAGTGTACAAGCACAGAGAACTGAAACGTTTATATAGAGCTCGTGCTCTTCGAGGCAACGCCGTATAGACTGAATCATCGCAGTAGGTTCAAATGAAGTCGTAAAGCACCGACAACTTTTGAGATATAGAGAAAGGAAGTTGTAGTATGCGAATGCTGCGTTGACGATGAAGACAACTGCGTTATCGTTGATGTGGCCGAAAAATCAAAGGGAACATTCGCACGTATATTTGCAGCTGACACATTCGTCACACAGAAAACATTCAGGTGCATCAAGTAGGTGAAAATGTGAAATCATTCATGATTTTTCATTGAAAAAGCTTAATAATCTTGATGGTGTTGCCACCTAAACAAAACGAAATGGGTCGCAGCTCGTGTGGCTGCCACCCACAACTCGTAACCAGATATGTACAGTTATCCCTGAAAGCTCTGCGACCGGTGCATGGTAGCATACAAACCTAGCAATATGAAAATTTGAGAATAACAAACAGGCTAGAGAAGAAGGTATCAAAAATGCAAAATGCGTCGCTGAACAGAAAGTCACAGGTTTCGCTGTACATGACATAGGGTATGGATGAGAGACAAAACGGGTGCAGCTGTCACTCTAGTTGGCACTAAAAGGAACAGTGAGGCAGGTAGTGTAAAGCAAAGAACAGATATAGAGTGCCAAAACGAGTGCCGAATGAAGTCAAACGCGGTCGAGTAAAGCAATAGATTACGTGATGTGATCTCATTAAGAAATTCGGCGATATGTATGATGGAGTCGAATGCCGCCAGAGATGGGCAAATGGAGATAATTGGGGAGAGGCATTTGCTATGTTGTGCACATAGAAAAGGCACATGATGATGTCGATGCGTATCGTGTTGAGATTGATTTCAGAGTTTTAGTACGCACCTGCCTAATATTTGAAACATACGTTCATTAATTATTCTTTGCATTTATAAAGAGGTGCTAGATCCATACACCGGAACTTCCTGAGGCCACCGACCCTGATGCACGAGCACTGCCAGTGCCGCCAAAAAATAAATAGACAAATGAATACTTCATCGCATACGCTCTAAAGAAGGCATCTTAGGTGAAACACTTTGGTTCTCTGAACAGGAACGAAAAAGAAAACTGTTCTAGCCGCAAAAATACTGTGAACACACAGTATTCACTGTAATGAGGAGAGACCTACTGGTGCAATTACGTGACACAGGCGCGAACGGTAGTCATAGCTCTTGAGGGAAACTACAGGATGCTACGGCAGTTCTTTAGGGCGTTTGTTGTGGCGCACTGGCAATTTCGGCGTGCCTAGGGTGACCAACAGTGGGAACGAAAGTAATATTTTTGTTTCTTTTGCTACTACTAGTGCCGAATTTATTCATCGAGCATACGACATTTCGTTTGCATCTAGACGCGCAAGTTTTCGAGCAACGTTCAATATATAACGTACTTGGCAACATGCGGTTATTTAAGGTGTGGCATCCGCACTCACCTGAACCACCCGATGTGCCCGATACTGATCCGCCAGTAATGCTCCCACTGCCGTAGCCATAGAGTTTCTCACTATAACACCTAGAGGGTAATCTGGCGCCACCGTCTATGGGAGTTTCTTAAGGAGGCACCGTGCCGTCATGGGAATGACGGTATATGTGTCTGCGAGGCTCGTGTTGGCTGGTGTTGGAAGAGGCTTCGTCTAAAACGTGGATATGGCTACGCAAATAACGCGTTCTCAAAGTAAAATCTTCATAAAATGTTTCCATTCACGCATATTACATCTTTACTCACCCACAATGCATGACCTAGCGAAGAAAAGCAAGAACAGACGACCAACTGTTTCAAAGCGAGCGCGAACCTTGTCGTCTGTCCTGCAACTTTAGCGGCCCGCTGATACTTTTCACGTAACATGTAGTCGTACACACAATAACAAGTTCTCATAGTTAAACAAAACACGTTTTCGCGTAATAATAAAACTAAAACAGCTTTTTACGTGCTGTTTTATTAGAAAATGAATCATTGTGACTATGATTGTGACATACGGAACGGTACTTGCCAAGCGCGTCTTCAAGGTGTCCTGTCTCTACGAGAACGATGCCAATCCAAAGTCACAATATACCGGCATTCCCATGCATACCACAGCGCAGCAGCGCCAGATTTCCCTCTAGGTAATGTAGTGAGAAACTCTATGGCCGTAGCCACCAGTGCCATAACCTGATTCAAGAAAAATAAAAGCGGATCTGTTGCTCATGCCGGAAGCATAAATGCGTGCTTTTTATCGCACATTCGCACACCGAGTAGACAGAGAAGGGACTTAAAGCTGCTGAATTTTATTACTGGAGAAACAGAGCAAACTGACACCCCCAATACCGGTAAGACAGATAATCGTGGGTTTAGGGGACAGCGTTTGATAGGGACGAGAAATTTCTATGGCCCTTTTTGGCGAATTGAATTCCATCAAGTGTGTATACCTTGCTCAGAAAGAGAAACAAACGTACCTTACTTTTCGTAGTTTCAGAAAATTGCGATGTAATGACTGATTTTAACATATGTACGCAATTTAGTATCATGTACGAACGCTTCTTCTTAAAGCATTATTTATTCAGTTCAGTCCAGTTCAGTTCAATTTATTACCTTAAAAGACCTATGCAGGGGCTTTACATAAAGGTTGGCTTTTTATAAAATAGTCAAAACATTGTGAGACATAAATGTGGTCGGTTAAAAGTTCTGTGAACGAAGAACGCACTTACTTACAGTAAAGGCGTTCCTTTAAAAAAGAAGGCAGCCGGCATTAACCGGACAAAACAGACAAACAAACATGACGCATTCTGCAGACCAACTCTGCTTCCGTAACGTAGATGGGAGTATGGATCTACACAAAGCAGGAAAAGAGGATAAATCAGTCATAAAGCACGCAACAGATTTGCGGACCGAGGTAACAGGGCTCCCAAAGGAATTCTAAGGTGAGCGATTGCAGCTATAGAATACCCGGATTTCACCTTACGGTAGGGTTTATTACTTTTCATTGTTTTGTTTGCGCGAATATGAGAAAGGTGGTGTTAAAATTATTTTAGCATATCTGACATAAATTTGCAAGACAAACACAAACGCCTTAATTCTGTAACAGTGTTAGCAGAAAGAAAACACCCGGTCCTGTTCCTCCAAGAGTTGGTAAACGTTCTCACCTGTGGTGCTAGAAGAACCTGTGGCTCCTCCAGCAGAGCCACCGTAGCCTTAAACGGAAACAAAATATGAGATTGTCAGTATGTCATAATACATGTCAGTTAAGGAGTATAAGTTGAAATTCAAAGGCGAGCGAGAAAAAGTATTAAAAAATTCGGATTTTGGGAAGCCTAAAAAGTGGCTAAGAAAATTTGAAGAAGACTAGTAAATATGACAAAAAAATATTCTTAATAAATGAAAGAAAGCTATAAAAGGTGTACAGAATTGTGGGTTGCAGCAATAGCGCTCCGATGAGAGAGAAACAGAAAGACCAGTTTTGTTTGACATGGAGCAATTTTCACGAAAGACTATCGCATATGCATCATCAACAACAATAAAAACTATTTCATGTTCAGTATTTGTGAAAACGAAGGTGCGTAAGAAATTTGCGAGTAAGGCTTTCAAGCTCCGCAAGAAATAGCCTTCGCATAATTTTCATACACGTTTTTCTTGGAAGAAAGTATCAGGCGTGATTTCTAAGCAGTTACAGTGGCACGCACCGGAGCTACTCGCAGATCCCGAGGCTCCTCCACCGTAGCCTGGAACCGAAATAAAACGATAATAAAATATTCTTGGTTGCACACATGCCGCGATTTCGTCGAGTGTAGGTTCATTCAGGTATTTCGGAAAAGTCGATCGGCGCCAAAATATCGGAGCCTTTGGCTTGCCGCTTTGATTCCAAAGAACGCACAAGGATTTGGGTAAGCACAAGACGTTGTCGAAATAATCGGGAAAACTTGCGATAGTGCTTGTAGTAAAATGGAAGTGGCTATGAAGGTTGAACACGACGCCTACTTCGCCAGAGCACTAACCATCAGATTCTCTGGTTGAGGAAATATACGAAAAAGGCATGATGTTCACACACTCGTATTTAGACGTAATATTTAAAGCATGATGCTGGTAAATTTCTATCATCATCATCAGCCCATATTTTTGTCCACTGCAGGACGAAGGCCTCTCGCTGTGATCTCCAATTACCTCCGTGTTTCGCCAACCGATTCGAACTAGCACCCGCAAGATTCCTAATTTCGTCGCAGCACTTTGTCTTCTGCCGTCCTCTACTGCGCTTCCCTTCTCTTGGTACCCATTCTCTCACCCTAATGGTCCAACGGTTATCTAATTTTGCAATACATGACCTGTCCAATGCCATTCTTATCCCTTAATGTCAATTAAAATAATGTTTATACCCGTTCGCCCTCTGAAACAAACCGCTCTTTTTGTATCTTGCAGTTATGCCTATAGCAGTCTTCATTCTATCGCTCTTTGCGCGGTCCTTAATTTGTTCTCAAGCTTCTTTGTCAGTCTCCAAATCTCTGCCTCATACGTCAGCACCGGTAAAATGCACTGATTGTATACCTTCGTTTTCAATCACAACGGTAAGGTTCCAGTCATGAGCTGACAATGTCTACCGTATGCAATCCAACCGATTTTTATTCTTCTGGAAACTGCTTTATCATATTATCATAATGCTACTAAATATAAGATTGTTAAAACTAATATTAGAATGCGAGATTTTTTTTCTTCCCAGATACAAGTTTTTTTTTGAAAAGTTGTTATGCCATACCCATGACAACAGAATGAGCGCGTATCCAGACACAACATACATGGTTCTTAGTTCTCATTGTGGCGGAACGGCAGAGAAGTACTGGTGCATTCGGCAGAATGTGGAGGGAGGCACACATGCAGCCCGCGTCTTCCAGTTCTACCACAGTGTGAAAAATGTGCGATATTTCCCGGTAGTCAAGCGTAAACTGCTCGGACGGTCCTTTCGATTTGACTTCATAGGCTGGTAATAGCTTGCCTGGCTCTGGTAACGCAGTCTGGCGTCTACAGCTCTACTTGAAATGAAGCCTCAAGGCAAAAGCTAGACTTTTCAACTTGCCTCCGATTTCGTGACAGTTGTTCGATATTAGCATTTAAGATGACTGGCTTAACCTGTAAGAGCTATTGTTGCCGAACTAACAACGCTCTACTGAATTACAATGGCAACACGGCCAATGTGGAAGTGTGTGGAAGCTGTATACCCACTCGAAGTGCCACTCATGCCCGGGAGTGTTCCACTACCGGTGGTGCTCCCACTGCCGCTGATGGAACCGTATCCGGAACCTATAACCAGAAAAGAGAAAGGTGGGGTAGCTTGAAATATTGCATTTTAAAATTAGATGAGCAAAACCAGAACAAGGTGAAAGCAGGAGCCGTATGGCTCATCCTTTCACCTTGTTCTCGTTTTGCCCATTGTTTTGAATTTCCATCTCCCGCCTTCCCCGTGTCTTCCCTGGATTTTAAAGGTAGGTAATTTAAGGTGTAAGGTTCGGTTCCATGTACTACCCACCGTATTATAGTTCCGTTTTGTGCTGGGTCAGTTGGGAAAAGCATTGCCTGGTAGAGGAAAAAGAGAGTCTGCAGTCTCTCCCGAAAGGAAAATTATTGACCGGGAAAGCAAAATAGTAGACAGCGATACGAAGTGAGGATAGTAGTTTTATCGGTCGTATAAATTACGAATGTTCGCTTAACTAACTAAGCTACCAATCACGGTGTCACGCGTGCACCAGCAAACATGGACTCATGTCACTCGATGACCGCGCACACTCGCCGTCAGAACGCTGGAGTGAGAAAACACGGCAGCAGCAGCGAGCGAATCCACCTTCGTACTGCCTCTCGCTTTAACGCCACCTAAGTGGCGAGGGCACAGCGCACACGAAGCTATCATCACACGGCGCACTCTGTCACCATCGCAGATCGCTTTCAAATTGGGCCCCGCGCGGTAGCCCACACGCACCGGCACTGGAGAAAAACGCCGCCCGTTAACGTTGCTTTATTTCATTGCTGTGTATTTTGAACGTTTTTATTAACCGTCTTAAATATTTTTTTTTACTTCCCTCAGTCCTTGTGCTTCTCTTCTTTATCTTTCTGTCTCCATATCCGCAGCGCAGGGTAGCAAACTGGATATTTAAGTTCCTGTTAACCTCCTCGTATTTCGCATCTCCCGAGTCCTGTCCTATAAGAAGTGCGAACATATCATATTTATATTATTACATGAAGTATCTCACCAATATTATTGCCTGTTTCCGTTACATGATTTCCCTTGTTTGTACTGATGAAGAAATGTCGCCTATGAGCTGAACGGCTTAGCCAAGACAGAAGGAAATGAAGAGCTCTGCATCAAAAGACGGGAGTTCTAAGAGTTCCTTGTTACTGACACCAACGCCCCACGGACTAACGTGTAGGGGCCGAGTGAAGCTTTTTGTTACGTGCGGCTATCATGGCGAGAGGTATAATGGAATAAATAGAGTTTTTTTCCTGGGCATTGTCAGTACACACTGTCGCACATCACGACTTAACTTTTTCCACTTTTGGTAACCTTGTCACAATCGTTAACTTTCAACGTAGAAGATACAACAGATATGAGTAATGTGTTCGGTCTTTCTCAGAGACTTCGATTAGCAACAATAAATCAATTTCTATCGCTGTGATATTTCGTGAAAAGTCAAATAATTCATTTTGCCTTTTGAGAAGCGCTTATTATAGCTGATGACAGTGCATTTCATTTTTAATTTCTCGTCCAAGCCACAGCGCTGGCAAATGGACGGTGGGTGAAGCGGGTAGATTTGATCAATTTTCTAAGGGAAAAATTATTCGCCAACAACATGTACTTCAAATTGCGCTCAAAGATGCGAAAGCTTCAGCTCCCAACTGGTCCACACTACTAGTGTCGTTTCGGTCACTCACACCTAAAACACTGCCCTCGACTAGATGACTTTTGAGCCATAATTAATAAGAAATAATACAGTGAGGAAGTGCTGTTTGAAGCACAAGCCTGATGACTTCTGTGTACTTAGGAAGGATGGACGTAACAAACACAGTTCCGAGTGTTGAACTGCGGTCGAGACAAAACAGAAATACGAACGGGATACACACCTTCAAATGATTGGTCGGGCCGTACGTTCTGAAGCGGCACTAGTTATATGAGAGATGCAATTTTGGGGTCTCTGAAATAAGATGACTCACTTCACATTCCTTCAGTGCACGGAAAGCGTCGTACACGAGCGTCTTTCGCTCTCTGCCCCCCCCCCCCCCCCCTAGGAATGAGTCTACAAGCACAGAGAATTCAAACATAGAGCTTGTTCTCTTTATCGCAACGCCGTATACACTGCATCATCGCAGTGGGTCCAAATAAAATCGTAAAGCACCGACAGCTATTGAGATATAGGAAAGAGGGAGTTGTATAGTATGCGAATCCTGCGTTGACGATGAAGACAACTGGGTTATCGTTGATGTGGCCAAAAAATCAAAGGGATCTCTGATGCGTGTATTTGCAGCTGACGGATTCTTGATACAGGGAACATTCAGGTGGATCAAGTAAGTAAAAATCTGAAATAATCGTGATTGTTCACTGAGAAAGGTTAATAAATATTGTTGATGTTGCCAGAACAGAAAACAGAATGGGTCGCAGCACGTGTGGCTGGTACCCAAAACTCGTAACCATATATCTACTGTTATTCCTGAAAATTCCGCATCCGGTGCATTGTAGCAGTGCAAACCTAGAAATATGAAAATTTCCGAATAACAAACAGGCTAGAGAAGGAGCTATCGAAACGGCACAATGCATGGCTGAACAGAAAATCACACTTTTCGCTTTAGGCGACATAGGGTATGGATGAGAGACGAAACGGGTGCAGCTGATACTCTAGTCGGCACTAAAACGAACAGTTGGTCAGGTCATGTAATGCATAGAACAAATATAGAGTAATAGAACGAGTGCAGAATGAAGTGGTACGAGGTCCAGTGTAGCAATGGATCAGGTGATATGATTTGATTGTGAAATTCGTTGGTATTAAGTATGGAGTCGAATGACGCCAGAGAGCGGGAAATGGAGATGACTGGGGAGAGACATTCTCTATGCTGTCGACACAGAAAAGGCACATGATGATCACGATGCGTATCGTGTTTAGATTGATTTGAGAGTTTTAGTACGCACCTGCCCTATATATAATTGTTTCAAACATCGCTTATTGCGCATGCATAGACAAGGGACGAAAAGAACGACGAAGACGTCCCTTGTGTATGTATGCGCTGTAAGTGAGGTTTAAAACAGTGGAATACCAACTAGCCCGTACTCAAACCTCACGTCAATTTTTAAAACCTACACTCATACCCACGGTGCCACGGTAGAGCGCCTCAAAAAAGACACGAGTGCGTTTCACTCACGTCTTGATGACGCAGAAGATCGATCTCGCAGAAATAATCTGATCTTTTATGGTATCCCGGACACCGCAGACGAAACTTCATCAGAATCGGAAAATAAGATACTAAACCTGCTGACTAATACATTGAAGGTTAACATAACTGGTTCTGAAATATGCCGGGCGCACAGAATTGGTCGTTTTGATTCAGTGAAAACTCGACCATTAATAACTAAATTTGAAACCTATAAAACCAGGGAGCTAGTCTCTTCAAAGCGGGGTTTGTTAAAAAACACTGACACAGCAATGAGTGAAGATTTCTGCCAAGCCACTCGTAACATAAGGAAAAAATTAATAGAATATGGCAAATCGAAAAACACGCTTTTCAAACTAAGATATAAAAAACTAATGTTGGATGGGAAATGCTACGCATATGACGAAGCCAGTGAAAGTATTTATGAAATGCGCAGAACGCATACACCTGGTACAACTCTTCGTTCTGGCCGTAAGTTACAGCCAAGTTAGGGCCATCCGAGGGGAGGTGCCTTAAAAGATTGCGGGTGTTCAGTTCTTTTTACTAACATTCGTAGTTTTTTTCCTAAGAAAGACGAATTATGTGCTGTTATTAACGACTGTAATGCTGACATCATTGTACTCACAGAAACATGGTTAAATAGTAAAATAACAAACCCCGAACTGTTTCAGTGCGAGAACCAATACGTTGTTTACCGAAGTGACCGAACTGGTAGAATTGGTGGTGGCGTTCTGCTCGCCGTTAAAGAATGTATTAATTGTTTTTTTGTGACCATTGATACCAATTTAGAGCTAATTTGGTGCTGTATAACTATGAGTTTTAAAAAAATAATACTAGGTGTGTGCTACCGATCCCCATCAAGCGACTCATCCTTTTGCGATGACTTATATGATTGTTTAAATAAGATTACCATGCGTTTCCCCGGAACTGAAATTATACTCTTAGGCGATTTTAATTTTCCTAACATTGTCTGGTCACATGTCAATCCCTTTTCTAATCCTTCGTCGGCCGAGGCCAATCGGTTCATTTCCATTTGCTCTGACTTCGGCTTATCGCAGATCGTCAGACTTCCAACACGTGTAGCACATAACACATCATCACTCCTGGACCTCATTCTAACGTCATCGCCCGATAACTTTTCTGCGGTGACACACATGCCCGGACTGAGCGATCATGACATCTTGCATTTTACACTTACAACAACACAACAAAAAACATACCGACAGCGAAAAAAGTTCCGAGATTATAAAAAAGCTAACTATCAAGCCATCAACAGAGAACTATTCATATTTCTAGACACTTTCCTACCACTTTATCTGCAACGCTCCATAGAAACTAACTGGTCTATCTTCAAAAATAAAATAAGTGAGCTTATCACCAAACACGTACCCCTTCGATCCGTCTATGCTAACAATAAAGCACCATGGTACAGCACATATCTTAATCGGTTATCGAACAGGAAAAAACGTTTATTCCGTACAGCGAAGCATTCCTCAAAACAGACACATTGGCTAGCATATAAACACGCAGCAATTTCATATATTAAAGCCCTAAGGTCAGCCAGATTTTCATTCCTTAATTGTACACTTCCAAATTTATTGAAGACTAATCCAAAACGCTTCTGGGAAGCCATACGAGGAAACAACCATAAAACTGGAATCTCATTGCTAACAACTTCTGGGGACCCAGTACCTGACCTATTGTGTTCTACCGTGCTTAACAATACCTTCACTCAGTCATTCTCATCACCTCAGACCCCTGATCCGATGCCCGAGATAAAATCAACTAACTACCATTTCATGGATCCCATCGTTTTCGACGCAACTGGTATCAAAGCCATAGTACAAAACTTAAAACCTAAAGCAGCATGTGGGGTAGATGAAATTAACACTATATTCTTACAAAACACAGCGGAATACTGTTCAATCCTACTAGAATGCATTTACTCACAATCTTACAACTCTGGCACCTTACCGTATGATTGGAAAATTGGCAAAGTAATCCCCATTCACAAAACCGGACCAACCCATGATCCACACAACTACAGACCTATTTCACTTACATCTGTACCATGCAAAGTTATGGAGCATATAATATACACACATCTGGTTAATTTTCTTGAAAATAACAACTTCTTCACAGTTATGCAGCATGGATTCCGTAAAAACTTCTCTTGTGATACTCAGCTTATCCTCTTCACTAATGCCCTACATGCCAATTTAGATTCTGGTTTTTTAACAGATTGTATATTTCTCGACTTCTCTAAAGCATTTGACAAAGTGAACCATGCATTGCTTCTTCATAAATTAGGCGTTCTAAACATCGACCCCTCCGTAATTAATTGGATTCGCGTGTTTCTGACATCACGTGTTCAATATGTAACCACTAATGACGCTAACTCACCTTTAGCCCCAGTTGACTCCGGCGTCCCGCAAGGGTCTGTGCTCGGTCCTTTATTATTCCTAATTTATATTAATGACTTGCCCACTCACGTTTCCTCGAACATTTGTCTTTTTGCGGATGACTGCGTCTTGTATCGTAAAATAACTAATTCTTCAGATATTCTACTAATTCAGGAGGATCTCAATAACATAAATGAGTGGTGTCGTACATGGCGCATGGAATTAAACATTAGAAAGTGTAAGACTATGAGGATTTCTCGTACTAACGTCATCTGCCCCACCTATACGCTAAATAACTTCCCACTAGAATGTGTAACGTCATATCGATACTTGGGGGTTCACATTGCCAGCAATCTATCCTGGAAAACGCACATTGATCACATAACATCTAAGGCCACTCGCACGCTGGGATACTTTCGTCGAAAATTTTCTCAAGCACCATCATCACTAAAACTCTTATTGTACACAACTTACATTCGCCCACAACTAGAGTACGCGTCATCAGTATGGGACCCCGGTCATGACACCCTCATACACTCTCTAGAGGCAATACAGAATCGATCAGCCCGTTTCATTCTCACCAACTACCAAAGAACTGCGAGTGTCACTAACATGAAAGCTCTCCTTCACCTCCTGCTGTTATCAACCCGTAGAAAACTACCTCGAATATGTCTTTTCCATAATATCTACTACCATAAAACATATTTACGCACTATCTTTGTCCAACCACCACCATACATTTCATCTCGCATAGACCACCGCCAAAAGGTAAACATTCCGCACTGCAACACCGTCGGCTTTTCATACTCATTTCTTCCCCAAACGAGCAAAGATTGGAATAACTTACCCGCATTACTTACAAGCATTATTGACACCAATAACTTTAAAAGCACACTTCAAAGCTTCATGTTATAAATAATTGTTGCGTTTGCTTGTTCTGTATAATAACTGCTTTTATGCCATTGTTTTACATTATTGCTTGTATTTTTATATCGTATGTTCTTTCCTTTCTTTATTTTGTTCCGCCATGTATTTTTGCCACACTCACAAGTTTCTATTTAATATTCTTGTTTTGTATACGATGTTTTTTGCCATGTTGTTTGCCTTCCCTCCTTATTTTGTGATTGCCTCTGTATTTACTTACTTTGCCCCTCCCCTCTGCAATGTACAACCGTACCTTGAGGGTATGATAAATAAATAAATAAATAAATAAATAAATTAGAACATGTAATTATTCTTTGCATTTATAAACCGGTGCTAGACCCACTTCCTGAGGCCATCGACCCTGATCCACCAGCGCCGCCAGGGCCGCTAGTGCCGCCAAAGCCGCTGGTGCCATAGGCTTCAAGAATAAATAAATAAACAAATGAAGACTTCGTCACATACGCTCTAAAGAAGCCATCTTCGGTAAAGCGCTTTGGCTCTCTCAACAGGAACAAAATAACCGCTGTTCTAGCCGCAAAAATACTGTGAATGCATAGTATCGATTATAATAAGGAGAGGCCTGACTGGTGCAATTACGTGACACAGGCGCGAATGGTAGTCATAGCTCTTGAGGGCTGCTACGCCGGTTCTTGAGGGCGTTCGAAAGGGCACAGTGGCTATTTCGGCGTGCCTAGGGTGACCAACAGTGGGAACGAAAGTACTATTTTTGTTTCTTTTGCTACTACTAGTGCCGAAATTATTCATTGAGTATACGACATTTCGTTTGCATCTAGACGCGCAAGTTTTCGAGCAACGTTCATTATAGAACGTACTGGCCTTATACGCTTCGTTAAAGGCGTGGCATCCGCACTCACCTAAAACACCCGATGTACCCGACGATGATCCGCCAGTGAAGCTCCCACTGCTGTAGCCACCATTGCCATAACCTGATTCAAGAAAAATAAAAGGGGATCTGTTCCTCATACCAGAAATTAAATTCGTGCTTCTTATACCACATTCGCACACCGAGTGGGGACGGAAGAGTCGTAAAGGTTCCGGATTTTATTAGTGGAGAAAGAGAGAAAACTGACACCAGCAATACCGGTAAGTTGCAGAAGCGTGGGTTTAGCCGACACCGCATGATACGCACGAGAAATTGCTGCGGCCCTTTCCGACGAAGTGAATTCCTTCAAGTCTGTAAGCCTTGTTCAGAATGAGAAACAAATGTACCTTACTTTGGTAGCTTCAGAATAATGTGATGTTATGACTGATTTTAACATACGCGATTTAGCAGCATGAACGAACGATTCTTCTTAAAGCATTATTTATTCAGTGAGAGTAAGGGCGTTTTTTTTAAAAAAGCAGGCAGCCGGCATTAACGAGACGAAACAGATAAACAAACATGACGCATTGTGCTCACCAACTCTGCTTCCGTAACGTGGATGTAGGTATGGATGTGCACAAAACAGGAAAAGCGGACAAATCACTCATAAAGCACGCAACAGAATGGCGGACATAGGTGAGAGTGCTTCCGGGGGAATGCTGACGTGAGCGATTGTAACAATAGATAACCGGGATTTGACCGTACGATAGTATTCATTATTTTTCATTGTTTTGTTTGCGCTAATATGAAAAAGGTGGTGTTAAAATTATTTTAGCATATGTGGCCTAAATTTGCAAGACACACACAAACGCCTTAATTCTGTAACAGTGTTAGCAGAAAGAAAACACCCGGTCCTGTTCCTGTAAGAGTTGGTAACGGTTCTCACCTGTGGTGCTCGAAGAACCTGTGGCTCCTCCAGCAGAGCCACCGTAGCCTTAAACGGAAACAAAATATGAGATTGTTAGTATGCAGCGCACATTTGTCGTCATAATACATGTCAGTTAAGGAGTATAAGTTGAAATTCAAAGGCGAGCGAGAGAAAGTATTAAAAAATTCTTATTTTTGGAAGGCTAAAAACTGGCTAAGAAAGCTTGAAGAAGACTAGTAAATATGACAAAAAAATATTTTTGGAAATGAAGGAAAGCTATAAAACGTGTATAGAGTGGTGGGTTGCAGCAATAGTGCTTGCAATGGGAGATAAACAGAAATAGATGTTTAGTTTGAGATGGGCGATCTTTCCAGTTTTGTCCAGACATGGAGAAATTTTCACGAAAGACTATCGCATATGCATCATCAACAACAATAAAAAACTATTTCATGTTCAGTATTTGTAAAAACGAAGGTGCGTAAGAAATTTGCGAGTAAAGCTTTCAAGCTCCGCAAGAAATAGCCTTCGCATAATTTTCACACACGTTTTTCTTGGAAGAAAGTATCAGGCTTGATTTCTAAGCAGTTACAGCGGCACTCACCGGAGCTACTCGCAGATCCCGAGGCTCCTCCACCGTAGCCTGGAACCGAAATAAAACGATAATAAGATATTCTTGGTTGCACACATGCCGCGATTACGTCGAGTGTAGGTTCATTCAGGTATTTCGGAAAAGTCGATCGGTGCCAAAATATCAGAGCCTTTAGCTTGCCGCTTTGATTCCAAAGGACGCACAAGGATTAGAGTAAGCACAGGACATTGTCGAAATAATCGAGAAAACTTGCGATAGTGCTTGTAGTAAAATGGAAGTGGCTATGAAGGTTGAACACGACGCCTACTTCGCCAGAGCACTAACCATCAGATTCTCTGGTTGAGGAAATATACGAAAAAGGCATGATGTTCACACACTCGTATTTAGACGTAATATTTAAAGCATGGTGCTGGTAAATTTCTATCATCATCATCAGCCCATATTTTTGTCCGCTGCAGGACGAAGGCCTCTCGCTGTGATCTCCAATTACCCCCGTGTTTCGCCAACCGATTCGAACTAGCACCCGCAAGATTCCTAATTTCGTCGCAGCACTTTGTCTTCTGCCGTCCTCTACTGCGCTTCCCTTCTCTTGGTACCCATTCTCTCACCCTAATGGTCCAACGGTTATCTAATTTTGCAATACATGACCTGTCCAATGCCATTCTTATCCCTTAATGTCAATTAAAATAATGTTTATACCCGTTCGCCCTCTGATCCAAACCGCTCTTTTTGTCTCTTGCAGTTATGCCTATAGCAGTCTTCATTCTATCGCTCTTTGCGCGGTCCTTAATTTGTTCTCAAGCTTCTTTGTCAGTCTCCAAGTCTCTGCCTCATACGTCAGCGCCGGTAAAATGCACTGATTGTATACCTTCGTTTTCAATCACAACGGTAAGGTTCTAGCCATGAGCTGACAATGTCTGCCGTATGCAATCCAACCGATTTTTATTCTTCTGGAAACTGCTTTATCATGTTATCATAATGCTACTAAATATAAGAATGTTGAAACTAATATTAGAATGCGAGATTTTTTTTTCTTCCCAGATACAAGTTTTTTTTTTTGAAAAGTTGTTATGCCATAGCCATGACGATAAAATGAGCGCGTATCCAGATACAACAAACATGGTTCTTAGTTCTCATTGTGGCGGAATGGCAGAGAAGTACTGGTGCCTTTGGCAGAACGCGGGGGGAGGCACACATGCAGCGCGCGTCTTCCAGTTCTACCACAGTGTGAAAAATGTGCGATATTTCCCGGTAGTCAAGCGTAAACTGCTCGGACGGTCCTTTCGATTTGACTTCATAGGCTGGTAATAGCTTGCCTGGCTCTCTGGCAACGCAGTCTGGCGTCAACAGCTCTACTTGAAATGAAGCCTCAAGGCAAAAGCTAGACTGTTCAACTTGCCTCCGATTTCGTGACAGTTGTTCGATATTAGCATTTAAGATGACTGGCTTAAACAACCTGTAAGAGCTATTGTTGCCGGACTAACAACGCTCTACTGAATTACCATGGCAACACGGCCAATGTGGAAGTGTGTGGAAGCTGTATACCCACTCGAAGTGCCACTCATGCCCGGGAGTGTTCCACTACCGGTGGTGCTCCCACTGCCGCTGATGGAACCGTATCCGGAACCTATAACCAGAAAAGAGAAAGGTGGGGTAGCTTGAAATATTGCATTTTAAAATTATATGAGCAAAACGAGAACAAGGTGAAAGCAGGAGCCGTATGGCTCATGCTTTGACCTTGTTCTCGTTTCGCCCATTGTTTTGAATTTCCATCTCCCGCCTTCCCCGTGTCTTCCCTGGATTTTAAGAGTAGGTAATTTAAGGTGTAAGGTTCGGTTCCGTGTACTACCCACCGTAATATGGTTCCGTTTTGTGCTGGGTCAGTTGGGAAAAGCATTGGCTGGTAGAGGAAAAAGAGAGTCTGCAGTCTCGCCCGAAAGGAAAATTATTGACCGCGATAGCAAAATAGTAGAGAGCGATACGAAGTGAGGATAGTAGTTTTATCGGTCGTATAAATTACGAATGTTCGCTTAACTAACTAAGCTACCAATCACGGTGTCACGCGTGCACCAGCAAACATGGACTCATGTCACACGATGACCGCGCACACTCGCCGTCAGAACGCTGGAGTGAGAAAACACGGCAGCAGCAGCGAGCGAATCCACCTTCGTACTGCCTCTCGCTTTAACGCCACCTAAGTGGCGAGGGCACAGCGCACACGAAGCTATCATCACACGGCGCACTCTGTCACCATCGCAGATCGCTTTCAAATTGGGCCCCGCGCGGTAGCCCACACGCACCGGCACTGGAGAAAAACGCCGCCCGTTAACGTTGCTTTATTTCATTGCTGTGTATTTTGAACGTTTTTATTAACCGTCTTAAATATTTTTTTTTTACTTCCCTCAGTCCTTGTGCTTCTCTTCTTTATCTTTCTGTCTCCATATCCGCAGCGCAGGGTAGCAAACTGGATATTTAAGTTCCTGTTAACCTCCTCGTATTTCGCATCTCCCGAGTCCTGTCCTATAAGAAGTGCGAACATATCATATTTATATTATTACATGAAGTATCTCACCAATATTATTGCCTGTTTCCGTTACATAATTTCCCTTGTTTGTACTGATGAACAAATGTCGCCCATGAGCTGAGCGGCTTAGCCAAGACAGAAGAAAATGAAGAGCTCTGCATCAAAAGACGGGAGTTCTAAGAGTTCCTTGTTACTGACACCAACGCCCCACGGACTAACGTGTAGGGGCCGAGTGAAGCTTTTTGTCACGTGCGGCTATCATGGCGAGAGGTATAATGGAATAAATAGAGTTTTTTCCTGGGCATTGTCAGTACACACTGTCGCACATCACGACTTAACTTTTTCCACTTTTGGTAACCTTGTCACAATCGTTAACTTTCAATGTAGAAGATACAACAGATATGAGTAATGTGTTCGGTCTTTCTCAGAGACTTCGATAAGCAACAATAAATCAATTTCTATCGCTGTGATATTTCGTGAAAAGTCAAATAATTCATTTTGCCTTTTGAGAAGCGCTTATTATAGCTGATGACAGTACATTTCATTTTTAATTTCTCGTCCAAGCCAAAGCGCTGGCAAATGGACGGTGGGTGAAGCGGGTAGATTTGATCAATTTTCTAAGGGAAAAATTATTCGCAAACTGTCAGTTGAGCTCCTTGGTTACTTTAAAAGATCATCTATTCTTTTATTGCAGGCGAGCTGTTTATAATTCGGAGCTTGCACTAATCAGATCTTGGGATTACAAGAGGAACTAAATTAAATTCTGGTGTTTCACGTTCCAGAAACATGACCTCAATGTAACGGACGCCAAAAGGGGCTCCGAAAAAATTTTGATCACCTGGGGCTCTTTCTTTTGATATGCATTTTTCTCGCATATGTAAAAAAAGGTGAGGCGTGCCGACAGGGTACAAGAGAAGACAAGTAGACAACACTATCTGCACATCTCAGCTTTTTTTTGCATAATGAATCTTTACCAAATTGCACAGCTTTCTGTCGTTCGCGCATATGTGAGGCTCAGTTTATCAGCGGTCCTTTTTTATGCATACTTCGCAGCCCGGGCTTCCATGGAAGCCATATTGCTCTCGTGGCCAACAACATCCACTTCAAATTGCGCTCAAAGATGCGAAAGCTTCAGCTCCCAACTGGTCCACACTACTTGTGTCGTTTCGGTCACTCACACCTAAAACACTGCCCTCGACTAGATGACTTTTGAGCCATAATTAATAAGAAATAATACAGTGAGGAAGTGCTGTTTGAAGCACAAGCCTGATGACTTCTGTGTACTTAGGAAGGATGGACGTAACAAACACAGTTCCGAGTGTTGAACTGCGGTCGAGACAAAACAGAAATACGAACGGGATACACACCTTCAAATGATTGGTCGGGCCGTACGTTCTGAAGCGGCACTAGTTATATGAGAGATGCAATTTTGGGGTCTCTGAAATAAGATGACTCACTTCACATTCCTTCAGTGCACGGAAAGCGTCGTACACGAGCGTCTTTCGCTCTCTGTCCCCCCCCCCCCCCTAGGAATGAGTCTACAAGCACAGAGAATTCAAACATAGAGCTTGTTCTCTTTATCGCAACGCCGTATACACTGCATCATCGCAGTGGGTCCAAATAAAATCGTAAAGCACCGACAGCTATTGAGATATAGGAAAGAGGGAGTTGTATAGTATGCGAATCCTGCGTTGACGATGAAGACAACTGGGTTATCGTTGATGTGGCCAAAAAATCAAAGGGATCTCTGATGCGTGTATTTGCAGCTGACGGATTCTTGATACAGGGAACATTCAGGTGGATCAAGTAAGTAAAAATCTGAAATAATCGTGATTGTTCACTGAGAAAGGTTAATAAATATTGTTGATGTTGCCAGAACAGAAAACAGAATGGGTCGCAGCACGTGTGGCTGGTACCCAAAACTCGTAACCATATATCTACTGTTATTCCTGAAAATTCCGCAACCGGTGCATTGTAGCAGTGCAAACCTAAAATATGAAAATTTCCGAATAACAAACAGGCTAGAGAAGGAGCTATCGAAACGGCACAATGCATGGCTGAACAGAAAATCACACTTTTCGCTTTAGGCGACATAGGGTATGGATGAGAGACGAAACGGGTGCAACTGATACTCTAGTCGGCACTAAAACGAACAGTTGGTCAGGTCATGTAATGCATAGAACAAATATAGAGTAATAGAACGAGTGCAGAATGAAGTGGTACGAGGTCCAGTGTAGCAATGGATCAGGTGATATGATTTGATTGTGAAATTCGTTGGTATTAAGTATGGAGTCGAATGACGCCAGAGAGCGGCAAATGGAGATGACTGGGGAGAGACATTCTCTATGCTGTCGACACAGAAAAGGCACATGATGATCACGATGCGTATCGTGTTTAGATTGATTTGAGAGTTTTAGTACGCACCTGCCCTATATATAATTGTTTCAAACATCGCTTATTGCGCATGCATAGACAAGGGACGAAAAGAACGACGAAGACGTCCCTTGTGTATGTATGCGCTGTAAGTGAGGTTTCAAACAGTGGAATACCAACTAGCCCGTACTCAAACCTCACGTCAATTTTTAAAACCTACATTCATTAGAACATGTAATTAATCTTTGCATTTATAAACCGGTGCTAGACCCACTTCCTGAGGCCATCGACCCTGATCCACCAGCGCCGCCAGGGCCGCTAGTGCCGCCAAAGCCGCTGGTGCCATAGGCTTCAAGAATAAATAAATAAACAAATGAAGACTTCGTCACATACGCTCTAAAGAAGCCATCTTCAGTAAAGCGCTTTGGCTCTCTCAACAGGAACAAAATAACCGCTGTTCTAGCCGCAAAAATACTGTGAATGCATAGTATCGATTATAATAAGGAGAGGCCTGACTGGTGCAATTACGTGACACAGGCGCGAATGGTAGTCATAGCTCTTGAGGGCTGCTACGCCGGTTCTTGAGGGCGTTCGAAAGGGCACAGTGGCTATTTCGGCGTGCCTAGGGTGACCAACAGTGGGAACGAAAGTACTATTTTTGTTTCTTTTGCTACTACTAGTGCCGAAATTATTCATTGAGTATACGACATTTCGTTTGCATCTGGACGCGCAAGTTTTCGAGCAACGTTCAATGTAGAACGTACTGGCCTTATACGCTTCGTTAAAGGCGTGGCATCCGCACTCACCTGAACCACCCGATGTACCCGACGATGATCCGCCAGTGAAGCTCCCACTGCTGTAGCCACCATTGCCATAACCTGATTCAAGAAAAATAAAAGGGGATCTGTTCCTCATACCAGAAATTAAATTCGTGCTTCTTATACCACATTCGCACACCGAGTGGGGACGGAAGAGTCGTAAAGGTTCCGGATTTTATTAGTGGAGAAAGAGAGAAAACTGACACCAGCAATACCGGTAAGTTGCAGAAGCGTGGGTTTAGCCGACACCGCATGATACGCACGAGAAATTGCTGCGGCCCTTTCCGACGAAGTGAATTCCTTCAAGTCTGTAAGCCTTGTTCAGAATGAGAAACAAATGTACCTTAATTTGGTAGCTTCAGAATAATGTGATGTTATGACTGATTTTAACATACGCGATTTAGTAGCATGAACGAACGATTCTTCTTAAAGCATTATTTATTCAGTGAGAGTAAGGGCGTTTTTTTAAAAAAGCAGGCAGCCGGCATTAACGAGACGAAACAGATAAACAAACATGACGCATTGTGCTCACCAACTCTGCTTCCGTAACGTGGAGGTAGGTATGGATGTGCACAAAACAGGAAAAGCGGACAAATCACTCATAAAGCACGCAACAGAATGGCGGACATAGGTGAGAGTGCTTCCGGGGGAATGCTGACGTGAGCGATTGTAACAATAGAGAACCGGGATTTGACCGTACGATAGTATTGATTATTTTTCATTGTTTTGTTTGCGCTAATATGAAAAAGATGGTGTTAAAATTATTTTAGCATATGTGGCCTAAATTTGCAAGACACACACAAACGCCTTAATTCTGTAACAGTGTTAGCAGAAAGAAAACACCCGGTCCTGTTCCTGTAAGATTTGGTAACGGTTCTCACCTGTGGTGCTCGAAGAACCTGTGGCTCCTCCAGCAGAGCCACCGTAGCCTTAAACGGAAACAAAATATGAGATTGTTAGTATGCAGCGCACATTTGTCGTCATAATACATGTCAGTTAAGGAGTATAAGTTGAAATTCAAAGGCGAGCGAGAGAAAGTATTAAAAAATTCTGATTTTTGGAAGCCTAAAAAGTGGCTAAGAAAGCTTGAAGAAGACTAGTAAATATGACAAAAAAATATTTTTTGGAAATGAAGGAAAGCTATAAAAGGTGTATAGAGTTGTGGTTTGCAGCAATAGTGCTTGAAATGAGAGATAAACATAAATAGAATTTAGTTTGACATGGGCGATGTTTTGCGAAAGACTACCGCATGTGCATCATCAATAACAAAAAGTTTTTCATGTTCCCTATTTGTAAAAACAAAGGTACTTAAGAAATATCGGCGTATAACTTTCGATACGTGCAAGCAGTCGCCTTCGTATAATTTTCATACATTTTTTCTTGGAAGAAAATACCAGGATTGATGTCTAAGCAGTGGCAGCGGCACTCACCGGAACTACTCGTAGATCCCGAGGCACCACCACCGTAGCCTGGAACCGAAAAAAAAGACAGAAAAAAGAAAAAAGAAATTGTTAACTGCACGCATGACACGAGTTCAGGGAGTATACGTTGGTTCAGGTATTTGGGAAAAGTCGATCGGCGCTAAAATATCAGAGACTTTGGTGTGCAACTTTGATTCCCAAGAACGCACAAGGATTCGTGCCAGCACAGGACGTTGGCTAAATAATCGGGAATACTTGCGATATTGCTTTTCCTAAAATGAATATGGTTGTGAACGCTGCACTCGACGCCGACTGCGCCAGAGGAATAACCATCAGATTCTCTGGTTGAGGAAATATACGAAATATGCATGATGTTCAAACACTCCTATATATTTAGACGGAATATTTAAACCATGATGCTGCTAAATCAGCTTCATCTCGATCAGCCTATTTTATGTCCACTGCAGGACGAAGGCCTCTAACTGCGATCTCCACTTACCCCTGCCCTGTGTCAACGGATTCCAACTATCACCCTTAGATTTCCTAATTTCGTCGCATCACCTATTCTTCTGCCATCCTCTACTGCGCTGGTCATCTAATCTGCGCACAACATGACCTGCCCAGTGCCATTTTTTCTCTGAATGTCAATTATAATATCGTCTATGCCCGTTTGCTCTCTTATGCAAACCGCTCTTTTTCTGTCTCTTAAGTTTATGCCTAGCATCCTTCGCTCCATCGTTCTTTGTGCAGTCCTTGGTTTGTCTCCAAGTCTCTGCTCCATATTTCGGCAGCGGTAAAATGCGCTTATTGTATACCTTCCTTTTCAAGGATAACGGTAAACCTCCAGTGAGGTGCTGACAGTGTCTGCCGCATGCGATCCAACCAATTTTTATTCTTCGATGAATTTCTTTCTCATGATATCCTAATGCTGCTAAATATCATTTTGCTGAATCTCATATTAGAACGCTAACTTTCTTTTCTTCCCAGCCACAAGTTTTTTTTAGTAACGTTTCCATGCCCTTACCATGAGGGCAAAATGAGCGCGTATCCAGACACAACAATCATGTTTCTTAGATCTCATAGTGGCGCAATGGCAGAAAAGTATTGGTGCCTTTTGCTGAGCGCGGACGGAGGCATATAAGGAGCGCGCGTAATCCCGTTGCACTACAGAGTGAACAATGTGCGATATTTATCGTTATATAAGTGTAAGCTGCTCGAATGATCCTTTCGACATCACTTCATTGGCTGGTAATAGCTGGCCTGGCTCTCTGGTAACGCAGTCTGGCGTTAACAGCTCTACATGAAATGAAGCCTCAAGGCAAAAGCCAGACTTTTGAAATTGCCTCTTATATCGTGACACTTGTTCGGTATTAGCATTTAACATAACTGGCTTAAACAACCTGTAAGACCTATTGTTTCCGAACTAATCACGTTCTACTCAACGGCAGAGGCAACAAGGCCAATATGGAAGTGTGTGGCAGCCGTGTACCCACCCGAAGTGCCAGTTGTGCCTGTCAGTCTTCCACTGCCACTGGTGCTCGAACTGCCGCTGATGGAACCGTATCCGGAACCTATAACGAGAATAGAGAAAAATGGTGTAGCTTGAAATATTGCATTTTACAAGCAGATGAGCAACACAACAACAAAGTTTACGGCTCCTGCTTTCACCTTGTTCTCGTATCGCTCATCGTCTTGGATTCCCAACTCCCGCCATCCCCGCGTTTTCCCTGGGTTTTAAATGTAGGTCATTTAAGGTGTAAGGATCGGTTCCGTGTACTACCCACCGTAACATGCTTCCGTTCCCCACTGGGTGAGTTGCTAAAAGCGTTAGCTCGTAGAGGAAAAAGAAAGTTGCAGTCTGGCACAAAAGGCAAAATATCGAGCGGGATAGCAAAATAGTAGACAGGTATGCGAAGTCATGATAGTAGTTTTATCGGCCGTATAAACTTGCGAACATTCGCTTAGTAACTAAACTAACAACCACGGTGTCACGCGCACAAGCAAGAAGGAACACCACTCGCTCGATGACGGCCCACACTCGCTGTCAAAACGTAGGAGTGAGAAAACACGGCAGCAGCAGCGAGGGAGTCGACCTTCGTACTGCCTCTCGCTTTAACGCGACCTAAGTGGCGAGATCACAGCGCACACGAAGCTATCAGCACACGGCGCACGCTGTCCCCATCGGAGATCGCTTTCAAGTTGGGCCCCGCGCGGCGGCCCACACGCACCGGCAGCGGTGTAGAACGCTGCCCGTTAACTTAGCTTAACTCCGTCGCTGTGTATTTTTAATTTTTTTTCTTAACCGTCTTAAACATTTTTTACTTCCCTCAGTCTTTGTGCTTCTCATCTTTATGTTTGTCTCCCATTCGGACTTGCAGGGTAGCAAACTGGATATTTAACTTCCTCTTAACCTGCTCGTCTTTCGTATCTACCCAGTCCTCTCCTCTAAAAAGTGGAAACATATTATATTTATGGTAATACATGAAATATCTTACCAAAATTATTGCCTGTTTCAGTTACATGATACCCCCGGTTTCTACTCATGGACAAATGTCATCAATAAAATGTGTGGCTCAGCCAAGACAGAACGAACTGAAGAGCTCTGCATCAAAAGCCAGGCGTTCTTAGTAAACCTTATTTCTCAGACCAACACCCAACGGACAAGCGTGTAGGGCCCGAGGGAAGACCTTGTTGACGTGTGTCTGGCTCTCTTGGCGAGAGATATAATGGAATTAATAAAGATTTTTTCCTTGGCATGTCAGCAAGCACAGTCGCACATCAAGACTTAACTTTTTCCACTTTTGGTAACCATAGGCGCGATCGGAGATCTTCGTTCGATACGCGTTGTATTCGGTTGCTGCAACGTCACAAAGTTGCAGTATGCAAAATTCTCGAGAACGGGACGGAGAGAGCAGCCAATCGGCAAATGATGAACTCCCCAGAAGTTTAGTTCCCTCGTTTGTCATGTGCTTGCAGAGAGTATACAACAAAACGGAATGCTTCTCGTCTTCCAATGAATGAAATCTTTATCTAAAGATGAATTTTTTTCACCTCAAACTTAAACAGGTTTTTAAATAGTAGTAGGTGTGACTACTACAATTTATAACTATTAGCTTCTCTGCGTCGTCCCTAGGTGGTGTCGCGCACAGCGAGAAAAAAAGAGGGAAAAGGAACGACGGGAACAGTGGCGCACTTTTCAAGAGGCATGAACAGCATTCCAGTTGCTCGCTGGCACCCGATGATGGGGTAATTTCGCTGTATAACCTACGCACTATTCGCTTCGAGAAACGAAAGCGACGCCGGAATTCGCTTTCTGCCATTTCTTCAAACACGCTTCGCAGCTGCACTCGCTCTTCTTCTTTGTCGAGCCACGACTGCGCAACAACCGAAGTTCCCAACGCGAGCGCCATTTCCCTGAATTAAACTATGGATTGGATCCAAACGTGCCATTCCACAACCGCCGCCGCCGGTTGGATCTAATCCAATCCACCAGACGCGCCCAGCGAAGCCGGTCTCGTAACGCGCGTATGATCGCTCCAAACTTCCCTATTCCCGTCGCGTTCGGCGCCTAGCAGACAACGTGCTCTGTGGCAAGATGATTGACAGCAGCATGTCATTGTGACGTCACCAAAAACGTGCCGCGCCCCGCGGCTGGTGACGTTGGCGCGGAGTATATAGGCCAATCGCGCGCGCAGGTAACCGAACGAACGCGCCGAACAACAATCTCCGATCGCACCCCATGTCACAATCCTTAACTTTCAATGTAGAAGATATACCAGATACGAGTAATGTGTTCGGTCTTTCTCAGAGAGTTCGATTAGCAACAACAAATCAGTTTCATTGGCTGTCGTATTTCCTGAAAACTCAGGACATTCATTTTGGCTTTCGAGAAGCGCTTACTATAGCTGATGACCGTACATTCGATCTTTAATTTCTCGTCAAAGCCAGAGCGCCGGCAAATTGACGCTCGGTGCATGGAGCGGCCAGATTTGATCAATATTCTAAGAAAAAAAATTATAAGGAAACCATCAGTTAAGCTCTTTGATTACTTTAAAAGACCATCTATTCTTTCAGGACGGGCAAACCCGTTTATAATTCGGAGCTCGCGCTAGTCACACACTGGAATTTCAAGAGCAATTAAATTCTGTGGCTTTGAGTTTCAAAACCATGACTTCAATTTTAGGGACGCCATAGCGGGGGACTCAGAAAAAATGTTGACCTTCTGATGCTCTTCCTTCTGATGCGAATTTTTTACACGTATGCAAGGCTCAATTTTTCAGCGGTTCATTTTTGTGCATAATTCGCAACCCGAGTTACCATTCAAGCAGTTTTGTTCTTGTGGCCAAAAAATTCACTTCAAATCTGCGCTCAAAGATGTGAAAGCTTTCCCTCACACCTGATCCACACTAATTGTGCAGTTTTTTTGTCACTCACTCCTAAAGTAATGCCCTCAACTAGGGGACACTTGAGGCATAATTAATAAGAAATATAACGGTCAGGAAGTGGTGAATGAAGCGGCAGTGTGATGGGGCGTGTGTACTCAGAAAGGATGGACATAAAAAACACAGTTCGGAGAGTTGAACTGCGGTCGAAACAAAGCAGAAATATAGAACGGGATGCACTCCACCAAATGATTGGTCGGGCCGTACGCTGCCAAGCGGCACTAGGAATATGAGAGACGTCATTTGTTGGGCTCGGACGTATCTTTCATCACTTCACATTCTTTCAGTGTACGCAAAGCGTGGTACACCAGCGTATTTTGCACTTTGCGGCAAATGGAGATCATTGGGGAGAGGCATTTGCTCTGTTGTCCACGTAGAAAAGGCACATGATGATCGTGATGCCTGTCGTGTTAAGACTGATTTTAGAGTTGTACTAAGTGCCTGCCGAATATTTCAAACCTACGTTCATTAACACATGTAATTATTGTTTGCATTTATAAAGTGGTCCTAGATCCACTCAACGGCACTACCTGAGGCCGCCAGTGCCGCCAAAGTCGCTTGTGCCATAGGCTTCAAGAAAGAATAAATATGCAGATGAATACTTGATCGCATACGCTCTAGAGAAGGCATATCAGGTAAAGCACGTTGGTTCTCTAAACACGAACGAAAAAGAAAACTCTTCTAGCCGAAAAAATACTGTGAATACACAGTATTCACTGTAATGAGGAGAGACCTACTGGTGCAATTACGTGAAACAGGCGCGAACGGTAGTCATAGCTCTTGAGGGAAACTACAGGCTCCTACGGCGGTTCTTGAGGGAGTCTGTAGTGGCGCACTGGCAATTTCGGCGTGCCTAGGGTGACCAACAGTGGGAACGAAAGTAATATTTTTGTTTCTTTTGTTACTAATAGTGCCGAATTTATTCATTGAGTATACGACCTTTCATTTGCATCTAGCCACGCGAGTTTTCGAGCAACGTTCATTACAGAACGTACTGGGTTTATACGCTTCGTTAAAGGTGTGGCATCCGCACTCGCCTGAAACTCCCGGTGTGCCCGACACTGATCCGCCAATGATGGTGGCACCGCCGTAGCCACCAGTGCCATGGCCTGATTCAAGAAAAAATGCAAGTGGATCTATTGCTCATGTCAGAAGCATAAATGGGTGCTTTTTATCGCATATTCGCACACCAAGTAGGTGCGGAAGAATCATGAAGGTGCGGGATTTTATTGGTGGAGAGCAAACTGACACCAGCAATACCGATAATTTAGAGAATTGCGGGTTTAGGCGACAACGTTTGATACGCACGAGAAATTGCTATGGCCCTTTCTGACGAAGTCAATTCCATCAAGTGTGTATGCCTTGTTCAGAATGAGAAACAAATGTACCTTAGTTTGTTAGTTTCAGAAAAGACGTGATGGTATGTCTGATTTTAACATACGGGATTTAGTAGCATGTACGAACGCTTCTTCTTAAAGCATTATTCATTCACTGAGAGTAAGGGCGTTCCTTTAAAAAAGCAGCAAGCCGGCATTAACTAGAGGAAGCATTCAAAGAAACCTGTCGCATTGTGCAGACAAACTCTGCTTGCGTAGCGTAGATGTGAGTATGGATGTACATAAAGCCCAAAAAGTTATAAATCAGTCATAACGCACGGAACAGAATTGCGGACTGGGATGACAGGGCTCCCAGAGGAATGCTAAGGGGAGCGATTGCTGCTATACTGAACCCGGATTTCACCCTACGGTAGTATTTATTATTTTTCGTTGTTTTGTTTGCGCACATATGAAAAAGGTGGTGTTAAGATGACTTTAGTATATGTGGCCTAAATTTGCAAGACAAACTCAAACGCCTCAATTCTACAACAGTGTTAGCAGAAAGAAAACACCCGGTCCTGTTTCTTTAAGAGTTGGTAACAGTTCTCACCGGTGGTGCTGGAAGAACCTGTGGCTCCTACAGAAGAGCCACCGTAGTCTGAAACGGAAGCAAAATATGAAATTCTCTGTATGCTGCGCAAATTTGGCGTCATAATACATGTCAGATAAGGAGTGTAAGTTAAAATATAAAGCCGAGCGAGAAAAAGTATTAGAACATTCGAATTATGGGAAGCCTAAAACGTGGCTAAAAAGATTTGCAGAAGACTAGTAAATATGACAAAAATATTTTTAGGAAATGAACGAAAGCTATAAAAGGTGTACAGAATTGTGGGTTGTAGCAATAATGCTTGCGATGAGAGATAAAGAGAAAGACCAGTTTAGTTTGACATGGACGATATTTCGCGACAGCCTATCCAATGTGCACCATCAAGACCAAGAAATGAATATGTCATACTCTCTATTTGTAAAAACAAGGGTACTTAAAAAAATTTCCGCGTGCGACTTCCAAGCTGCGCAAGCAATAGTATTTGTATAATTTTCGTACAAGTGTTTCTTGGAAGAAAATATCAGGATTGATTTCTAAGCAGTGGCAGCCGCACTCACCGGTGCTACCTGAAGATCCCGAGGCTCCTCCACCGCTGCCTGGAACCATAAAAAGAAATATTTTTTAGCTGCACATATGGCATGAGTTCGTCGAGTGTACGTTCATGAAAGTATACGCAAAAAGTCGATCGGCGCCAAAATATCAGAGCAGTGGGTTTGCCGCTTTGATTCCGAAGAACGCAAAAGGATTTGCGTAAGCAGATGACGTTGGCGAAATAATCGGGAAAACTGGCGATAGTGCTTGTCGTAAAATGGATGTGGTTATGAAGGCTGAATACTACGCCGAATGCGCCAAAGCAATAACCATAATATTTTCATGTTGAAGGAATATACGAAATAGGTATGATGTTCACACACTCGTATTTAGACGTAATATTTAAAGCGTGATGCTAAATCACCATCAACATCATTAGCACATTTCTTTTTGTCCACAGCATGACGAAAGCTTCTCAATACGATCTCCAATTACCTCTGCCCTGCGCCAACCGATTCTAGCTAGCATGCGCAAATTTCATAATTTCGTCGCACCACTCAGTCTTCTGCCGTACACTACTGCGCTTCCCTTCTTTTGGTACCCACTCTGTCAACGTAATGGTCCAACGGTTATCTAATGTGCGCAATACATGAACTGCCCAGCACCATTTTTTTTCTCTTAAAGTCAATTAGAATATCGTCTATACCCGTTTGCCATGTGATCGTAACCGATCTCTTTGTGTCTCTTAAAGATTGGCCTACCATTCATCGTTCGATCGCTCTTTGCGCTGTCCTTAATTTGTTCTCAGGCTTCTTTGACAGTCTCAAGGTCTCTGCCCCATATGTCAGCACCGGTAAAATTCACTGTTTGCATAGCTTCGTTTTCAACTATAACGGTAAGCTTCCAGTGAGGAGCTGACAGTGTCTGCCGTATGGGATCCAACCCACTTTTATTCTTCTGTGAATTTTTTTGTCATGATATCCTAATGCTGCTAAATATCATAATGCTGAAACTCATATTAGAACGCTAACTTTCTCTTTTTCCCACATACAAGCGTTTTTGTTGAAAGGTTTTCATGCCCTTGCCATGATGGAAAGATGAGCCCGTATCAAGACACAACAATCAGTTTTCTGAGTTCTCGTAATGGCGCAATGGCAGAGAAGTACTGGTGCCTTTTGCTGAGCGCGGAGGGAAGCACACCAGCAGTGCGCGTCGTCCCGTTGTACCACAGAGTGAACAATGTGCGAGATTTCTCGTTATTCAAGCGTAAGCTGCTTGAATGGTCCTTTCTAGTTTTCTTCATTGGTTGGTAATAGCTGGCCTGGCTCTCGGGTAACGATGTCTGGCGTCAACAGCTCTAGTTGAAATGAAGCTTTAAATAAAAAGCCAGACTTTTCAACTGCCCTCCAATTTCGTGGTACTTGTTTGGTATTACCATTTCAAATACCTGACTTAAACAATGTGCAAGAGCCCTTGTTGGCGAACTAAGGACGTTCTGCTCGACTAGAGCGGCAACACGGCCAATATAGAAGTGTGTGGGAGCTGTATACCCACTCGCAGTGCCAGTTGTGCCCGTGAGTCTTCCAATACCGCTGGTGCTCGAACTGCTGCTGATGGAACCGTATCCGGAACCTATAACCAGAAAAGAGAAAGATGGTGTAGCTTGACATATTGCATCTTAAAAGTAGATGAGCAAAGCAAGAACAAGGTGAAAGCGGGAGCCGTATATGGCTCCTGCTTTCATCTTGTCCTCGTTTTGCTCAGCCTTTTGAATTTCCATCTCCCGCCTTGCCCGTGTTTTCCTTGCATTAGAAAAGTAGGTCATTTAAGGCGTAATGTTCGGTTCCGTGTACTACCCACCATAAGATAGCTCCGTTCCGTGCTAGGTCGGTTAGGAAAAGCATTAAATGGCAGAGGAAAAAAGGGAGTCTGCAGAGCAGCCAAAATGAAAAACATCGAACAGGATAGCAATATAGTAGACAGCGATACGAAATGAGGATATCAGTTTTATCGACCGTATAAACTTGTGAACGTTCGCTTACTAACTAAACTGACGCCCATGGTCCCACGCCCTCACAAGCAAACTTGAACACATCTCGCTCGATTATCGCGCACACTCGCTGTTAAAACGCTGGAGTGAGGAAGCACGGCAGCAGCAGCGAGGGAATCGACCTTCGTACTGCCTCTCGCTTTAAGGCGACCTAAGAGCACAGCCCACACGAAGCTATCAGCACACGGCGCACTATGTCGTCATCGCAGATCGTTTTCAAGTTGGGCCCCACGCGGTAGCCCACACGCACCGGCGCCGACTTGGAACACCGCCCGTTAACCTTGCTTAACTTCATTGCTGTGTATATTGAACGTTTCTCTTAACCGTCTTAAACATTTTTTTCATCTGCCTCAGTGTTTGGGCTTCTCTTATTCATTTTTCTGTCTACCTTTTCCCAAGTGCAGGGTAGGAAACTGGATATTTAACTTCCTGTTAACCCCTTCGTTTTTCGCATCTGCCAAGTCTTCTCCTCTAAAAAGGGCGAACATATATTTATGGAAATGCATGAAGGATGTGACCAATATTATTGCCTCTTTCCGTTACAAGATAAGCCCGGTTTGTAATGATGGACAAGTGTCGCCCATGGACTGTGCGACTTAGCCAAAACAGAAGGAAATGAAGAGCTGTGCATCATCAGACGGTTGTTCTTAGTATTCCTTATTTCTGACACCAACGCCCAACGGACTAGCGTTTAGAGGCCGACTGAAGTCCTTTGTGACGTGTGGACCTCATCGCGAGAGGTACAATGGAATTATTAACGATATTTTTTCCTCCGCATTCCAGCATGCATAGTCGCACATCATGATTTACCTTTTTCTGCTTTTGGTAACCTTGTCATAATCCATAACTTTCAATGTAGAATATATAAGAGATACGAATAATGTTTTCGGTCTTTCTCCGAAACTTCGATTAGCAACTACAAATCAGTTTCTATCGCTGTCGTATTTCCTGAAAACTCCATCTCATTCATTCATTCTTTCGAAAAGCGCTGATTATCGCTGATGACCATACATTCCATCTTTAAGTTCTCGTCGAAGTCACAGAGCTGGCAAATTGACGCTGGGTGGAGCGGGCAGATTTGGTCAATTTACTCCGAAGAAATATATTAGAATTCTATAAGTCGAGCTCATTGGTTACTTTAAAAGGCCATCTATTCCTTTATTACGAGTAAGCTGTCTCTAAATCGGAGCTCGCGCTAATTAGACCGTGTGATTTGAATAGGAATTAAATTAGGGTGTGCGGCTTTACGTTCGGAAACCACATCAATATAAGGAACGCCATAGTGGGGGACTCCGAAAAAATGTTGACCTCCTGAGGCTCTTCCTTTTGATGCGATTTTTTTACACGTATGCAAGGCTCAGTTTTTCAGCGGTCCATTCTTGTGCATAATTCGCAACCCGAGTTACCATCCAAGCAGTATTGTTCTCGTGGGCAACAGCATCCACTTGAAATCTGCGCTCAAAGATGCGAAAGCTTCACCTCACAGCGGTTGCACACTACTTGTGCAGTTTTTTGTCACTCACTCCTAAAGTAATGCCCTCGACTAGGGGGATTTTGAGGCATAATTGATAAGAAATATTACGGTGAGGAAGTGGTGTTTGAAGTGGAAGCCTGACGACGAATGTGTGCTTAGAAAGGATGGACGTAACAAAAACAGTTCGGAGAGTTGAACTGCGGTCGAAACAAAGCAGAAATAAGAACGGGATGCACTCTACCAAATGATTGGTCGGGACGTACGTTGGCAAGCGGCACTAAGAATATGAGAGAGGTCATTTCGGGGGCTCGGAAATAAGATTCATCATTTGACCTTCTTTCAGTGCAAGGAGAGCGCGGTACACGGCGTCTTTCGCACTCTGCCCCCTCCCCCCCCCCCCCTAGGCATGAGTCCACAAGCACAGAGAATTGAAACGTAGAGCTCGAGGTCTTTGGGCCAACGCCGTATGCACTGAGTCATCGCAGTTGGTCCAAATGAAATTGCAAAGCACTGAGAGCTTTTGAGATATGGAAAAAAGAAAGTTCTGTAGTATCCGACTCCTGCGTTGACGATGAGGACAACTGGGTTATCGCTGGTGTAACGAAAAATGAAAGGGAACATTGGTGCGTAAATACAGCTGATGGCATCGTCCCACACGGAACATTCAGGTGCATCAAGTAAGTAAACAGCTGAAATAATGGGCATTGTTCACTGAGAATGCTTAATAAACATTGTTGGTGTTGCGAACTAAACCAAACGAAATGGGTCGCAGTACGTTTGGCTGATACCCACAAGTCGTAACCAGATATCTGCAGTTATCCCTGAAAACGATGCGACCGGTGCATCGTAGCAGTAGAAACCTAGCGATATCAAAATTTCAGAAAAACAACTTCGCTTGAGAAGAAGCTATCAAAACGGCACAACGCGTGGCTGCACAGAAAATCGCAGGTTTCGCTTTAAGCGACATAGGGTATGGATGAGAGGCGAAGCGGGTGCAGCTGTCACTCTAGTTGGCACTAAAAGGAACAGTTTGGTAGGTCGTGTAATGCATAGAACAGACATAGAGTGACAGAACGAGTGCCCAATCTAGTCAAACGTGGTCGAGTATAGCAATGAATTAGGCGCTGGGATTTGATCAGAAAATTCACTGGTACAAATGATGGAGTCTAATGACGCCCGAGAGCGGCAAACGGGGATCATTGGGGAGAGGCTTTCGCTATGTTGTCCACGTAAAAAAGCACATGATGATCATGACGCCTGTCGTGTTAAGACTGATTTTAGAGTTGTAGTACGTACCTACCGAATATTTCAAACCTACGTTCACTAAGACACGTAATTATTCTTTGCATTTATAAAGTGGTGCTAGATCCATCACCGATACTACCTGAGGTCACCCACCCTAATCCACCAGAACCACCAGTGCCGCTAGTGCCGCCAAAGCCGCTTGTGCCATAGGTTTCAAGAATAAATAAACAGACAAATGAATACTTGATCGCACACGCTTTAAAGACGAATTCTTAGGTAAAGCACTTTGGTTCTGTCAACAGGAACGAAAAAAAAGTGTTCTAGCCGCAAAAGTAGCGTGAACACATAGTACTGATTATAATATGAAAAGTCCTGACTGGTTCAATTACGTGACACAGGCGCGAAACATATTCTAGTTCCTGAGGGAAACTAGAGGCTTCTACGGTGGTTCTTGAGGGCGTTCGTGGTCGCGCAACGGCAATTTTGGCGTGCCACCAACGGGGGAAGAAAGTAATATTTTCGTTTCTTTTGTTACCAATAGCGCCGAATTTATTCATTGAGTATGCGACATTTCATTTTGCAGTTTTCGAGCAATGTTCATTATAGAACGTGCTGGCAATGTGCGCTTCGTTAAAGGTGCGGCGTCCCCACTCACCTGAACTACCCGGTGTACCCGACCATGATCCGCCAGTGATGCCCGCACTGCCGTAGCCACCAGCGCCATAGCCTGGTTCAAGAAAAATAAAAGCGGACCTGTTGTCACATGCCGATGACATAAATGCATACTTCTTATCGCTCACCGTGTAGGCACGGAAGAGTCATGAAGGTGCGGGATTTTATTAGTGGAGAAAGAGAGCAAACTGACACCAGCAGTATCGGTAAGTTAGAGAATCGCGGGTTTAGGCGACAGCACTTAATACGCACAAGAAATTGCTATGACCCTTTCTGACGAAGTTCATTCCATCAAGTGTGTATACCTTGTTCACCTTGTGTATACCTTGTGTGTGTACCTTAGTTTTGATAGCTTCAGAAAAATGTAATGTTATAAGTGATTTTAATATATATACGGAATTTAGTACCATGTACAAACGCTTCTTCTTACAGCAATATTTATTCAGTTCAGTTCAGTTCAGTATATTACCTTAAAAGTCCCCTGCAGGGGCTTTGCATCAGGGGTGGGTTTTCAGAAAATAGCCAAACAATCGGGAGAAATAAAAATGGTCGATTGCAAGTTCTGTGAACGAAGAACGCCCTCACTGGGAGTAAAGGCGTTCCTTTAAAAAAGCTGGCAGCCGGCATTAAGGAGACCAAACAGACAAACAAACCTGACGCATTGTGCAGACCAACTCTGCTTCCGTAACGTAGATGCGAGTATGGATGCACAAAAAGCGGGAAAAGCGGATAAATCAGTCATAAAGCACGCAACAGAAGTGTAGGGCCGAGGTGACAGGGCTCTCAGAGGAATGCTAAGGTGAGCGATTGCAGCTGTAGAATACCCAGATTTCACCTTACGGTAGTATCGATTCTTTCTCGTTGTTTTATTTGAGCGAATATGAAAAAGGAGGTGCTAAATTGTTATAGTATATTTGGCCTAGCTTTCCAAGACACACAAACGCCTTAATTGTGTAACAGTGTTAGCGAAAAGAAAATAGCCTGGTTTGTTTCTCTAAGAATTGGTAACAGTTCTCACCTGTGGTGCTGGAAGAACCTGTGCCTTCTCCGGCAGCGCCACCGTAGCCTGAAACGGAAACAAAATATGAAATTGTCTGTATGCTGGGCACATTTAGCATCATAATACATGCCAATTAACGAGTGTATATTGAAGTCCAAAGCCGAGTGAAAGAAATTATTACAAATTTCGGATTTTGAGACGCCTAAGACGCGGCTAACAAAATTTGAAGACTAGTAAATATGCCAAAATATATTTAGGAAATCAAGGAAAGCTATAAAAGGTGTACAGAATTGTGGGTTGCAGCAATAGTGCTTGCGATGAGAGATAAAAAGAAATAGCAGTCTAGTTTGACATAGGCGGTATTTCGCGAAAGCCTATCTCATGTGCATCATCAACAAGAAAATAACATTTCATGCGCACTATTCGTAAAAACAAAGGTACTTAACAAAATTTCTGCGTGCGACTTTCGATCTGCGCCGGCAATAGCCTGTACACAATGTTCATACGTGTTTTTTATGGAAGAAAATATAATGAGTGATTTCTAAGCGGTGGCAGCCGAACTCACCGGAGCTACTCGTAGATCCCGAGGCTCCTCCACCGTAGCCTGGAACCATGAAGTTGAAAGAAGTTTTTAGCTACAGATTTGGCACGAGTTCGTCGAGTGTACGTGAATTCAGGTATTTGGGAAAAGTGAATCAGCGCCCAAATATCTGAGCTTTTAATTTGCCTCTTTGATTCCGAAGGACGCAAATGGGTTTGCGTAAGCACAGGACGTAGGCGAAATAATCGGGAAAACTTGCCATAGTGATTGTCGTAAAATGAATGTGGTTGTGAAGGCTGAACTCGACGCCGACTGCGCCAGAGGAATAACCTTCTGATTCTCTGGTTGAGGAAATATACGAAATAGGCATGGTGTTCAAACACTCCTATATATTTAGACGTTATATTTAAAGCATGATGCTGCTAAATCATCCTCCTCCCCATCAGCCTATTTTATGTCCATTGCAGAACTGAAGGCCTCCCCCTGCGATCTCAAATTACCCCTGTCCTGCGCTCACCGATTCCAACTAGCACCCGCAAAATTTCCTGATTTCGTCGAACCAGCTAGCCTTTTGCAGGCCTCTTCTGCGCTTCCCTTGTCTTGGTACCCATTTGTAACCCTAGTGGTCCAACGGTTATCTAATCTGCGCACTACATGCCCTGCCCAGCGCCATTTTTTTCTCTTAATGCCAATTAGAATATCGTCTATACCCTCTTGCTCTCTGATCCCCCAAACCGCCCTCTTTCCGTCTCTTAAAGTTATGCCTAGCATTCTTCGTTCCATCGCTCTTTGCGCGGTCCTTATCTTGTTCTCAAGCGTCTTTGACAGTCTACAAGGCTCGGACCCATATCTCAGGACCGGTGAAATGCATTGTTTGTATACATACCTTTTCAATGATAACGGTAAGCTTTTGGTCAGGAGCTGACAATGTCTGCCGTATGCGATCCAACGCACTTTTATTCTTCTATGAATTTCTTTCTCATGATATCCTAATGCTGCTAAATATCATAATGCTGAAACTTATATTAGAATGGTAACCTTGTTTTCTTCCCAGATACAATTTTTTTTTTAAGTTTTTACGTCCTTCCCATGACGGCAAGTTGAGTGCGTATTCAGACACAACCATCATATTTCTTAGTTCTCGTAATGGCGCAATGCCAGAAAATAACTGGTGCCTTTTGCTGAACACGGAGGGAGGCATATGAGCCGCTCGCGTCATCCCGTTGTACCACAGAATGAACAGTGCGCGACATTTATCGGTAGTCAAGCGTAAGCTGCTCGAATGGTCCTTTCGATTTGACTTCATTCGTTGGTAATAGCGGGCCTAGCTCTCTAGTAACGCAGTCTGGCCTTAACAGCTCTACTTGAAATGAAGCCTCAAGGCAAAAGCTGGACTGTTCAAGTTGCCTCCGATTTCGTGACAGTTGTTCGATATTAGCACTTAAGATAACTGGCTGAAGCAACCAGTAAGAGCTATTGTTGCCGAACTAACAACGCTCTACTCCACAACAATGACAACATGGCCAATATGCAAGTGTGGCAGCCGTATACCCACTTGAAGTGCCAGTCACGCCCGTGAGTGTTCCACTACCGGTGGTGCTCCCACTGCCGCTGATGGAACCGTATCCGGAACCTATAACCAGAAAAGAGAAAGGTGGTGTAGCTTGAAATATTGCATTTTAAATGTAGAGGAGCAAAACGAGAACACGGTGAAAGCAGGAGCCGTATGCCTCATGCTTTCACCTTTGTTACGTTTCGCCTACGACGCGCGGTTTAGCCGGCGCGGCTGCAACAAAGCGGCAGACATTTTGGCCCATTCGGCGCCGCCGCTACGCCTCCCCGCCAAGCGCGTCCAGGCGTGTTCCGATGCCACGTGTCTTCATGTGCGTGTGTGAGTGTATGTGCATATTGGTGCCCACGCTTGTCGAAGCGCGGCAGCCGGGGAGAGGAGCTCCCAACAACTGTGAAGCGAGGGGGTCCGACCGGCGCCGACACGACAGTGTGAGCCACCTTCTCCTCCCCATTGTGCCCGACCGGCGCCGACACGACAGTGTGAGCCACCTTCTCCTCCCCATTGTGCCCGATCGGCGCCGACACGACAGTATGAGCCACCTTCTCCTCCCCATTGTGCCCGAACGGCGCCGGCACGACGGCTGCGCCACCTTATCCCATTGTGCCCGAGCGGCACAGTCACGTGCTCGTCTATAGAGGGGTTCCTTCTTGCCCTCAACTGCGAGAGTATAAAAGCAGCTGCCCCCGGACGCCAAAAGAGGGCTCCGATTTCTTCTGTTGAGTAACGTGCTCTCCCGTCTCTCCACTTCGGTCAACCTGACCGCCAACTCTTTGCGATGTTAGAATAAACAAGTTGTTTTGTTGTTACCAGTCGACTCATGCTTTGCCGGGACCTTCGGATGCTTCCAGTTGCACCCCAGGCCGCCAGGCCAACGCTACCCTTGGGGCTTGCGACCCAGGTGCAACAACGGGCGTCAGCGCCGAGTTCCCAACAACTCGTGCCAGCGGCGCGATTAAAACAACTGTCTGCCAGCGGTGAGATCGCGACAACGGAGGCCAGCAGCGAAGAGATGCAGTTGACTGTATGCTGAGCAGCTCAACGACGATCCGGGAGCAGTGCAACGAGCCCTGTGTGATGACTGGTTGCCTGCAGCGGAACGACTGCGCGGAATTCTTGGCTGCGAGGTTTGGTGAGTGCGGGACTTTCTTCTTCTGAGCTTTGCCAGGCTTTTGTTAGTGTCAGAAACAGAGCTGGTAATTGTGGTTGTCGTTGCTGCCGGGTTAGTTTGCGGCAAGACAATAGTAGGCAGTAGAGAAAGCAGCATTCAGAGCAGCCATGGATTTGAAGTCGTTGCGCAAACCGAAATTGCTGGAGCTTGCAAGAGAGTTGGGTGTGGATGTCTCAGACAAACTCAGAAAGCCAGAACTGCTAAAGGCTATTCTTGAGTTAGAAGCTGAGGATGACGAGCTGTCGGAAGCTCGTCATCCTCAGCCAGACAGGAGCGCGAACTTAAAGAGCAGAAAGAAAAAGAAGAGCGCGAACACGCTTTGGAAATGAAGCGTCTCGAGGTAGAGATGGAACGCGCTCGTAATGGAAGTCAGGCACACGGTGCAGGAGAACGCGTATTGCTCAAAATGACTGACCTGATGCGGCCGTTTAAGCTTGGAGAGGACATTGGTTTGTTCCTGGTTAACTTTGAGCGAACGTGCGAGAAGCAGGGGTTCTCTCGGGAAACGTGGCCACAGCGCTTGCTCACTTTGTTACCCGGCGAGGCGGCCGCTGTAGTCGCTCGCTTGAATAGAGAGGAGGCAGAGGATTTCGACAAAGTGAAATCGAGTCTGCTAAAGAAGTACAGGCTGTCAGCGGAGGCGTTCCGTCGGAAGTTTCGGGAAAATGAGAAAGGCAAAAGTGAGTCATATACAGAGTTTGCGTACAGGCTTATGTCAAACATGCAGGAGTGGCTCAAAGAAGAGAAAGCGTTTGGTGACCACGATAAAGTTCTGCAGTGCTTCGGGCTGGAACAGTTTTATAGTCGGTTACCTGAGAACGTGCGGTACTGGGTCTTGGATAGGCCAGACGTTTGTACGGTGGCTAAAGCCGCTGAGCTAGCCGAGGAGTTTGTGACGCGTCGGGCTCGCGGAGCTAAGGACGGTCAAGAGGGTGAATTTGGCTCGAAGTTTGAGAGGCCTAAGTTCACACCCATGAGAGCAAAGGGGAACACACGTAGTGCGGATGCGAGTGAAAGCAGTGCGACCGAACCTAAGGAGACCGCGGCAGCCGAAGCCAAACGCAGAAAGCGGTTCGAGACGAGGCAAGCGCGCATTTGTTATACGTGCCAGAAGCCGGGTCACTTTTCGGCGCAGTGTCCGGAAACAAAACCAAAAGTTGTGTTTTTGTCAATATGCAGCACTGACGAGAACATGAAGCTTCTCGAGCCTTACATGCGAGACCTCCTCGTGAACGGGAAAGAGTGCCGAGTGCTTCGCGATTCCGCAGCTACAATGGATGTAGTTCACCCGTCTTACGTAGAACCCCATATGTTCACGGGCGAGTGCGCATGGATCAAGCAAGTCGTGGAAGCTCATAGCGTGTGTCTGCCCGTAGCAAAAGTGCTTATTGAAGGACCTTTCGGAGCGCTTGAGACGGAGGCGGCAGTGTCATCTATGCTGCCCCCCCAGTACCCGTACCTATTTTCGAACAGGTCCGATCACCTCCTGCGCGAGAAGGGGCTTTTGTTTGGTGAGGCTAGCGTTCAGGCCTTAACCAGATCGAAGGTTCGGGAGCTCGCTGCAAAGGCGGTAGTTGCGGGGCCGACGTTATCAAACAATGAAAAAGGGTCAGAGGCGCAGCAAGCCGATATTCAGAGCATGCCCGAACTGAATAAAATTGAGTCTGTAACGTTAAAGGCACCAGATACTGGAGAGGAAATTCCCGATGCGGGAAAGTTAGAAGAGCTATCTGCAGATTTGCTCATCGCGCCTACGTCAGATGGACTTAATAGGTTGCTAAAAGTCAGCCGGTCGGCTTTGATAGCCGAGCAAAAGAAGGATGGCAGCCTAGAAAACATACTGTTACTGTTACTGCTGCAATGTCAAGGAAGGTATCGCCAAGAAAAATGCTCGCTTTGTGGAAAGAGGTGGGGTCCTGTACCGGAAGTATCTAGACCGCAGGGGAGTGGAGTTCGATCAGCTGATCGTGCCTCAATGCTATCGTCAGGATCTGTTGCGCTTGTCGCATGGGGGTTCGTGGTCCGGACACCTAG
Organism: Dermacentor variabilis; assembly: GCF_050947875.1. Lineage (NCBI taxonomy): Eukaryota > Metazoa > Arthropoda > Arachnida > Ixodida > Ixodidae > Dermacentor > Dermacentor variabilis. The sequence goes on along the minus strand of NC_134574.1, from coordinate 163,964,337 downwards.
GAGTTAAGAAAACTAAGGACCGTCTCTTGCAAGAGTACTATTGGCCAGGGTGTTTTCGGGACGCACACCACTTCGTGAGGTCATGTGACACCTGTCAGCGGGTGGGCAAACCAGGGGACAAATCGAGGGCGCCGTTGAAGTTGGTACCTATAATTACGGAGCCTTTTAGACGGCTCGTTATTGATACAGTGGGACCTCTGCCGGTAACAGCCACGGGGTACAGACACATTTTGACTGTAATCTGCCCAGCGACAAAGTTCCCTGAAGCAGTGCCGCTTAAAGAACTCAGCTCAGTTGAGATAGTCAATGCACTACTGTCCATATTTGCGCGAGTTGGTTTTCCTGCGGAAATCCAATCAGATCAGGGCACAGTGTTTACTAGCGCTTTGACGACAACTTTTCTCGAAAGGTGTGGGGTAAAGCTGTTACACAGCTCAGTGTACCACCCACAGTCGAATTCCGTTGAGAAGCTCCACTCCGTCATGAAGCGCGTGTTGAGAGCCTTGTGTTTTGAACATCAAACTGACTGGGAGCTGTGTCTGCCTGGGGTGATGTTTGCTTTACGGACCGCGCCGCATGCGGCTACGGGGTTTTCGCCAGCTGAGCTGGTGCACGGTCGCTCGCTGCGATCTCCGCTTCGCATGCTTCAAGAATCGTGGGAAGGCAGGGGCGACGACCCAGTCGTGGTGGAGTACGTGCTTAAGCTCCTCGAACGCTTAAGAAGGGCACAGGAGTTGTCAGGTGAAGCAATGGCAAAGGCCCAGCAGAGGGCCAAGGTTTATTATGATCGGACCGCCAGGGCCCGTCGTTTTGAGGTGGGCGATGAGGTCATGTTATTGCGCACATCGCTAAACAACAAACTAGACGTGCAGTGGGAGGGCCCAGCACGAATTGTCCAGAAACTGTCGGACGTTAACTACGTGGTGAGTCTGCCAGGAAAGCGGAAAGCACAGCAAGTTTACCACTGTAATCTGCTCAAACCTTATAGACAAAGGGAAGCAGTGGTGTGCATGATGGTAAACGTTCCTGAAGAGCTTCCGGTCGAGCTTCCGGGACTAGGCTCAGTGACGAACAGGGAAGACACCGATCAAGTCATTAGTGACTTAGTCAGTGGATCACCGCTGTCGCCTGAGCAGAAAACCGAACTACACCAGCTCTTACAAGAGTTTCAAGGTCTGTTCTCTGAGAGGCCTGGTAGGACTTCTGTACTTACTCATGATATAGAACTTACCTCCCCAGAGCCAGTACGATCCAAGGCGTATCGGGTGTCACCCCGCCAGAGCGATATTATGGAGGCTGAGGTAAAGAAAATGCTACAGCTCGGTGTTATTGAGGCAGGTGAGAGTGATTATACCTCCCCTTTGATTTTAGTTGAGGTACCGGGCAAGGAACCTCGTCCTTGCGTCGACTACCGCAGGCTTAATTCCATCACTAAGGATCAAATTTATCCGATCCCTAACATCGAGGAGCGCCTTGAGAAAGTTAGTAGCGCTCAGTTTATTTCCACCCTAGATCTTGTCAGGGGTTATTGGCAGGTTCCACTTACAGAAGAGGCTAGTAGGTATGCGGCGTTCATTTCACCAATGGGAACATTCCTTCCTAAAGTGTTGAGTTTTGGTTTAAAGAACGCGCCATACTGTTTTTCAAGCCTCATGGATAAAGTGTTGCGGGGACAGCAAGAATTCGCTTTACCGTATTTAGACGACGTAGCGATATTCTCCGCATCCTGGTCTGAGCATATGGCACACTTGCGGGCAGTGCTAACCCGCCTGCGCGAAGCGGGCTTGACAATCAAGGCTCCCAAGTGCCAGTTAGCACAGGCCGAGGTTGTCTACCTCGGTCACGTGATTGGTCAGGGTCGTCGCCGCCCCTCTGAAATAAAGGTGGCCGCTGTGCGAGACTTCCCGCAACCGCGCACGAAGACCGATATTCGGTCGTTCTTAGGTGTCGCCGGCTACTATCAGAGGTACATCCCCAGGTACTCTGATATCGCGGCTCCCCTGACGGATGCTCTAAGAAAAACAGAGCCCCAAACAGTCGTATGGGACGAGACAAAGGAAAGAGCTTTTAGCGCCCTAAAGAGCGCCCTAACAAGCCAGCCTGTGCTACGATCGCCAGACTACACAAAAGGGTTCGTAGTTCAGTGCGATGCTAGTGAGCGAGGCATGGGCGTTGTACTGTGCCAACGGGAAAATGGAGAAGTAGAACACCCCGTCCTGTATGCTAGTCGTAAGCTGACCCGTCGTGAGCAGGCGTATAGCGCCACCGAGAAAGAGTGTGCGTGTCTCGTGTGGGCCGTTCAGAAATTGTCATGCTATCTAGCCGGCTCGAGGTTTATCATTGAGACGGATCACTGCCCTCTCCAATGGCTGTAGACCATCTCTCCCAAAAATGGCCGCCTCCTGCGCTGGAGCCTCGCTTTGCAACAATATTCCTTTGAGGTGCGTTACAAAAAGGGAAGTCTCAACGGTAACGCCGATGGCTTAAGTCGAAGCCCCTTACGTAGGAATCAGCCTCAAAATTGTTTGTTACTGATGTTTTTCTTCCTGAGGCAGGATTTTTAACGTATTGTTTTTGTGTAGTGTTTCAAAGTGATGATATGCTTTCTAGTGCAATTTTCCAATTTGTGGACGCGTTCTGAGTGCTGCTAGAGTACTGTAAGGAACTAGGCATAGGTATAAAAGGGGAACGAGCCTGGCAGGGCTTAGTGAGGGTTGTGCCGTGCTTGCTGACTGAGCGGTTGAGTTTCAGCGTAGTTCTAACGCTTGCCGGGAACGAGAACAAAAATGTGAACTCTCCCGAAGTCACTTTGCAGTGTCCTGTGCGAACCTGAACGAGAGAACGAGGCCTTCTCTGTGCGCTGCGCTCAAGAAACGTCGAGGGACGCCCGACTTCGGTTATGAGCATCGTCGAGCGACATCCCTCCGGACAGCGGATGCAGTCCCCTGACCATCGGGATCTCCTTCCCCCGGCGGGGCGGTCTGTTACGTTTCGCCTACGACGCGCGGTTTAGCCGGCGCGGCTGCAACAAAGCGGCAGACATTTTGGCCCATTCGGCGCCGCCGCTACGCCTCCCCGCCAAGCGCGTCCAGGCACGTTCCGATGCCACGTGGGTGAGTGTATGTGCATATTGGTGCCCACGCTTGTCGAAGCGTGGCAGCCGGGTAGAGGAGCTCCCAACAACTGTGAAGCGAGGGGGTCCGACCGGCGCCGACACGACAGTGTGAGCCACCTTCTCCTCCCCATTGTGCCCGACCGGCGCCGACACGACAGTGTGAGCCACCTTCTCCTCCCCATTGTGCCCGACCGGCGCCGACACGACAGTATGAGCCACCTTCTCCTCCCCATTGTGCCCGAACGGCGCCGGCACGACGGCTGCGCCACCTTATCCCATTGTTCCCGAGCGGCACAGTCACGTGCTCGTCTATAGAGGGGTTCCTTCTTGCCCTCAACTGCGAGAGTATAAAAGCAGCTGCCCCCGGACGCCAAAAGAGGGCTCCGATTTCTTCTGTTGAGTAACGTGCTCTCCCGTCTCTCTACTTCGGTCAACCTGACCGCCAACTCTTTGCGATGTTAGAATAAACAAGTTGTTTTGTTGTTACCAGTCGACTCATGCTTTGCCGGGACCTTCGGATGCTTCCAGTTGTACCCCAGGCCGCCAGGCCAACGCTACCCTTGGGGCTTGCGACCCAGGTGCAACAACGGGCGTCAGCGCCGAGTTCCCAACAACTCGTGCCAGCGGCGCGATTACAACACCTTGTTCGCGTTTTGCTCATCGTTTTCAATATCCATCGTTCGCCTTCCCCCTGTCTTCCCTGGATTTTAAGAGTAGGTCATTCAAGGTGTAAGGTTTGTTCCGTGTACTACCCACCGTAAGATGGTTGCGTTCCGCGCTGCGTCTGTTGCGAAAAGCATTAGCTAGTGGAGAAAAAACCAGTCTGCAGTCTGCGCAAAAGGAAAAAACAGTGACCGGGATAGCAATATAGTAGACAGCGAGACGAAGTGAGGATAGTAGTTTTATCGGCCGTATAAACTTTCGAATGTTCGGTTATTAACTAAACTAACAACCATGGTGTCGCGTATGCAACAGCAAACATGGACACAGGTCGCTCGATGACCGCGCACACTTGCTGTCAAAACGCTGGAGAGAGATAACATGGCAGCAGCTGCGAGGGAATCGACCTTCGTGCTGCCTCTCGCCTTAACGCGACCTAAGTGGCGAGACCACAGCGCACACGAAGCTATCAGCTCACGGCGCACTCTGTCTCCGTCGCAGATGTCTTTCAAATTGGGCCCCGCGCAGTAGCTCACGCGCACCAGCACCGGAGTCTAAACGCCACCCGTTAACCTTACTTAACTTCATCGCTGTGTACTTTGAACGTTTTTCTGAAGCGTCTGAAACGTTTTTACCTCCCTCAGTTTTTGTGCTTCTCTTCTTGATCTTTCTGTCTCCCTTTCCGCAGTGCAGGATAGCAAACTGGATACTTACCTGCCTGTTAACCTGCTCGTCTTTCGCGTATCTCCTGAGTTCTCTCCTCTTAAAAGTGCGAACATATTATAATCATGGTAATACACGAAGTATCTGATCAATATTATGGCCCGTTTCCGTTACATGATTTCCCCTGTTTCTACAGATGGACAAATGTCACCCATGAACTGTGTGCCTTAGTTAAAATAGAAGGAAATGAAGACCTCTTCATCAAAAGAAGTGTGTTCTTAGTATTCCTTGTTTCTGAGGCCAATTCCCAACAGACTAGCGTGTACGGACCAAGTGAAGTTTCTTGTTACGTGTGGCTCTCATATTGAGAGGTATAATGGGAGTAATAATCATGTTTTTTTCTGGGCATGTCAGCATGCACAGTCGCACATCAAGACTTAACTTTTTATACTTTTGCTAACCTTGTCAGGTAATCTTTAACATTCAATGTAGATCTAACCCATACAAGTAATGTCTCCGATTTTTCTGAAAGATTTCAATTATCAGCATCAAATCAGTTTCTATCGCTATCGTATTTCTTGAAAACTCAACTCATTCAGTTTGTCTTTCGAGAAGTACTTACTGTAACTGATGACCGTACACTGCATTATTTAATTTGGCATCGAAGCCACAGAGCCGGCAAATTGACACTAGGTGGAGCGGGCAGATTTGACCGATTTTCGAAGAAAAAAATTATTAGAACTCTGTAAATTGAGCTCATTGGTTACTTTAAAAGACCATCTATTCCTTTATTAAGGGCAAACAGTTTCTAATTCGGAGCTCACCGTAATCAGATCTTGTGATTTCAATAAGAATTAAATTAGGGTGTGGGGTTTTACGTTCCAAAACCGCGAAATTAATATAATCGACGCCATTGTGGGGGGACTCCGATAAAAGTTTGACCACCCGTGGATCTTCTTTTTGATGTACATTTTCCCCGTATATGTAAGGCTAAATTTTTAAGTAGCCCTTTTTTGTGGGTACTTCGCAACCCTAGTTACCATCCAAGCCGTATTGCTCTCGTGGAGGACAACATCCACTTCATATTTGAGCTCGAAGATGCGAAAGCTTCAGCTCACAGCGGATGCACACTAGTTGTGCCGTTTTTTGCCACTCACTCCTAAAGTAATACACTCGACCAGGATGCTTTTGAGGCATAACTAATAAGAAATAATACGGTGAGGAAGTGCTGTTTAAAGCGGAAGCTTGATTACGCTTTTGTACACAGAAAGGATGAACTTAGAAAACACAATTCATAGTGTTGAACCGCGGTCGAAACAAAACAAAAATAAAAACGGGATACACCAGATCAAATGAGTGGTCGGGCCGTATGTCCCGAGCGGCACTAGGAATATGAGATGCGACTTTGTGGGCTCCGAATTTAACTTCATCGCTTCAGATTCTTTCAGTGCTCGGAAAGCGCGGAACACAAGTGTCTCTTGCACTCTGCCCCCCCTCCCACCTCCCCCCCCCTACCTTCTCCCCCCTAGGAATGAGTCTACAAGCACAGAGAACTGAAATGTAGAGCTCGTGCTCTTCGGGACAACGCCGTACGCACTGAGTCATCGCAGTGCGTCCAAATGGAATTGTAAAGCACAGACAGCTTTCGAGATATGGAAAGAAGAAAGTTCTGTAGTATCCGACTCCTGCGTTGACGATGAGGACAACTGGGTTATCGTTGGTGTAACGAAAAATGAAAGGGAACATCGGTGCGTAAATACAGCTGACGGCATCGTCACACAGGGAACATTCAGGTGTATCAAGTAAGTAAACAGCTGAAGTAATCGTGATTGTTCACTGAGAATGCTTAACAAATATTGTTGGTGTTGCCACGTAAACCAAACGAAGTGGGTCGCAGCACGTGTGGCTCGCACCCACAGTTATCCCTGAAAACGATGCGACCGGTGCATCGTAGCATACAAACCTAGCTATATCAAAATTTCAGAATAAGAAACAGGCTAGAGAAGAAGCTATGAAAATGGCACAATGCGTCGGTGAACAGAAAATGACAGGTTTAGCTTTGCGCAACAGTGTATGGCTGAGAGACAAAGCGGGTGCAGCTGTAACTCTAGTTGGCACTAAAAGGAACAGTTGGGCAGGTAGTGTAAAGCAAAGAACACATATAGAGTGCCAAAACGAGTGCCGAATGCAGTCAAACGCGGTCGAGTATAGCAATAGATTAGGTGATGGTGATCTCATTAAGAAATTCGGTGATATGTATGATGGAGTCGAATGGCGCCAGAGAGCGGCAAATGGAGATCACTGGGGAGAGGCTTTCACTATGTTGTCCACATAGAAAAGGTACATGATGATGACGATGCGTATGGTGTTGAGATTGATTTCAGAGTTTTAGTACGCACCTACCGAATATTTCAAACCTACGTTCATTAAGACACCTAATTTTTCTTTGCATTTATGAAGCGGCGCTAGATCCATCACCGGTACTACCTGACGCCCCCCACCCTGATCCACCAGCACCGCCAGTGCCGTTAGTGCCGCCAAAGCCGCTTGTTCAATAGGCTTTAAAAATATATAGATAGACAAATGAATACTTCATCGCACACGCTCTAAAGAAGGCTTCTTAGGTAAAGCACTTTGGTTGTCTCAACTGGAACGAAAAAAAAAAACTGAGCCGCAAAAGTAGCGTGAACACATAGTATTGATTATAATAAGAAGAGGTCTGACTGGTGCAATTACGTGACACAGGCGCGAAACATATTCATAGTTTTTGAGGGAAGCTAGAGGCTTCGACGGCGGTTCTTGGGGGGCGTTCGTAGTGGCACACTGGAAATTTCGGCATGCCATCAAAGGGGGGGGGGGGGCACAAAAGTAATATTTTCGTTTCTTTTGTTACCAATAGCGCCGAATTTATTCATTGAGTATGCGACCTTTCATTTGCAGTTCTCGAGCAATGTTCATTATAGAACGTACTGGCAATATGCGCTACGTTAAAGGTGTGGCGTCCGCACTCACCTGAACCACCCGATGTGCCCGACACTGATCCGCCTGTGATGCTCGCACTGCCGTAGCCACCAGCGCCGTAGCCTGGTTCAAGAAAAATAAAAGCGGACCTGTTGTCACATACCGATGACATAAATGCGTGCTTTTTATCGCTCACCGTATAGGCACGGAAGAGTCATGAAGGTGCGGGATTTTATTAGTGGAGAAGGAGAGGAAACTGACACCAGCAGTATCGGTAAGTTAGAGAATCGTGGGTTTAGGTGACAACAATCGATACGCACGAGAAATTGCTACGGCCCTTTCTGACGAAGTTCATTCCATCAAGTGTGTATACCTTGTTCAGAATGAGAAACAAATTGACCTTAGTTTTGGTAGTGTCAGAAAATGTTGATGTCATGACTGATTTTAACATACGGGATTTAGTAGCATCTCGGAACGCTTCTTCTTGAAGCATTATTTATTCAATTCAGTTCAGTCCAGTTTATTAATTTAAAGGTCTCCTGCAGGGGCTCTACATAAGTCGTGTATTTTTATAAAATCGCCAAGTCATAAATAAATATGGTCGGTTACAAATTCTGTGAACGAGGAACGCTCGCACTAAGAGTAAGGGCGTTCCTTTAAAAAAGCAGGCAGCTGGCATTAAGGAGACCAAACAGATAGCCAAACCTTACGCATTGTGCAGACCAACTCTGCTTCCGTAACATAGATGTTAGTATGGATGTACGCAAAGCAGGAAAAGTGGATAAATTAGTCATAAAGCACGCAACAGAATTGCGCATTCAGGTGACAGGGCTCCCAGAGGAAAGCTGAGGTGAGCGATTGCAGCTATAGAGAACCCGGATTTCACCTTACGGTAGTATTTATCATTTTTCGTTGTTGGTGTTACTATTATTTTAGCATATGTGGCCTAAATTTGCCGGACAAACATAAACGCCTTAACTATAACAATGTTAGTAGGAAGAAAACACCGGGTTCTGTTTCTCTAACCACTGGTAACGGTTCTTACCTGTGCTGCTTGAAGAACCTGTGGCCTCTCCGGCAGAGCTGCCATAGCCTGAAAGGGAAACTAAATATGAAAATGTCTGCATGCTGCGCTCATTTAGCGCCATAATACACGTCAGTTAAGGAGTGCAAGTTGAAATCGAAAGCCGAGCGAGAGAAGGAAATAAAAAATTCGAATTATGAGAAGCCCAGAAGGGGCTAAGAAAATTTGAAGAAAACTAGTAAATATTACATAAAAATGTTTTTTGGAAATCAAGAAAAGCTATAAAAGGTGTACAGAATTTTGGGTTGTCGCGACAGCGCCTTTGTTGAGCAATAAACAGAAAGAGCAGTTCAGTTTGACATGGGCGATGTTTCACGAAAGGCTATATGGCATGTGCATCATCAACAACAATAAGAACTATTTCATGTTCCCTATTTCTAAAAAGAAAGGTACTTAAGAAACTTCCACGAACGACTTTCGATCTTTTTCATACGTCTCTTTCATACGTCTTTCATTTTTCATAATTTTCATGCGTCGTTTTCTTGGAATGAAAAATCAGTCTTGACTTTTAAGCAGTGGCAGCGGTACTCACCGGAGGTACTCGTAGATCCCAAGGCTCCTACACCGTAGCCTGGAACACCAAAAAAGAAACAAAGAAAGAAATTTTTAGCGTCACATGTGGCATAGATTCTTCGAGTATACGCTCATTCAGTTATTTGGGAAAAGTCGATCAGCGCACAAATATCTGAGCTTTTGGTTTCCCGCTTTGATTCCGAAGAACGCACAAGGATTTGTGTAAGCACAGGACGTAGGCAAAATAATCGCGAGAACTTGCGATAGTGCTTGTCGTAAAATCAATGTAGATATGAAGGCTCAACACGACGCCGACTGCGGCAGAGCAATAACCATAAGATTCGCTGGTTGAGGAAATATACGAAAAAGGCATGATGTTGACACACTCGTATTTAGACGTATAATTTAAAGCATGTTGCTGATAAAGCACCATCATCATCGTCAGCCTATTTCATGCCCACTGCACGACGAAGGCCTCTCCGTGCGATCTCCAATTATCCCTGTCCTGCGCCAATCGATTCCAACTAGCAGCCGCAAGTTTCCTAATTTCGTCGCGCCATCTAGTCTTCTGCCGTCCCCTACTGCGTTTCTGTCCTCATCGTACCCATTCTGTCACCCTAATGCTCCGACGGTTATCTAATCTGCGCACTACGTGACATGCCCAGTGACATTTTTCTCTCCTAATGTGAATTACAATATCGTCTATATCCATTTGTTCTATGATCCAAACCGCTCTCTTTCTGTTTCTTAAAGTTATGCCTAGCATTCTGCGTTCCGTTGCTCTTTGCGCGGTCCTTATCTTGATCTGAAGCTTCTTTGTCCGTCTCCAAGTCTCTGCCCCATATGTCGGCACAGGAAAAATGCGCTGATTGTATACCTTCCTTTTAAATGGTAACGGTGAGCTTCCAGTGAGGAGCTGATAATGTCTGCCGTATGCGATCCAATCCATTCCTATTCTTCTATGAATTTGTCTCTCATGATATCCTAATGCTGCTAGATATCATAATGTTGAAACTCATATTTGAGCGCTAACTGCTTTTTCTTTCCAGATGCAATCTTTCTTTTTTAAAAAGGTTTTCATGTCCTTCTCATGACGGCAAGATCAGCGCGTATTCAGACAGAACAATCATGTTTCTTAGTTCTCGTAATGCCGCAATGGTAGAGAAGAACTGGTGCCTTTTGCTGAGCGTGGAGGGAGGCATTTAAGCAGCAAGCGTCTTCCAGTTGTACCACAGTGTGAACAACGTGCGAGATTTCTCGGTATTCCAGCTTAAGCTGCTCGAATGTTCCTTTCGAGTTGACTTCATTCGCTTGTAATTGCTGGCCCGGCTCTCTTGTAACGCTGTCTGGCTTCAACAGCTATACTTGGAATGAAGCCTCAAGGCAAAAACCAGACTTTTCAGCTTGCCTCCGATGTCGTGACGGTTGTTCGGTATTAGCATTTAAGATAACAGGCACAAACAACTTTTAAGGGCTATTCTTGCCGAACTAATGACGTTCTACTTGACTACAGCGGCAACACGGCTAATATGGAAGTGTGTGCTCGAAGTGTGTGGTACTCAAAGTGCCACTCATGCCCGTGAGTCTTCCATTACCCGTGGTGCTCGAGTTGCCGCTGATGCAACCGTATCTGGAACCTATAACCAGAAAAGAGAAAGATGGTGTAGCTTGAGATATTGCGTTTTAAAAGTAGGTCATTTAAGGTGGAAGGTTCGGTTCCGCGTACTACCCACCGCAATATGGTTGCTTTCCGCGCTAGGTCAGTTGCGGAAAGGATTAGCTCGTAGAGGAAAAAATAAAGTCTGCAGTCTCGCCCAAAAGGCAGAACATCGGTCGGGATAGCAAAATAGCAGACAGCTATACGAAGTGAGCGTATAAACTCGCGTATATCGACCGTATAAGCTTCCCAACGTTCGCTTACTAACTGAACTAACACCCATGACGTCACGTGTGCACCAGTAAACTTGAACACATGCCTCTCGATGACCGCGCACACTCGCTGTCAAAACACTGGAGTCAGAAAACATGGCAACCGCAGCGAGGGAATTGACCTTCGTTCTGCCACTGGCTTTTACTCGAGCTCAGCGGCGACAACACAGCGCACACGAAGCTATCAGCACACGGCGCACTTTGTCCCCGTCGCATATCGCTTTCAAGTTGGGCCCCGCGCGGTAGCCCACACGCACCAGCACCGGAGTAGTGCGCCGCTCATTAACTTCGCTTTACTTTATTGCTGTGTACTTTGAACGTTTTTCTTAACCGCTTTATGGGGGTGGAGTTGAATGTCGCGTGAACTGCTAAAGGAATAATGGCATGCTTGCAACAGCGTGATGTCTTTATTTCTTTTTGTACTTGCGACATAACAACGTGATTAGCACCAATTGAGACGGGGCAAATGCTATAGCATCCTGCTATAAAGCACGTGGTAGCCGGTTTAATTTCCGGCGGCCTCAGTGGCCGCGTTGCGACGGGGACTGATGGACATCTCGAACGTGGCGTGCCCTTAAGCCTGTGCATTGCTATGGGACGTTAAACCTGAAGCAATCCGCAACATTCCCGTTCTAATAACACGTTTGACAACGGGAAATATCATATGTGTGTTTATTATTGCAGACTACCTCCTCAAACGTACCCGCCTCCCTCCCAACCCCACCTCTCTGCTTCGGATACGGCTACAAACTGATACGTGTACGATCGCTAGACCGATTTTATTGTGATAGCAATTATAGGGGCTCTCGAGGCGTGCAGACGGCGTCACTGTGTTGTCACGGTGTTTTTAACGCATGTGCAGACTGTGGCTCAAGTAGCGAAGCGTCTCAGTCTATACGCAACGCCAAAAGCGGGTGGGCGCACCCTCGTGCTCAGATCAATTAGCTCTGCAGCGTAGCCAGCGCAGCCTTCTGCCTTCCGATGCTGGCACGAGCTTTGTGGGCACAAACAACAGTGTTACTGCCGTGCAACTGGGGATAGCACACAGTGGCACACATGGCTGTCTGAGCGAAATGGACGGAATGCACTTCAAGCTACAAATGATGATGGTTGCCTATCTTTCTCGTTTCGCGCACAACTCAGGTAACCAGCAGCATAGTAGTCATGAACAGCAGCTCACCGATATTTATGACAAAAAAAGCGATGAGTGCGCTTTAGCAGTTCCAGCGTAATTGTCTGAAACTTCTAGAAACATGGAGGAGTTTGAGAAGAATCATTTACTTTTGTTAGAAAATACACGGGCTCTGCTGATACTCTAGTTGACACTAATACAAAGGTTGGGTAATGAATAGGATAGATATAATGTAGCCAAACAACCTCTTAATCAATCGATATACGGTATAGCATGATAAAGGATTTGCTGGTGTCATGTCATTAGGAAATTCGCATGTATAGGATAGAGTCAACTGTTTCACGAGAGGGATGAGTGGGGATCACTGGGGTGAGGCCTTCACTATGCAGTGCACATGCGAAGGGCTGATAAGGGCTTCATGCCTGCTTCGATCAGACTGAATTTACGGCTTCTGTTGTCATGTCCACCTGTCCAATTATAAAATATAGATTTCAGAGCTGCATTACATGAATCATGTAATCATTGTTCGCATGGTAAGAGGGCTGCTATAGATCCACTCACCTGCACCACCCAAGGAAGCCAACCCTGATGTGCTAGTGCCGCCAGAGGCCCCGGTGCCATAGCCTTCAAGAGAAAAGAATAAAACGTTACCCCATATAGCATAAAGAACGCATCTTAATTATATAAATTTGGTCTACTCAACGGGAACATGAAAACTGTTTTAGCGAGAATACTGAGATCTTAAGTAACTGTAATAAGATTGGTTGTCACTCATGAAATTACATGACAGAAGGGAAACGCAATCGAGGACGGCAATAGACTATATGTGGGGTGATGAAATAAAGATTCGCTGGCGCAAATTGGAATCGGTTGGCGCAGCACAGGAGAAATTGGAGATCGGAGGAGGCCTTCGTCCTACAGTGGACTTAAAATAGGATGATGATGATGATGATGATGATGATGATGATGAGGAGGAGGAGGAGGAGGAGGAGGAGGAGGAGGAGGAAAGCGTGGACAATGGCGACAACTCTTGAGAGAAACCGGCGTGCATTGCGGGACAGGGACAACCTAGCGTGCCTAGTGTGACAAACAAGGCAAAAAAAATTAAAACAGCTTCGCTTGTTCTATTACTGTTAGTTGCGAATTCAGCCACTCAGTATACGAACCTTCATTTGCACCTAGACCTCCATGTCACACACACTGGCAAAATACGCTTATTTAGAAGGGCGGCATCCGCACTCACCTGAACCAGTCAAGGTGCCGGACACTGATCCTCCAATTCCGCCCGTACCGTCGAAGCCACCGGAGCCATAACCTGATGCAGTTAAAGAAAAAGTGGATCTGCTGGACACGTTGCTTAGATATAACTGCACTTTTTATGTACTGGTACCCTCGGAAGGAACTGAACAATCCTGAAATTGCACATTAATATAGGTATTTGAGAAATACCTATATGGTATGGTGAGGGAACAAACGCGCGTTAATGACATCTTAGTTGAAATCAAGAAAAAGAAATGGGCATGGGCAGGACATGTAATGAGGAGGGAAGATAACCGATGGTCATTAAGGGTTACGGACTGGATTCCAAGGCAAGGGAAGCGTAGCAAGGGGCGGCAGAAAGTTAGGTGGGCGGATGAGATTAAGAAGTTTGCAGGGACGACATGGCCACAATTAGTACATGACCGGGGTTGTTGGAGAAGTATGGGAGAGGCCTTTGCCCTGCAGTGGGCGTAACCAGACTGATGATGATGATGATTGTGATGATGATGATGACTTGAAAAATATAAACTGACGTGCTAGAAATGCCAGTAGGTGAGTAAATTGTAGGTCGTGCTGATAGCGCTTGACGCATGAGAACTGGCTATGGTCGCTGCTATTAAAGCGTATTCCACGACGTGTATAAATAAGCACAAAATAAAAAAGAAAGAAAATAAAAACTGCAGGATGTTGCAAGAAATGCACTGAAAATTTTGAAAGTTACAGTAAATGAGGTAATTAAAGGATTTTCCTTGTATTGCTTATGCCACAGAGGCATACATGTGAAAATAATTCGAAGTAGAAATTGGATAAGTAATTAAGCAAATTAAACTTAATGACTTCCACAGTAAACAAACAGTCGAATGATCGCCGTGGAAGAATTCAAAGCTATCATTCGAAGTGCCCCTAAGCATTTCTAGACTTGCAAAATTTAGACGCCCCTAATTATTACAGTGGAAGGAATTCTAACGAGTATCAAACAGAAAGGAAAACTGAGGTGTTGAAGAGCTTAAATGTTGCGCCCTTATTAGATGCCCGTGACTTGGGTGACTGCGTGCGCCTCACCCTCCTTATTATACTGTGATCTCGATATCCTCGGCTGACGGCAAAGCTTAAACATTCACGTCAATTCACGTCACATTCACGTCACTCATGTCATGCACTCGACAATAGCACGGAGCTGCAAATGAAGTTCCTTTGCAACTTTGTGATACAATATAAAGTATAACAATTTAGCACCGCGAAGACGCTGACGCAAGCAGAAAAGTGATCACGGTGACTGAGGGCGAGTAGTTTAAAGACCAACGACGCCAGCAAATCTTATTACGTGTATTAACTAGGCAAGAGAAAGGGTAAATGCATTTAACTGTACTTTAATTTTTTGCAGTGTTTCACAGTTGAAATATGTTCGGTTGAGAACAGCAATTGTAATAATACCTAAAGAATATTTGGAAACGTTTTTCAAATCTGTTTTAAAGCAAGGTGGTATGCTGTTCAAAACAAAACTAGCGCACCGACTGCGCCCCGTGGTATCGCTACCGCCTCCTTGAGTTCTCGTGTGGACCTCCGTGTTGTGTAGCTGTACTACCTTTGCAACAGTGCCATCGCCGAATTGGCGGATCCACTCCTTTCAGCACAAGAGATTGGAAGAAAACAGTGGACAAAAATGTAGGGCATTGGCGATATTTTTTCAAAAAAAGTCGTTTTTTTTTTATTTACGTGGCCTCTGTTTTCTGCAATACTAACCTGAGCTCCCCCACCCCTTCTTTTTTTAAAGATATACTGCTTTGGGGTATCATTGTTAACGCCTTTCACGGCGCGTTTGTTGCTCCGTTCGGCCACTGGGCACGAATGATGATCGTTAGCACATGAAATGTAGCGAAATTTATTGCTTTAAAACCCGCCCTTTGATTCCCTCTGCTTTCCCGAGACTCCAGTCCTCTGGAGTCTTGGTACATAAATTTTCTGCGCGACGGATGCACTTTCAGTATTATGTGTGTTGCTAGTTTCTTGCTTAATTGTAAGTAAGTAAGTGATTCATTTCCCATACACAACATACATTTGAATATGAACAGGTCTTGAGGAAAAACGCTGCGTCAGCAGCTTTACTAATTCCTAAAACCTGTTTCATGGCAGCAGCAGGGGGAACAACAGTGCATGTGGGAATGAAAACAATAAAGCAGAATAAGACGAACAAAATAACGCAAAAGAAACAAAACACAAGAAATTGATAAACTAAAGCAAGTTACTTAGCTTACATATTAAGAAATCAGCGGTAAGAAGAGAAAAGAAAAAAAAAACGACACTCAGATCAGTCATGCGTACTAACAACAGATGATGTTTCAAAAGTAATATTGTGATGTACAAGTACAAAGTATTAAGCATAAAATCAGTTCTAGCAGCAATATTAATTATACAGACTAGTTAACGAAGGCTATAAAACATCGAAATCATCTGCGATAAGTGTGTTAAACAGGACAGGCCATCAAGCCATTCCTTTACTGTTGTACTTAGTATGCCTCCCTTTAAGTCTGACATTCAACTAAAAGAAGAATTGTGATTGCGTTCGCATAAGTGACTTAGTTTTCAAATTTTCTCTATCAGGCACTGCTAAAGGATAAGATAGAAGCAGAAATGAACTTAGAATACGTTAGGTACGAGTGCCTCCAGCAACATGCCAGGTACGTGCAAACGCGGCAGCTATTCTCTGTAATTTGAATGAAGGGTTACTTGAGTAAATGTAGACCTAAGGCGGGCCTATCACTCTTCCTTAGGACTTCCACCAAAATCTCACGGGGCAAAAATAGTCAAGCGAAGGTGTATTTGCAAGTATTTACAAATTGCAGCAATGCTGGATACACATGATGGCTGCTCGAAACAGCTGCACGCTTGCTTTGCCAAATCGTCGTCTTTGTTCATAGGAATATTATGACCCGCTGCTCCATAACAATATTATTCGAGTGTGGAATCGATGTGCTTGTTCACAGGCGTTGTACAATTTATGTACACGTGTACATAACTCAAGGTTCAAGGCAGTGAATAACACAGATGCGCGGTGCAGTGGACTTTCAATGGTTTGGAGGGATGCCTTCGAGATGGGATAAAGCAACAATTTGTTGCCGGAGTAAAGGGAAGCAGGAGAGTAAGTATAGGTCCTGAGGAAAATTGGGAACAGCGGTGACAGCGCAAGTGGTATGAGTGGTATGGGGGTCGTGGTCATAACATGTGAAGACGCTGAATGCACCTGAACATTCAACGTAGACGCACAGGTTGATGAACAAAGCAAGTGCGCATGATCGTTGTTGCTTCTTAATATGATTTTACAATAACTCATTCAAAAATGCGGGCTTTCATTTCTATCCCATCAGCAAGCATTCCTATTATTGTGATCAATCATATGGACACTCCAGGCGCATTGCTGTCGTCGCTGTGAGGTTCCACATGAGTCAAAACGTGTGAGGATGAGCCGGCGAACGAGGAATGCGGTTGGATGCGTGCCCTCTCTTGTCCTGTGCGAGGCAGGGGGGTGAGGCGAGGGATGAGGGACGTTGCTCTCCGGGGGCTGCTATAGGGTGCCTCGATGTCCTCGTCGCCCGCCGCTCCGCACAGAATGGAGACAACCGCGCCGCCTACAACGGCGTTGGCCACGCGAATCGCGGATGCCGTAGTAGACGCCATTAGCAGAACCCGTAGGGACGCGTTGCCGGCGCTCGTGTGTCTTGAAAGCGGTCTGCGACGTGGCCAAAGTGCGCGCCTGCGCGGGCCTCGTCTTCAAAGCGAGCTCCAATATTTGCAGAGCGCGCGTAGTGTCGGTAGCTTCGTATGCGCTGTGCTTTCTTCATTTCGTTCGCGTTGAAGCGAGAGATGCATGAAGGTCAATCCACGTGCTGCTGCCGCGATTCCTCACTCCAGAATTTTGACAGCGAGTTTCCGCCCTCATCGAGTGAGATGTGTTCATATTTAACTGTGCGCGTGTGACGCCATGCTGGTTCATTTAGTTAAAACACGTTGGCGGGCTAGTTTGTTTGAATCTATGATAGAATGTGTAAGGGCGACTGAACAAGGACGTAGAAAAAACAGACACACACGCTGTCTCTGTGTGCGCACTGTCTCTGTGTGTCTGTTTCTTTCTACGTCCTCGTTGAGTCACGCTTACTTATTCTATCATTGTTAATTTCGTTAGGAAGCGAATGTTTACAAGTTTATACCTCCGATAAAGTTACTATCTTTATTTCTTACAGCTATCTACTAAATTACTATCGTAATCGATGCTTCGCCTTTCGGGAGGAACCGCGAATTTTTTTTAGTATATTGAAACTGTGTTCCTTAAAGCATGTGAATATGGTTGGCGCGCGTCCACACTCACCAAAACCTGAGACACCCGGCAGCCTTTCGCTATGCCCCCTAGAAAAACCGAAACCCGAAGGCGAAACAAGAAAAATAGTAGGCATGCTGCAAATGCTGCAATGAAAAATAATTGAAAGGGGTCCCAAGACACCTCTTCTTTTCTAGATTGTTATTTTGTTCGTTGTTTTCTGCTGGTATTCCCCTGCTGTCTTTTTATGTACGCGTGCGCCAGCGCTCAGAATTCAAGTTTGTTCCTGGGCATGGTAAATAAATGACTGATTGATTCATTCATTATTATTGTAATCTGACTTGAGAAATTCTGGTGGTCAAAGCTGGTGAGAACTTTAGATGGTCAGTGGTGGAGATCAGCCAGAGAAAAAGTATTCGAGAGAAAAAGCAAACCACAGAAAAGATGTGGACTGCATTGTCAGAGGCTTCTGTAGATTTACGAGATAAGAAGAAAGAGATAAGAAATAGCTAGCCAGCTCACATTCGCTAGCCATCTATTTGTCGCCAGTCTTATTGGAATGGGACGCCATTCGCTGCGGTGATAATTATAACAATCGCCATCATCCTCCTTCGCCCTCTAGCACGTCGTCATCCCAATTTTGAAAGACGTCTGTGGTTATGTTTTCTTTCTCTCATTAAAAGATTGATAGGGTGCATGCTCATTCTAGTCGATACCGCACGAAATTGTTCACCGTAGAAAAAAAAACGATTCTTTCTTTACTTTTAGAAAACGGTGGTATTCAAGTTCATACAAACCTCTACAATGAGTGGACAAATGGTTTAGCGACATTTATTTATTTGTAGTGACAATGATCCTTGGCCTAAATGGAGAAAGCGGTACTTACTTGAGCTTCCTAAGGCACCCGATCCAGCTCCAGCAGAGCCACCGTGAGCTGAAATGAAGAAGGCACATTTGATAGCGCGCGTTCAGGCATGCACGTTAACGGTGATGCTAGGACTCAATGGACATCTAGAAGTTGTAGCAGTACATAAATTAAATAAAGGTACTTCGTCGCTGAATATTATACTAGGAAGATTGCCTGATCACGGCCATTGGGAAACGCTAGCTATACGAAACTCGATTATGGTTGTTTACCTGCATGGTCTGAGCATGAAAAACGCTGGAACAAATAGGGGAATCGAGGTGAGAGGGAAACGTCCTGAAGGTAAAAAAAGTTTCGCCGTAAGACATACGACGTTTCTTTGCTTCGGAAAGCATAGAAACATCGTATTCGTGAAACAGAACCCAGGCTTCAAGCTACACAACCGACTTTCGTAAGTTAGCATTTTGAGCCGCGAATACGCCAAACGTAGGTGCCCCCTTCTCCCCTATGCGTTGAGCCCCAGTGGCGTCAACGCCTTTTTTTGGCGTTGATGTTCCCGCACACGCATTGATTAGGGCGAGCTCTCGGTACAAGTTGCCGCCTAAAGATAAAAAGACAGAATCATGATGCTTATTACGACCTAAAGGTGTGCATCTAAATGCAGGAAAGGGGAGTACCTTATCGGTAAACTTCATCACTTTCTGCTCGCTAGTAAATGTGGACCAAATGCACGGAGCGTTCCAACATTGAAAACATTTTTTCTAGCTCTCGCACGCGTATCGTCACCTACTCACCAAGCTACTCTCACGTAATCTGCTGAAACTACCTTTAGATAGAAGGCAGCACCAACGAAATAGATATATATTTCCTCTCTTTGGCGCTGTAACGTGTTCTCATGTACATTACAAACTAAGACGTGTATATCCCACAGCCCTAAACAAGGTTAAAGCGAATTTGAAGCATATATTTCAAGGCGCAAATGTTATGGCGATATTTATTTAACGGGGCTGGCAGTGTTTCTCGCCTTAAGCAGACATACCACTACTCACCTGAGCTGCCCCAGGTACTCGACCCTACTCCAGCCGAGGAACCGTGGCCTGAAATAGGAAAGATAATTTCGCTCTTCTTTACATATTCCGTGCGACTGAGAATCAGGGATACACCAAGCAGAAAGAAAGGCACAGGGGTCAACCAGGTAGGCATCCTGTTACCTTACACTGAATGCAAAAAAAAAAAAAATTGAAGGACGCTTAAGCTTCGCCTTTAAGAGTGGAACGCGGTATTATTCAACTATTCCTAACTGCTTCTCACGCTTCCCGGCAACTACTGCTTGTGTAATCGAAATCTTTACCGGCAAACGCTGGCAGCCAGCGCTATGCACGAAGGCGAGCTTTCTGGTACAAATGCGGCCTCTTGCGTGGGCCTTTCCCGGAGGTTGTGCACAGCCGTAACAAAAAATTACTTTATTTTCTTGTTTCTGTTATTGTTTCGCGCTTTTAGTATTTCCGTCTGGGAAGATTTAACAGAAAAGGCATGCCCGACGTCGGTGTTTTGTTTCATGACAATTATTTGTGGGCTGCCATTCTCAAAATCATTCTGGAAATTACGAGGAATAATTTTATGAAGAACGTAAGACAAGGTATGAACCGCTTTAGTGATAAAATGGGGTGGCAATATTACCCGCATATACGACACGTCATGTAGTAAGGCGTGCTAAATACATATATCTAAAGATATAGTGGACTTTTCGCGCACGGAGAAGCCGGTGCTTGACGCGGACGCCCAATTTTGCGCGACACGAGGCTCATTAACGCTATCGCGTTAGAATTCGGCAGAGACACTGAATAGTGTTTACTTGATGAAATGCGGAAGCATTAGGCCTTTGGAAGACAACAGAACGTCGTGAACGCGTTCATTTTACACACTTATGTCGTGACGCAACCTCTTCACCATTGGCGACGCCGTCACGTGCCCAATCGCACACGCACTAGGCCACACATTGAGTCAGGCAAAACCGTGGAGCCCCCGTGCCGTCGGGGAAGCATGCTGGTGTCCCAGCCCGGAGGCCCGGGCGTGATTGCCACTCAAACCGAAATGTGCCATATTTCCTTTTCAAAGGCATTAATTTAATTGGACAAGAGGAACCTTCCTGAGAAATGTGGCGTGAATTGGCGAATTTTTCACCTGTTTTTATTCTTTGCAGCGTCGGCCATTCTTTGTACCATCTTTGACTCCCGGCGACGCCGACTGATTTTCGCGTAGTGGGGCATATCATGCTTTTGCAATAAAATCCGAAGCCACCAAAGCTTTTCTTATGAGCTGTGAATGCTAAAGCACTAATGGCCACTTGAATTAAGCTAAGCTGCCCTTTGATACAAAACGAGGGTGTCGTATCCGGCAACATTGATGCCTCCAGGTAGTACGTGTTGGTTTGTTGACCCGTTGCCTTCCCCCTAAAAAATTACGTACTCGTGACGCCTGCGACAGAAAAGATGTTCCACATCCGCCGCCAAGGTTTGTGAGTGGTGGCGCTGGCTAACAGTCCCAGGGTTAGTTCTAGTACTGGCACATAAGTACCTCAGAACGTGTTTGAGAGGACAGCGCTGCGGTCGCTCAATTGGTAGGGCATCGTACGCGTAATGCGAAGGCGTGGGATCGTTTGTTTTTTGAAATTGATTTTTCATCCACTTTCAGTTCCGTATTAAATTACAATTTCTTTATTTCAATTAGTAAGTGCAAGTGATTTCCCGTGTGTTGTCCTTGGTGCCTTTCTTTGTTGACCTCTTACGATATATATATATATATATATATATAATGTGTGTGTGTGTCTGTGTGCTTACAGTTAATTTACGGTGGCCGTTCCGTACCCGTACCATCGTCAGTTGCCCTTCGTTCCTCTAAGGCGCAGGACGGGTGTCCAGAGAACTAATTGCAAAACAACACTTTTCAATCTGGTGAACGCTGTTTAAATCATGGATGCGGGACCTCAAAGAAGTGCGACGCAACGCCAACGCATTTCCATCGCATTGACGGCTAAATCGCCACAGAAAATTTCTTTAATTGTTTCTAACAACAGTGAATTTCAATGTACGAGCTTCGATTTTCGTCACCTCTACAAGTACCACGGATTTATACCCGTATTCATAGAAATTAGGCATCTAGATTTGCATTCTTTACACACTTAATGCCGCACTCACCTGAGCTGCTCGAAGAACCCGCAGTTCCCCCAAGAGATACACCAAAGCCTGCGGCAAAGGAAGAAAATGATTTGCGGGCTGCACATATTCGAAATAATAATGTATGTGTCGGCGCTGCGTCTATGCCTTCTTTCCACGGATGTCCCGTTGATTTCCGTTGCTTCAAAATTCCAGATAACAGAGCTTAGCCCTTAAAGAGCATGCGAAATGTACTATGTAACTGAGAGCTGCTTAAGTAGTTAAGGGCAAATGGAACCAAACTAGAGATGATGCAACCAGTACGGCACAGGCTACTTCATTTCACTCAGGCGAAAAAATATAATTTTGCGTTAGAAATAAACCAGCTGTTAGAATTTTCGAATGAACTTTGAAATTTGTGTGCCCACTCCTGAAACCTGTCCCCGAATGAATGGTTTCTGCTACAGCAATGGTGTGTATTAAAACTACGTTGATACAAATTGCGTTGCAATCTTTGTGCTATGACCTCCTAGCTAACCTTCTTGCGTAACATACCTTCCGTTGTAACAATTTCCCAAGAACGAGGACTTCGTCATATTATAAGAAGGCATTTGTTGTCGTGTGGCGTAACTTCCTCGTTTCAAATTATCGTTTCTAAGAATGTCAGAATCCATGTCAGCCTGTCTGAAAGACTATCTGAGCGACCGTTAGCAGTCCTTGGCTATAAATGTTAGAGCCGCGTCATTCGCAGATGTAGCATATGTTGCACTCCAGAACTCAGTTTTAGGGAGCCTGCTGTTTTTCATTTTCATGATTAATTTTCCAGCTAGCCTGAAATAAAAAGTTCCACTTTATGCCCATGGCAGTGTTGTATTAGTGACATTGTATTGTTTTCCAACCTCCGAAAACTTTCGTCTTGGTGTCTTGATTGGCAAATTAATCTCAACATAGCAAGATTATTCCACATACGATTAAGCAACAAGCAAAAAAATGCTAAGCATGCGTTTTTGAATCTCACCTAATTGTAACCGACTGATTAGGTTAAGTACGTCAACACGACATTCACTTCCACGTTAGAATGAGCATGCCACATTGATAAAAATTCTTACAAGGTTTCTAGTTCCGGCACATTTTTTCAAATAAATTAAGTATGCACCGGAAAAGTTAAAGAAACTTGTGTTTAAGGAACATTGGAACGATCTTAAAATACGCTTGTTTTGCTTGGGACCTCTTTATAGCGGTATTAAGAGGTAAATTCGAAAAGGATCAGGTACAGGCATCGAGGTTTGTGACCGGCAGTCATGCTTAGCAGCAAGAAGCTCGCAGATTAGAGACGCATTGGGCTTGAAACAAGTCTCCTCTTTTCGAAGTATGCAGAGGTTTAAGTTCTTCATCAGTATTTATAACGAGCAAAAAGGAATAGATAGGAGTAGGTACAGTAATCAACCCTTTTATCTGTAAGCACGGCGTGGCCCTATAAGAAAATTAAGTTCTAAAGGCTTTGACAATTTTGTGTGCGTATTCGGGTTTCTTTCACGCTCGGAATAGCACTTTTATGTAGCACGTATTGAACAAAAGAAAGCTGTGTCGAGAGTTTTTGATGCGGCTCTACAATTTTGTCATTGACGCTTTTCATCTGAATGCAATATTTGGGAAGTTGAATAATTGATTAATGCTAACTGTATAATTAGGCAGAAAGAAAAAATAATCCCACTATCTCCAAGCGAGGGCAAATAACATTACCTTGGTTTCGTCCAGCTACGTGGCATTCGCATATATTTAAAGTTTGGCTAAAGTTACTTGGGACACCATGTATACTGTGCCGAGGAGAGCATATGTCGCCTTGAAGAAGACAAGTCCACTTGTCGGAACGCTGGTTCTTGCTCTCGCCTTGTTCTCGTCTTGCTCAGTGCATTATTATTTCCACCTTAAGCACGCCATAGCCAACCTCATTACTCCCGAATTATATAGCTAAGCGTTTGTATTACAGGCAATTTGTTTTTGTGTTATATGCTAACTTCACTGCTGTTGTAGTGTGATTTATTTGTATTATTACTTCAACTTAGACACACAATATATTGCATTACTGCACCTGAATTAGATAGATAACGTTACTTCTGCATTGGTATATTTTATTCATTTGTCTTGTGTTTGCATTACTACTATATATAGATTACTGTTGTGTATGATTTCTTTCTGTTGGTCTTGTGTTCATGTTATATGTATACTTTTATCTTTCTGATGAGAGCCCGCCGCCCTATTTAATGCCGAAAGGCGCTGATATTAACAATAAATGAGATGAAATTCTAACTATTTGGTCCGCACGAGGGTTGGGGTAATACCGACTAATACTGGAGACAGGATAGAGGAGATAAAAGCATTTCGCCGTGAGAATAAATTGAATATCTACTTCATAGCTTCGAATAAAATAAAATTGTACTAAAAAAATTTAAACCACCATTAGAAGTGTGCAAATAATACCAGTATTTTTGAAGAATA
The DNA here is from genome assembly GCF_050947875.1 of Dermacentor variabilis. Taxonomy (NCBI): domain Eukaryota; kingdom Metazoa; phylum Arthropoda; class Arachnida; order Ixodida; family Ixodidae; genus Dermacentor; species Dermacentor variabilis. The sequence goes on along the minus strand of NC_134574.1, from coordinate 163,940,189 downwards.
CTTCGACCCTGCGGAAGTATAAGAAGCTTGCTTCACATCGCTTAGAACCAAACTTTATAAGACTGACAAAGGTAAACGAAACAAGTAAACACGCATATTTACCTGTGCTGGTCAAAAGTGGGTGATGAAGTCAAAGGCCAGCATGACAAAAATAACCTGCTTTGTGCCGACATTGTCTCCAAGCTGAGGTTTCCCTTGTTCGCCAACTGCTAATGAATTCGCTTCCACTCTCCTGTGATTCCTTGTCTACTTCTACTTTACCTCGCTGTATTATCATATGACGAAGCTAGAAATCGTGTCACTCCTTCTCTCGATTGTCATGGTCGAGTGAACGAGGGTCCCGTTGCAGTAGTTGGTTTTGGCACGCTCGTCTGCATACTGTCTGTACATAAACTTTGCATGAAATAAGCACTAAAGAAAAACTTGTGAATCGCCGGCATTAAAGAGCAATTGTGTCTGTAAACGGTTGTCTTGACTTATTAGCACGAGTCAAACAACATGGTGATTATAAAGAAAAGCTGGCACTGATAGCGATAGCATAATGTTAGCCAACTACGCGAAGTGTAAGGCTCGTACTTTTCTGGGTCGGATAAATCACCGTAACTCTTCGCTGACTAATTAAATTAGCAGGCACTGTGTCACGCGCACACAGACAACAGCGAACAGATCTCGTTGAATGACCGCGAAGGTTCACTGTCGCGACGTTGGCGTGATCAAAACCGGAAACAGCGGAGCGAGCGCTTTTGCTGCCTCTCCCTCCAAGAGGTCCCTGAAACGTTAGATTGCATGACCTATAGCACTAGGCGCGCTCGCGAAGAGAGCGCACATGCAGCAATCGACTATCTAGGCTAACCCAAAAACCATTTGCACCCGCTGCAGATTACCTCCAAGATAGGGCGTGGGCTGCGCGTGGCCGGGCTAGAGGAGGAGACGCCCGCTCACTCAAACCCCCCCCCCCCCTACTCCTACCCCTTTTTTCTCGCGCTTTATCACGTGGCCCCGAACATCGGGCACGCGTAGAGCCACCAGCCTTCTCGGCTTCCCTTCGCACGCCTTCCCTAGCATCCACAGGTCATGGCGTGTGAGGTGCGATAGCTTCTTATAGCACTTAGACTTCATACGGAACATCGCGGTGATGCCTACGCCACCGGCAAACATTCGCCTGGATTGCCCACATATTTGTTATCGCAATAAAATATCAGCGTCACCTACGCTTATGTAGGAATGAATGTTAAACGCAGGTGTTCCTGATATTTAGGCTAAATTTAGTTCGAATGTTTTGCGTAAGTAACGCTAACGCTTCAAATATTTTTTACAAAATGACTATAAGGAAAAGTTTGAAGTGAATACAACGCTAATGACGCAAGAACACAGTCGAACATTTAGGCATATGTGTCGCAGTCAAACAAGTGTAAAATAATGAAGCAAATGTTTCGAAGTAGGTGTGGCCACCATTCCAATGCACATATTTTCTTTCCGTCAGTCAGAAAAAATAAAATATAAGAAAACGTACAAGATTGCGGCTGGGCAGACCCCCCCCCCCCAAAAAAAAAAAAAAAAAACAAGCAACACACCAATAGTATTTCAAGACAGGTTACTCAATGTAAGTATTTGGTGCATGTGTTTGTTCTCTTCAGTCATTGTTCTAGGAAAGAAACAGCTCTTAAAGGTATCGTTCGTGTTGCAGTACGGCTTTAAAGGATGGGGCTCGGCGTGTTGGTTAGCCTAGATGCTAGTGATAAAATGCTTGGCAAAAGTTTCGATCTGAGAGCGGAGCACGAATCTTAGGCAGATATACAGGTGCAATAGAACGTTGACAAAACCAGAAGCTCGCGAACACCAAATCACAAAAGTTCCCGCTCGGAAGAGGTGCTTGAATTGTGCTAATAACGCAGAGCTGTAAATCCTCTCATTTAACTGCAGCAACATTTGCAATGTTTGATTGAGCTTCACTACCGCAAGAAATTGTTTGATAGAGTTGGAAACAATTAGGAAGCGCAAGCAAAAGGTTCGGTTCCCTCAAGGTAGAAGCGAACACATCTGTCACAGGGAGTAACATACAAGCTATAAAAATATGTTGTTGAAACGTGTTCCATTGTTGTTTAGAAGACCCTAATAAAGAAAAAAATCGATATATTGATAATTTCTCGGGTCGTTTGCTTTTGTACCTCTGAGGGTTAAGTCTAAACACACATTTGATGCTATGCACATGACCAGTCTGCTAGTCATGCGTTATAGTCATCACCGCCATGGTTACTTTCTTACTTCGGTATCGCGGATACTGACAAGCGCCTTTCGCTCCCTCTGATACAGGAACGCAATCGGGGGCAGCGTGTTCGGTCGCTAGACTCGTGTTGAAGCCTGCTTCCCACAAATGGACTCCAGCGGAGGTCAGTGAAGCGAAAATGCGTGCAACCAAAGTCAGTTTTCGACTTCATGCTATCCGCTACGAGCGGCTGGCTCCTTTCCCAGGAAACGTACTCAGCTAGCAAGTGTTGTACTCGTGCTGAATTAGCCCTAGAAACCTGTCCGTTTATTTTTTCAAACAGCGTCGGGTGCGATTACAAATGAGTGGAAGGGAAGTTTGGCGGTTACATTATTGTCCTAGCTTTCGTTTGCTGCGCAACCAGTCGCTATCAAATTTGGAAGTAGTATCGCTGAATTTTATATGCAGGACAAATTTCATTTTGCGGAGAAGCGGCCACACCACTCACCTGAACCGCCAGTCATACCCGGAAGTCCTATAGTCAAGCCACTAAGGGCACCAGAGCCATGACCTAAAACAGTAGAGAGAGAAAAAAAAAAAGAAAGCCATCTCTTTTGCACGCCGTTCAGCCGAAACTTGTTTTGAAAGGGAGGCGAAAAAGAAACACTAAAGCAGCTTAGACTTACAGAGTACCACTGGTTTCGGACGTTACACTTCATAAATCAAAACAAAATGCAGCAGATGTAATACAAAAGTTGGAATGAATGTGCCGTATATATTTCATGAAGTTGTTATTTAAATGCTATATAAATGAATGTTATGTGTGTTAGTCTCTCAATTTCTGTCCTATGCAACGTGTAAGTTTGTGCGATGTTTAAGCTTCCCCACGGCACATTTCACTACTCTGGCCCACTTAATAATTCCGTTCGTGCATTAGACATTTGACAAGCCATGCCAAAGTGCAAACACAAATTCCGGCTGATACATGCAGAAAAAATTCAATGCAACGATTTCCCGAGCACGATGGTGATATTTGATGTACACCGAAGGAATACTGTTGAGGAGAGGTGTGTGCACAGATAAGTGGCGGCACATATTTTAAGTAGATGAAGGCGTTCTGTACATTGCGCATAGAGTACATATTCGTGGTGATTGACCAAGTATGGGCACATATACAGTCCCCATACCCAGTGGCCCTAGAATGGAGTAGCCTGAACGAAAAAATGAAATATTTTGAAAAAGAAAGAAGCATTTGAATATCATGAGCTATTTCATAAAGATGTCTGTCTTATAGAGGTACGTACGAGGCGAGATTACATGTTTGGGTTTTATTGCGATATTGATTGTATTGGTGTGCAGAAGAGACGTTTGTTCACTGATAGAGCTTTGCCGTTGAACATTCTAATTTAGGTCGATTTTCTGGAACCTCCAGTGCTGGGGTATCACGTTTTTGTATATATCCAAACATATATCCTGCGAGATACTGGAAAAGCAGCCGCAGTCGAGCGAAAGAAAAAGAAGTTTGATTTTTGAGAGCCTCCTTCAAAACTCAATCTGTATTTCTTATCAGGAATGCACTCTTTTATTTAATGGAATGAAAGAAGGACCAATGTGAATGTTTATGTTATTTTTATTTATTTATAACATGCTGCAGGCCCCAGCAAGGGCCCAAGTAGGAAGGGCGTATGTAGCATACAAAAAATGAAGTGTCGATAAATACAAACGAAAATGTAGAATAACATTAAACAATAATACAATTCAACAAGATATAAAACACAGTGCGAAATAAGCGAATAAAAATTACGAGAAAGAGCAACAATGCACATCCTGATCAGTATTAAGGGCATACATAATATATTGGTATATTTACATACTATAATATCTAAAAAGAACGCCCAAAAAGAATAAAACAAATTTAACGACCTAATTGCTCAAAAGCATCAATGCTGAATAGATGTGATATAGGCAAATTGTTTCAGTCTAATATGGTTCGGGGAAATAAGTAATACTTAATAAGGTTAGTCCTGGTGAGATAAGGCGTTAAGATTCAGCATGTCGATGCTTTGTACGGCGTGCTACAAGTGGTCTTATAAAAGGGTCTGACCTAAGAGTGAAATGGTTGTTCTTCAGAAAAAAGAAAGGAATTTCAGTCTGTGAATTTTCCTTCCCAGTTGCAATGTTTGAATGTTGTTTGATTGCATTAAGGTTCTTGGGGAGCCAGTTGAGCGGTATTTAGAAAAACATGTATCTTACCACTTTGTGCTGTATCATTTCCAAGATTTCAATGTTATTTTTGGTGAAAAGATCCAACAAAATACACGCATATTCAAGTTTGGGATGGATGAGTGTAAATTAAGCTGCTAATCGAGTGTTAAGGGGAGCCTGTTTCAATTTATGTCTCAGAAAGCAAAGTTTACGAAAAGCTGACTGGCATGTATTGGAAACATGGGATTTCCAGCATACGTTGTTAGTTATTGTGACACCTAGATGTTTGTATTAATAAATTTTTCAATTTCAGACAAAACGTCGCTTTGATATCCCTGTCTGATATTACTTGTTATGCTATATTTTCTCAACTTCTTGACCTCCTTTTCGGGAAAACGTGTGTGCAAATTTCACAACTATTGTGGCTGCGCGATTCAGAGCTTTCGCCACACCACAAGAACGAGAGACGCCACCACAAACATAATGACTGAAATTCATAGCAGGATGTGCTGATCAGGACTGGTCGTGTGGAAGCTGGCAAGTGCTGTCTCTACCTGTCAGATCAACCTGCTTGGTTTTTCAACTTATCTATGTTGAAGTTAATATAGGAGTAGGAACTTTAATTTGCATTATCATTGGAAGAACGCATATCCTATAATAGTGTTCAGTCAACACGGCGCCTATTTTTGAAAAAGCGACAGATGCACTCACTCAAGCCACTGGAAGATCCCGAAGCTCCAGTAGAAGATCCACCGAAGCCTGAAAAATAATTGTTTTTGAAAGATTTTTACGTATATGTGCCGAGATTCACGGGTAGGGCATAAATGATTTTATGACCTAAATATTAACTTCAGTGCTCTTAACTGGATTGAAGCATTGCTTATCAATCGCCTCCAATCTGTCCTTGTTAGTGAGAAAATTTCTAACCTCCCCCAGTTACGTCCGCTGTCAACCAGGGGAGAGAACAGGGACCCCTGTTGTTTCTAATGTACATAAACGACTTACATTTACTTACCCCAACTGAATGTAAATCACTATCTTTTTCGCACTGTCGTGGTCGCCTATGTTTCCCTTACACAAACGGTAACATCAACGTGGAAGCAATCGAATCAATTAAGTACTTGGGACTCATCTTGTAGCATAATTTAACCTGGTTTACGCATGTCACCAACATAGTAGGATCTGCGAACAAAATACAAGGTTTACTAAAATGTAGCCTAGGTCATGCTCCTCATCACTTAAAGTTGCTGTCTTATAAACCCCTTGCCATACCAAAGCTCGATTATACGGCTGCCATTTCGAACCTGTATAAAATATATATTATAAATACTTGCAGGAGTACATAATCACGCAGCCCGGCTTGATCATTCGTCTTATTGGTACCATACCAGCGTATTCTCATTAACAAAAGAATCAGCCCTATCCACGCTTTCACATCGTCGCCAGATTGAGTCTTTAGCCCTGTTACGTAAGTACAGTGCCAGCGAGCGTGCGAGCTTTATTAACCCAACGAGCACCCATATAGCATCACATCGGCCATATCCTTCAGGTCACGTGGCTAAGCACCCACGCTGTTATATTTCCGCCGCCTTCTTTCCAAGTGCAACCTCAGATTGGAATGACCTTTCCTACAGTCTTGCATCAATTGCGCTCGACCGTTTTTTCTAATGTAAGATAGCCTGTCGCGTTAATAAAATGTCGTTAACATTGGTAATTATTTAGCAAGGAGATGCAGGGTTGGTGAAGTCACTCTGCTAGCGATGGGCTGTTTGGAGCCGCTGACCACTACACGGATGTCCGGATTTAGCATGGCGAGAGTGGTGGCTGTTTCTTCCGCAGCTTCCGATTTTGGTCTCGAGATGGTTGCTGAGGCAGCGATTCGCACCGAGCCGGTCACCGCGCAGACTGCGAAATGAGAGTAGCTAGAAGAGAAAGAGATAACGAGCCGCGTCCACGCAAAGCACATCTGGGAGGCCGTTGTAGGAATCGGGCAGAGAGTCTGTGCAAGCCCTACGAGTGACACCTTGGATCCCTGGGAAAATATTCTTAGGAAGCGGTTTGGCAAGGATCTTGGCCCTGACCCGAGTTGGAGGGCACGCGTTCCTCGTGATAGTGAGGCCACGCTATATGCCCAGTTTGGTAGGAACACGTTGGCCTGTCGTTGTAAGTGCTAAACGGTAGCGCTGCGCTGCTTAGGTGGACTTCAATTAGCTTATCAACCGTGTTAGGAACAACCAGGTGGAGTAGCTGGTGGGTGCTGGCATAGCGCGGGATGCCTAGCGCCGTCTTGTAGGCCTGGGGGATGATGGAATCCACCTAGGTCTTATCTGGCGGACGAAGATGCAGACAAGGAAGCGAGTATGGGATCCGACGGAAAACAATTCCTGCATCGGCATGCGGAGGCCTGTTTGCTTAACACCGTGTTTACGGGTGGCAATACCATGAATGAGTGCGCAAAGAACGTAGAGACACTTTGGGAGTGTTCCATAAGGATCCTCACTGCTAGACCCGCACACTGTTGCCCCAAGAACATCTCAGAACATGCGGTTTTTTGTTCTACAGCGAAGAATACTGCGCGTGGTGCAGTGTGCTCACGCTGCCAGCTGCTACAATGCACGGACGGCCACTCCACTTCTCCTCTTTCCTGAATTGGCACTGGCCTCAGCACCTCCTGACCTAACTTGCAAACACATTTACAACACAGTCAATAAGTTATGTGGCTATGTGGGATGTTGGACCATATTTCACTTTCTAATTAATATTCAGCGATGTAGAAATTTTTTTCGGATAACACAAAGGGCGTTGCCCTGCTTTTCAGGCCATAGTTGGCTACCTGAGAACAAGAATAGACAGGCTCAATATTCGTAATGGGGTGAGACCAGTGGTAGGATCAGAAAAGATCCACTGGCGATTAAGCAGATTTTAATGACATGAAAATATCCGTCCAGGTATAACTGTAGGTGACCTTGGTTGTTGGTCACACATCAATAAAGCCTGTGATCATCCCCCACTCTGCTGCTGCCGATTTCACTTGTCTGTCGCGCAGTGCCACCGCAGTGTCGCGTAGTGCCACAGAATAAGCTCGCCAAGCTTATTCTGCACTATCGTCACTTACATCCGAAAGAGAGCGAATGACATAGTTTTCGAAATTTTCGTGGCTTTTCGCTTCACACTGTCTGTCGGGGAAGCTGCTAGGCCGCGCTTGACGGACCAACAGCCTTAAGAAAAAGTGCTCCCTGTGTAATCTTGTGCCCTTGTCGGTGCATACTGACCCGGTGTTAATCAATCACTTTATTCCTGCAGGTGTGCTACGGTTTCAAGCTTTGTTGAATTTTAGACTAACCTTCTCCGCCATCGACGGCTTAACGGAGCATAGTGCTCGCATTTTTTTTTCGTTTTCAGGTATGGCCTTCGCGAAGTGCGGTCATTGCCTTGAAGTTGACAAAAATGGTGTATAAGTTGAATGTTGCACCTGTCACCAAGTGTACCATTTTCGGCCCGGAATGTTCAGGAACAGCTGAAGTGACTCATGCTTCTATAGGTGCCAGTAAACGAGAGAAATGGTAGTGTAGGTCATGCTGCGACGCAAGTAGTGATTTTGCACTACAACTTAATGTCATTTTTGAAAGGTTTAAACAGTATTGATATTGTTAACGGAAAAGATTACTCAATTTCTCAAGTAAATACCTATATGGACGACTTTTTAGCACTCAGAAGCAACCTATAAGACCTGAAGATTGCTATGCATAAAATTCAACAGTCAGCTCAATTTTTGCCAGATAAATATTGCAGCTTGCTGAAACAGGCTGCTGCTCGGGGCGCGTCAGAGGCGACATTGTCGTAAAGGTTTCTGCGCTTGGAGGCTCAGGTGTTTTTGCAATTGGAGCGTTAAGTTGGGCTAGTTGGTAGAAGTTCATCTCGTAATAAAGGCGTGATATATATATATATATGTATATATATATATATATATATATATATATATATTATATATATATATATATATATATATATATATATATATATATATATATATTGCAGTTTCGTACTGTATTGATGATGTTACCGTGCTGTGCGGTAATATAAATAGCTTATGAACACATCGAGGTAACTGATTTTCTTTAATTACGACTGCTGCAACCGATATAGCCGATACTTAGTGCTCACTGTTACAAATATGCCAGACAACATTACGGATGTGTTTCTAATTAGTCGACACGAAGGCTACTTAATTACCCGGCAAGGAAGTAAAGGAGGAAATATAGCTCTTTTTGCTATGAACTGCTTTATTTGTTCAGCTCTGAACTCTAGCTTTTTGGCCATGCATATTTCCAATGCGCGTGTCTGAGTGGTCATTACATCTATTAAATGATCGTCAAATGAAAGTGTAAGCAGAATCTTCAGAGCAACTCCGGCGTGTCTCTTCCTTGTCGGGTGCTTGATTGTCGCGTGCCGCCATTTGCTTGATTAGAGTTATGAACATTGATTTGTTTAAATCTAAGCAGGAAACGGTCGACGATAGCCTCAATATCCTCGCTGTATTGCTGCTACATATAATTAATTACCTTACGTGTGTTAAATTTCTCCGTGACTCCTTATTTTAATCTTCCTTTGATCACGTTAATGTACGCAGCCTATTCTTACAGATGTAAATACTTTTATTGTTGAACAGAAAATGATATAAGATATTTTTATTTCAATTTATTATCTTCGGAAGTGTCAGGTAACTCTCGCAAAAGTTTATTTTGTTTTGTGTAGCTTGTTTGAAATTCAGAATGCCTTATCTCCTAAACAATATGAATTTATTAGCGGTCGGGGTGCTCAACGAGCTTTGTGGAAAGCGAGGGCTGCAAGGAAACACTGCACTGCATACTAACAAATCGGTGTGTCCGATTCACTAGAGAACAAAGACTTTTCCAAGTTCCTGCCTGTCATCACCAACACTCAACCGTCCGTTAATACAGTCTTTATAACGCATACTTTCATAATACTGACATTTTTCAGAAATTGCTTTTAGTGTTCTTTTCCGAGCCTTGAGCCATTGTGTCATAGCTTCACATATTGTTCAACTGCGCTTCTCCTCCTTTCGTTCTTTTTTATTGACCTTGCCTCTTGTTCTCTGTGCACTCTTCTTTTCAAGATTGTTATATTTATTCGTTGTTTTCTTGCTGATATTTCCCGGCCATCTCTTTATCTACGCGTGCGCCAGCACTCAGACTTCAAGCTTTTTCCTGGGCACGGTAAATATACGATTGATTGATTCATTGATTATTATTGTAATCTGAATTTAAAAAATGCCGGTGTTCAATGTTGGTCAGAGCATCACATGGTCAGTGGTGGAGATCAGCCAGATACAATGTATTCGAGAGAAAAAGCTAAACACAGACAGAAAAGATGTGAACGGGATTGTCAGACGCTTCTGTAGATTTACGAGATCAAGAGAATCGCCAACTGGAGCGTTGACACACGTACACAGCTCGCACTGGCTAGCTGACTATTTGTAGCCAGTCTGATTGAAATGTGACGCCATCAGCTACGTTAATCTTTTTCACAATCGCCATCATCATCCTTCGCGTTCTAGGACGTCGTCATCCCAATTCTGAAAGACGTCTCGAGTAAAGTTTCCTTTCTATGATAAGACTTCTAGGGTGCATGTTCATTCTAGTCGATACCGCATGAAACTGTTCACAGTAAAAGAAATACCATTGTTTCTTTACATTTAGAAAACGGTGGTATTCAAGTTCATAAAAACCTCTGCGATGAGTGGAAAATGCTTTAGCGGTATTTATTCATTTGTAGTGACAATGATCGTTGCCTTTAGTGGAAAAAGCTGCACTTACTGGAGCTTCCGGAGGTGCCCAATCCAGCTCCAGCAGAGCCACCGTTGCCTGAAAGGAAGAAGGCACATTGGATAGTGTGTATTCAGGCATGCACGTTAATGGTAATTCCAGAACTCAATGGACATCTACAAGTTGTAGTAGTATATAAATTAACTAAATGTACTTTGTCGCTGAATATTATAATTGGAAGTTTGCCTGATCACGGCCACTGGAAAACGCTAGTTTACAAAACTCGATTATGGTTGTGTACCTGTAAGGTCTGAGCAATGAAAAATGCTGGAAGAAATATCGAGATGGAGGTGAGAGGGAAATGTTCTGAAGGTAAAAAAATTTTGCCGCAAGGCATACGATGTCTGTTTGCTTTGAAAAGCATAGAAACATCGCGTTCGTCACACAGAACCCAGAGTTTAAGCTACACAACCGACTTTCGTAAATTAGCATATTGAGCGGCGAATACGCCAAAAGTAGGTGCGCCCTTCTTCCCTGTGCATTGAACACCAATGGTATCAGCGCTTTTTTTTCGCCGTGCATGTTTCCGCACACGCATTGATTAGGGTGAGCTCTCGGTACAAGTTACCGCCTAAATACACAAAGACAGGAACATGATGCTTATTACGACTTAAAGGTGTTCATCTAAATGCAGCAAAGAGGAGTAGCTTAACTTCAGCACTTTCTTCTCGCGAGAAAATGTGGGCCAAATGCAGGAAGCGTTCCAACAGTGAAAACAAATTCTTTAGTTCTTGCATGCTTGTCGTCACCCACTCGCCAAACTATTCTCGCATCAAGTGTTGAAACCATCGCTAGTTCGAAAGCAGCACGAGAACAAAAAAAACGAGATATGTGGCCCCTTTGGCGCTGAGAAGCGTTCTGGGCAGATTAGAAAATAAGATGTACATGTCCCACAGTCCAAAGCAAGGTTCAACTGATACTGAAGCATAACTTTAAGTGCACAATTGTTATAGCAATATTTATTTAACTGGTCTGGCAGTGTGCCTCACCATAAGCAGAGAGACCACTACTCACCTGAGCTACCCCAGGTACTCGACCCTAATCCAGCAGAGGCACCGTGGCCTGAAATAGGAAAGAGGATTTTGCTCTTTTTTACATGTTGCGTGCGACTGAGAAACAAGGATACACCAAGCAGAAAGAAAGGCACAGTGGTCAACCAGGTAGGCATCCTGTTACCCTGGCTACAGCTATGACACACAAATACTGGTATTCTCCCAACCTTCCGAAGTGTCATCATCATAGGCTTGATCCGTCCTTAAAGCTACCAGTGCCAACAAAAGTTTCCTGCTCTGAAGCGACGATACTGTGCGGCCTCATGTTGGGGGTGATATTTACAAAGGCCTACTCGTTCCGCATTTGAATGGGGGATACGCGCACGTGCGACTCTTGTGGAACCATAGAAACGATTGAACACATCTTATGTATCTGTCGAGCGTGAAGCTCTCCAGTCAGCATTGAACCAGCTGGACTCTAGGCCATTTTCGGAAATGAAGATCCTTGGACCATGGCCGCGTACGCGTCGATGGCACGGCAAGCGACGAAAGCGTTGTTGTAATACTTCAAGTTGACAGGTGTTGGCAACCATGTGTAGACTCGGTGCGAACCTTCTAATGTGCGCGAAACTGGGCTCTGTGTATCTCCTCTCTGTCTCTCTCTCTTCGTCCCCATACCCCTTCCTTCAGTGCAGGGTAGCAAACTGGACGTGCGTCTGCTTAATTTGTCTGCCTTTCCTGTCTTCTATTTCTCTCTCTCTGTTTCTCTCAACAGTAGATGTAAAAAAAGTTGGAGGACGCTTCAGCATCGCCTTTAAGGGTGGGACGCGATAGCATATAAAGACCCCTGCTGCTTCCCGGCAACTGTAACTTACGTAACCATGATGTTTACAAGGAAACGCACGCAGCGAATGGCGACCTTTTTGTACATATGCGGCCCATTGCGTGGGCCGATCCCGGAGGTAGTCCACAACCACACCAAAAAATTAGATCGATCGTTTTCAGGTTTCTGTTATTGTTTCGCACTTTTAAAATATCAGTCTGAGAAGATTTAACGTAAAAGACATGCGCTGTCGGTGTTTTGTTTCATGAAAATTGTTTGTGGACTGTAATTCTCAAAATTCCGAGGAATAAATTTGTCAAGAATGTATGATGAGGTATGAGCAACTTTAGGGCTAGAATGATGTAGCAATATAACCCGCGTATACCGCATGTCATATAGCATGGTGTGGCATATACGTATATATAAATATATACCATAGTGTTCGCTCACGGGGAAGCCAGCACCGGAAGCCGACGCCCGATTTCTTGCGACACGGGGCTCCTTAACGCTTTCGCGTTGAAAATCGGCAGACACACTTAAGACTATTTACCGGACGGAATTCGGAAGCGTTAGGCCTTTGGTAGACCACGGAACATCATCAACGCGCCCATTTTATACACTCGTGTCGCGGCGCCACCTCGTCCCGATCGGTTGCGCCGTCACGTGCCTGATCCACGCACGCACTAGGCCGCACCTTTAGACAGACAGAACCGTGGAGCCGCCATGGCGTCGGGCACGCGTGCTCGTGTCCCGCCCGGGAGGCCCGGGCATGACTGCCACACAGACCGAAATGTGCCAAATTTTCTATTGAAAGGCATTAATTATTTAAAAGGAACCTCTCTGAGAAATTTTACTGAAATCCGAACATTTTTGACGTGCTTTTACTCTGCGCCGTCAGCAATTTTTGGTACCATCTTTCAGTCCCGCCGACGCCGACGGATTTCCTCGTAGTGTAGCATGTAATGCTTTTCCATTAAAATCAGGGGACCCCTAAGGACTTCTTATGAGTTGTGAGAGCAACATCATTAATGTCCAATTTAACGAACTCCTCGGAAGCGAGCGATTGCTTGGCCAATAAGGCCGGTGCACTTCGATACGTGACGTCACGCAACCTCGCCCGATTGCCATAGAATCTAATGAGGACGCTCCCCAGTAAGCGCGGCGAATTTGACGTGACCATTTTCGTCACGTCGCGCTTCCCAATGAAGATTTCGGTTCGAATAGCATGTTGTAAACAAGCCGAGTGCGCCGGCCTGCTCTATAGGAGACGCTTGTTTCGCCCAGGGGGTAGGACACTCGGCTTCTGACCGTGGGGTCGTAGGCTCAAAACTGACGAGGGCAAACGTTTATTCCTTTCCAGTTTATTCTGTTTCACTATACGTCAATTACTTTAGAGTGATTACTGAGGTAACGCTAGAACGCAGGCGAGGGTTTGCGCGGCCATGAAAAGTGTGGACAACACAGGCTTCCGAGAGTAAGAGTAATGGTGAGGTAGCGTCGCGGTGATGCCCTGTGCCAACGCGCAACAGCTGGCGCACCAGCGCTCCAAATGTTGTCCCCCTTTCGCCCACTCTGTTCGGCAGAGTGACGTGACGTGACGTCGCAGCCAACGGGAATTTAGGTGCCGCTTCGCTGCTACACACGGCGGCTTTTTCACTCAATGGCTATCTGATGCTATGACCATATGCCATGACCCCTATGTGTCATGATCCATATGTGTCCACAGTACCTGCTGGTTAAAGGTTCCATACAGTGTGTAGTTGATAGTCCTGCTTTTTATTTATATTTTTTCTCTAAGAGCCATACTAGGCAAGACTTTTCATAATTGGTCGTGAAATTTAACACATTGCCTGCTGCTATTGCTACTAAATCTGTCTTTTCGGGTGCGGGCGTGACATTCCTATGCGAAGTAGGGCGCACCAGAGTGTTGTAAGGCACGCTTCGTGTCATTTAAAGTACTAGTGGTTTAAGCACTACTTCGATACTTGCAGCTTTTTTGCTTATTACCTGCAATACTCCTTTTATTTTGCGAGCGAATAAGGTGTTATAGCGACAGCTCAACAGTTAACCTCCATTTGATTGGGTTAATTTTCTCACACAAGCACTTCACAGCACGTTCATGACAGTCACAATACGCTGTCGCCGTATTACTGACTGTACGTTGGCATTACCCGAATGCAAGTTTTATTCATCACGTGATGTACGTTAGAATATTTCTGCAATCAGGAAAAAATATACCTATTCAGTGTCGCGCATCGTGTTACACTGTTTCTTACGCTAGACTATATTCCTTTGCGAAGCACAGGAATATAGCCACGTCTCACTGCCTCGCTACAGGGGGTTTGAGTTGCCATGGCATTTACTTCATTATTTCTGAGGAACTACATTCGTATATTGTCTGTGACGCATTTACAACGAACATACCATCTTAGAATAGTGTTATCTCACTTACTGAAGCTCTCTTCTGAAGTTCTCTCTTTCGCATGTGTAAAGACACCTATGTCTCACCTTGTTCAACTTCCCTGGGTTACTTCTCGCTATCTGTGTTTCTCTCTCTATATACGACATACGTATTTGTTTTATTTTTTATTTGTACAAATTGCTTCTCAAGACACCCCGACATTGCAGGTGTCAGTACGAAAGTGCACAATAAGCTAGACCGAAGGACTAGCAATGTATAAGGAATTAATATTGTATAAGAATTGCCATGCTGTAATTCGATACGTACAATGTTGCTCGTTTTCCTAGCATAACAAGTTACAGTCCACACGATAATTAATTCGCATAAAAAAGGCGACTCAACAGCGGTTGATGTCAACGCAATAAAAAGCCTTCTTGGGCGCATTAATGTACCATGTGGCTCGGTATATCTTTCGCTGACCAAGGCCACACTTCCGATATTTGTCTTCGTTGCGCGCATTTTGAAGGAGCACATCTGGGTTTAATTTCGGCAGTTAAAGACGTTCAAAACCCCTCGGATACAGTAAACGTATGGCGCGGGAAGTCCACCTCGAAGTCCACATCTAATGCGCTACCTAAAGGTTCTTTCGTTCTTTCTTTCGTTCTCTCTTTCTTTCCGTCTTTCTTTCTTAGTTATTTCTTTAATTTGTACTTTCTTTGGTTTTTTTTTTCGTTCTTTCTTTCTTTCGTTTCTTCATTCATATTCAGCCGTTGCGTCTTTGCTTGCTTACGGGGTTGTGAGCCATTCCTGACGATGATCCTCTTCTTCTCACTGGATGGGACGCCGCTTTTTTCGGCTATGAGTTATTGCAACGAGCCACTTAAGGCGTTCACCTTAAGTATGCTGCGGTAATCCTGCGTATCTATTCTACATACTTAATCATATATGCCAGCGATTTTGGGAAAACCTCACGAGGCATAAAAATCGTAGCGCATTGAAAGGATTAGGGTAAATACATCGTAGTCTACTAAGCACCGGCAAACGCAGGGTACAGAAGAGATAATTGGGTCGCTTTATGTTGAAAAGGGGGTTAGGGTGGTTCATGTGTCAGTGTAAACTTTCTGGGGAAAGCCCATCAAATGTGCAAGGTTATGTACAATATTATTTGTAATATATATATGCATGTCCGTGTGTGGGTGCTTACAGTTCAATTTACGGTGGCTGTTACATACCGCCGTCAGTTGCACTTCGCGCTTCTAAGAGGCAGGACGTGTCTCCAGTGAAGTACCGAACAACATTTTTCAATGAGGTGAACGCTGTTTAAATCATAGTTCTAGTAGCTCAAAGGTGCGCGACGTAACGCTAACGCATTTCTATCACCCGTGCTGCTAAATCACCACAGACTATTTCTTACATTGTTTTTAAAAATAGTGAATATTAATGTAATGGCCAAGTGCGAGCTTCAACTTTACTCCCCTCTAGAATTGCCTGAATTTATGCGCGTATTATTGCAAATAAACTGCCTAGGTTTGCATTCTACATACACTGAATGCCGCACTCACCTGAGATACTCGCAGAACCCGCACTTCCCCCAAGAGATCCACCTAAGCCTGCGGCAAAGAAAGAAAAATATTTGTGGCCTGCACATATACTGCAAATAATAAAGTATCTGTTGGAGCTGCGTCTGTGCCTTCTTTCCACGGATGTCCCGTCGTTTTCCATAGCTTTAAATTACCAAATAATACAGGATAACTGTTAAAGAGCATGCCAGTTTCGAGATGTACTGATGTGTACTGGGAGCTGTTTAAGTAGTTAAGGGTAAATGGAAAGAAACTAGAGATGATCCAAACAGTACTCCACCGGCTACTTCATTTCACTCATAAGAAAAAATATAAATTTCCGTTATAAACAAACAAATTATTTTAATTTTCGAATTATGTTTCCCATTTATGCGCGCACTCCTTATCCGTGTCCGAGAATCAATGTTTTCTGCTACAGCAACGGTGTGTACCAAAACTGCGCTGTTGCAAATTGTCTTGTAATCTTTCGGCTATGACTTTCTAGCTAACTTTCTTGTGTAACATACCTTCTGGTGTAACAATTATTGAAGAACCTGGACTTCCTAGCGCCTCATCCCCAGAGTTTAACAAGGTGTTTGTTTCCGTGCCGCATAGCCTCTAATTTTTAGTTATCTGTTCTATGAATGCCAGAATCCATTTCAGCATATCTTAAAGACTATCTTGCGAAGAAAAGCACAGAGTAGAGTCATATGGTCGCGCAAACAGTTTGTGTTATTGCAGTCCTGTACCCTTATTCTTGCATCATTGTATTAACGAAGAAATAGGTCAAGCAGCGAGGACAGCTTCCTGTCTTGAACGGCCAGCGTGCATATAAAGCGCCTATGTGCGGTAAGGAAAAAAAAGAAATTTTTGTTTATTTGTTGCTAGAAATGGAAAATTTGTTACAAACGTGTTGCTTTACCTTTGTCACTAAGCACCTTTATAGGCGCATAGGTTCCAAAACTGTGTTTTTAAGGCGTATTAGTACTACATTCGGCATATTACGCAGTCATAGATGCACTTACCTGAGCCACCCGAAGCACCCAGTGATGCTCCACTACCGCCGCCATAACCTGTAATAAGTGTACAGATGGCGCATATTTAAGCGCAGTATAGTTAAGATACCTCAGCAGTCATGGAGGCATTGCGGAATCAGGGTAGGTATAGACGAGCCGTATGTAAAAATACTGAACGATATCTATAGCGGCTCCACAGCCACCGTAGTCCTCCATAAAGAAAGCAACAAAATCCCAATAAAGAAAGGCGCCAGGCAGGGAGACACGATCTCTCCAATGCTATTCACAGCGTGTTTACAGGAGGTATTCAGAGACCTGAATTGGGAGGAATTGGGGATAAGAGTTAAGAGATAAGAGGTAAGAGATAAAAGTAACTTGCGATTTGCTGATGATATTGTCTTGCTTAGTAACTCAGGGGACCAACTGCAATGCATGCTCACTGACCTGGAGAGGCAAAGCCGAAGGGTGGGTCTAAAAATTATTCTGCAGAAAACTAAAGTAATGTTTAACAGTCTCGGAAGAGAACAGCAGTTTACGATAGGTAGTGAGGCATTGGAAGTGGTAAGGGAATACATCTACTTAGGACAGGTAGTGACTGCGGATCCGGATCATGAGAATGAAATAATCAGAAGAATAAGAATGGGCTGAGGTGCGTTTGGCAGGCATTCTCAGATCATGAACAGCAGGTTACCATTATCCCTCAAGAGAAAAGTATATAACAGCTGTGTCTTACCAGTACTCACGTACGGGGCAGAAACCTGGAGGCTTGCGAAAAGGGTTCTACTTAAATTGAGGACGACGCAACGAGCTATGGAAAGAAGAATGATGGGTGTAACGTTAAGGGATAAGAAAAGAGCAGATTGGGTGAGGGAACAAACGCGTGTTACTGATATCTTAGTTGAAATCAAGAAAAAGAAGTGGGGGGCATGGGCTGGACATGTAATGAGGAGGGAAGATAACCGATGGTCATTAAGAGTTACGGACTGGATTCCAAGGGAAGGGCAGCGTAGCAGGGGGCGGCGGAAAGTTAGGTGGGCGGACGAGATTAAGAAGTTTGCAGGGACAACATGGCCACAATTAGTACATGACCGGGGTAGTTGGTGAAGTATGGGAGAGGCTTTTGCCTTGCAATTGGCGTAATCATGATGATGATGATGATGACGATAGTTAAGATATAGTGGGACAACGCGGCAGGCATTAAGAAGTGAATCGTCTTTTACACCAACTGTGTAGCATCGGGGAAATGTAGGAGGTGGACGTGTGAGTCGCAGAAGCTGGTCAAAAAGAAGAGCATAGATATCGCCCGTAATATGTTCAGGGTAGGCTGCGATGATGACTTAAAATCACGGAGACTGCATGCCAGCAACAACCACCGAGTAAAGAATGCTCCCCCCCCCCCCCCCGCCGCCTCTTCTGAAGAAAACGTGGGTTTAGTTTGTTTTCGGTATAAATTCGGTGGCGTTACAATTTATTGTTGAATGTGCGTTTTCATAAGGATGACTTGATAAGGGCTAATATTCTATAGTTTTGTTCATTCAAAAATTAGGAATTCTTTCGAAGCTGTAGTGTAGTGGAAGCCGTACTGATCATAGCGGCAGGAGTGCTGCTGCTGCCGTTGGGGAAGAATCTCGAACATGAAATTGCATTGCTGCTTTGGACCTGCTGCTAATGCCGTGTGAAGCGGAATGACATTAAGCTAAGCTTTTGGACCCCTACTCCCCCAGCAGGAAGGTCAATGCTGCGAGCAGCCTGATGGTAAGGGCCACGATCACTGACGAAAGCTCGCTGTATAGTATAACCCTCCTACACCTGCGAAGGCAAAAGAAGCTTCTCTCAGTGGAAGCGCTCTGTTACCGTGTTTGAATTTCGTCAAACCTTTAATTAAGTTTTTTTTTATCTAGGTCCGCTCAAAGGACTGAGGGAGTACGTTAGCTGAAGAGAGAGAGGGGGATAAAGAGGAAACAATACATTATTTGTTCAGGGAGGCAAATGAGCCAAAAGTAGCCACGTCTAGGGTCTCGCAAGCGGTATTTTGTCAGCGCTGAGCTGATGAAATCTGCCAGTTATCGTTGTTGTTAAGATTCTGGCTGGACAATGGGTTAGGGGTTCGGGGGTCATAAATGTTCCATTTGGGATTTGTAGTGCCCCATTATACATGTGTCAGCGGCGTCAAGCGTGAAGGAATACTGAAAATACAAGGAGCCGTGCTAAGGTGTCTTATTCGATTCAATAATTCAATGGCAAATGGCGTGAAGTCAACGTGCGCTAATTTCACCTACGAATGATGGTTCAGATACTTCAACTCTAGCGTTTGCGCGAAGGATAGGATTATACTGGCAAACGTTGGCAACAGGACAGGGACATAAACATATTTTGCTGTAAGAATAAATTGCATTTCAACTTGATTGCTTCGAAAAAAAACTTGTATTCAAAATTATTGGACCACCATTAGGAGTGTGCAAATAACAAAAGTGGTTACTTATCGGACTAGCACTGATAGTTGCCTTAAGAAAGAAAGCACTTACTTGAACCGCCCCAGGTACTCGACTCTCCTCCAAGAGAGCCACCCAGACCTGAAAAATGAGACAAATTAAATATATTCAAACATATACAATCTGCTACTATATTAAACAATACAGCGCCGAATTGCGCACACAAAGTAACTTCGGCTTTCACCTTCACGTCAAGCAACGTAGTCTACTTTCTAGAATGTGCCGCTTGTAGCAAAAATACATAGTTGAGACTGGACAACAAATTCATACAAGACTCAACGGTCTCCGCGCGGACACAAAACATAATTTACTTAAAGCAGTAACCAGCCACTTTAATGAACATGGTCATATATTCGACAAAGCAAGGCTCTACATACTACAAATAAATTTCCGTTCACCTCGCGAAAGGAAATATACGCAATCATACCTCATACACAAGTTTAATTGCCTACACACGACGGGGATTAATCTGGCATGTGGCAACCTAGAATATTTAAAAGCGGTAATTTAAATCTGTAATTCTCATATTATCAACCAAGACACAAAACACATTATGCCGCCATTATTCCCCCATTTCGAAAGTTTTTTTCCTGCCTACTACTTAATTTAATATACTCTTTCATGTTTTTACGTTTATATCAACTTCACGGCCCCCTTTTCTCATGTACACCTGCCCTCGCCCCCTTCTGCGCACGTCACCCTCCTATTCGTTATTCCGGTTTCGGTTCCCCCCCTTCTCCTGTCTTTTTTTTGTCTGTTTTTATTATATGTCTTTTGAAACCCCCTCACAAACACATTCCAAAGTCCCAGATGTCAGTATACCTTTTTCGCCGCCTCAGCTACACAGGGTATCGCCATTTCTGTATACCGCCATAACGACACCTACGTGGAGCTACAGGGGCTAACGTCCCTTGAAAGACCATGCCGCTGCCTTCCAGTTACCCCATACATTGCACCCCAGACTCCTTGTCGCCATCTTAACTACTTCAAAATTACTCGACGCATTGCTGCTATGCTACTAAAGTCACTCTTTCAACTCATGTCTATGTTTCTTTCTTTTTTTTGGGTGGGGGGGGGGGGTCTTTTGTGTTACTCGCGCACTGACCGCCTGAGCGGCTCTTCCAATGCCACAAAAACATGCCACCAACGACGCACATGAATGCTCCTTAACCTCTCGCTTCCCTAACGTCCTCACATGCCGCCCTTCTTTTATTTTTTTCTAGTTCTTTCTCCCTTTTTTCCCTCTTGGTGCCCCCACGTGTTTTTTTCTCTCCTATTCTTCTTTCTTCTTTTCGCCCCGCCTTCCCGCTCTCCCGCTCTTGTCCCCTCGTCTTGGGAACCACGGTGACAGACGTCAGGCGACAGCGCTCATCGGCCAACCAACCGCCAGCGACAACAACCGCACGTGACGTCACTGCGCTAACCCTTTAAAACTAACATGCCAAGGATGACAAGGCGGCCTTTGACGAAGATAGGTCCTCGTATCGAAGCATTGGCCAGCCTTTCTGACGCTTCAGAAGGACTTCACTTTGGCCTAATTGGTGTTTACTGCATATTTGCGGTGAATATATGCACTTTCTGAGGCCTTACCTTATCGTTACCTACACGTTATCCTTGTTTGCAAACTTTATACCACAGTGTGCTATTCCATCTGTGAGCCCCTTTCTTGATTTTGGATTTTATACAGAACCTCACGGCGATGCCCACGCCGCCGGCAAACATTCGCCTGGCTTGTCCATATAACTGCTATCGCAATAAAAGGTCGGCGTAACCCATGCTTATGTAGGAATGAATGTCACGCGGAGGTATTCTTTATATTTACTCTAAGTTTAGTTCAAATGTTATACATAAGTAAGGCTAACGACGGAAATATTTTTACAGAATGACGATAAGGAAATACTTTACGTAAATACAACGCTAATGACGCAAAAATACACTCAAGTAGTTAGGCATATGTGTCGTAGTCAGGCAAGTGTAAAATCCTGAAGCAAATGTTTCGATGTAAGTGCGGCCAACGTTTCAATGCGACATAGCCGAACATAAAATGCACGTATTTTCTTCCCGTCAGTCAGAAAAAGAACAACAATGAACAGGAAATGTACAACAATGCGGCAGGGTAGGCCGAAACATGCAACAATTGCTCAATTACGCAACAAGATTACTAAATATGAGTGTTTGGTGCACGTGTTAGACTGGTCCATTCACTCATTGTTCTAGGCAAGAAACCATTCTTAAGCGTGTTACTGCCGTTGCAGTACGCGGTTAAAGTATGTGGCTCGGCGTTTCGTGTTAGCCTAGTTGCTAGTGATAAAATTCTTGTGACAGTCTAGCTGTTAGTGGTAAAATGCTAGGTAAAAGCTTCGAGCTAAGAGCGGAGCACAAGTCTTAGGCAGATACACAGGCTCATAAGAACGATGACAAAACCAGAAGCACCTGAACATCAAATAAGCAAAGTTCCCGCTCGGAAGAGGCGCTTGAATTCTACTAAAGAAGAAGAGCTGTAAATCCACACATTTACCTGCTGCAACATTTGCAATGTTCACTTGTGCTTCACTACCGCAAGAAATTGTGTGATAGAGGTTTAAGGTGGGAGCAATTAGGAAGCGCACGCAAGAGGTTCTGTTCCCTTAAGGTACATATGAACACATCTGTCCTAGGGAGAAAGAAATGAGCTATAAAAATATGTTTGTGAAAGGTGTTCCATTATTGTTTAGAAGACCCGAATAAAGAAAAAGAATCGATGCATTGATAATTTTACGGGTCGTTTGCTTTTGTACCTCTGAGGGTTCGACCGAAACGCACATGGGATGCTATGCACCCATGTGCGCATGACGAGCATGACCAGTCTATGCTCGTCATGCGTTATAGTCATCACTGCTATGGTTACTTTCTTACGTCGGTATCGCGGGTATGGACAAGCGCCTTTCGCTCCCTCTGACAGGAACGTAATCGATAGCCGCGTATTCGGTCGCTGTACTCGTCTGGAAGGAAGGAAGGAAGGAAAAAGTAGAGAAGGAAAGGCAGGGAGGTTAACCAGTTTAGCGTAACCGGTTTGCTACCCTACACATGGGAGAGGGATGGGTACGATGAAAGATGGGGAAGGGGGAGAGAGAGAGAGAGAGAGAGAGAGAGCACATAGCACAGCACACAAACATCGTCCGGTAGAGTCTATCAATCCGGCATTGTACGTGATAACACTGTCAGAGCCGCTTGTCCAATCCCGTCTCTTTCAAAAACTGAAGTAGTCCCTTTGTCGCCTTCACCTGCGATGTCTTCTGTCGGCGGCATGTGAAAATCGTGTCGAGGGACAATGGTCTAGTGTCAAGGTGCGCGAGAACGGATGCCAGGGACTGTCGCTGAACATTATATTCAGGACAGTCGCACAGAATGTGTTGCAGCGTCTCCTCGCAAAGACAGGCATTGCAGAGAGCGTTGTCGGCCATTCCAATGCGGAATGAGTAAGATTTCGTGAAAGCCACCCCTAACCATAAGCGATAAAGCAGAGTCGCCTCGCTTCGGCGGAGTCCAGTTGGCATATAGAGATGCATCAAAGAGGGCAGGTGGTATTGACGGTTGCTCTGGTTGGTCTGGCTGTTTGGTGTGCACCATGAAGAGAGCGTCATCTCCTGTGCAAGCACTCGAAGTCTGCTAGCTGCGTCGGATCGTGAAAGCGGTATGGCCTCTTCTTGTGCGTCTTCAAGAGCTGCCCGAGCTGCATTATCGGCGTCTTCGTTTCCAGTGACGCCGCAGTGACTTGGCAGCCACTGAAACGTCACGTGGTGTCCTTTCTCCTGTGATGTATGGAGTAGGCATCTAATATCGAATACGAGCTGTTCGAATGGCCCGCGACGCAGAGCTGATAGTACAGATTGTAGGGCTGCCTTTGAGTCGCTGAAGATGGACCATTGTCGAGGTGGCTCCCGACTGACGAAACGGAGTGCAGCGCGAAGAGCAGCTAGTTCAGCAGATGTCGATGTTGTCGGGTGGTCAGTCCTGAAGCTGATGGTAATAGCTTTTGCTGGGACAACCACAGCACCGGACGAACACTGGATGTTTGTGGAACCATCAGTATAAATGTGTTCACTGTCCGCGTACCTCTCGTGCAGAAGAAGCAGAGACAGTTGTTTGAGGACAGGCGACGACAGTTCAGACTTTTTTCCGATTCCTGGTACACTGAGATGCACTGTGGGGCTGATAAGACACCAAGGGGGTATCGATGGTTTAGATGCAGCGGTGAAGCCCGAGGGAAGTTTGTCGTTGTACTTGTTGATAGTTTTAGAGAATGATGATTGGTGCCTGTCTGAAGGTAGTGCTGCAAGGTGGTGATAGGGGGCACGTGCAAAATGTCTGATGTGCGTTCTCAGGGCTTCCACCGTAATGTGAGTTCGCATTGGATGGTCCCGAGCAATCGCAAGAGTCGCCTCTGTTGACGTACATCTGGGCAAACCAAGGCAGACTCTGAGTGCTTGAGCTTGTACTGCCTGCAGAACACGAATATTTGTCTTGCAGGTGTTGTTCAGTACAGGTAGACTGTATCTTAAAAAACCGAGAAAGAGAGCTCTGTAGAGTTTAAGCATTGCGTCTACTGACATCCCCCACGTCTTCCCTGTCAAGTATTTGAACAACTGGGAAGTAGCTGTCAGGCGCCGTTTCATGTAGGCCACGTGTGGGCTCCAACAGAGGTCTCGGTCAATAATGACGCCAAGGAATCTGTGGTTTCGGACATAGGAAATGGTCCGCCCATTGATTGAGATGATATAAGGCGTCATCGGTTTTCGAGTAAATGCGACTAGTGCGCATTTTTCAGGTGAAATGCTGAGACCCTGTTTACACAAGTAGTTCGCTGTCAAAGTGGCCGCTCTTTGAAGTCGCGCACGTATCTGAGGACGTGTGACTGCCGAAGTCCAGACACAGATGTCGTCAGCGTATGTTGAAATCTTGATGGTAGTTGGCAAGCATTCAGCAAGTCCAACAAGAGCGAGGTTGAATAGCGTCGGGCTGAGAGCACCGCCTTGAGGAACGCCCCTGCTGGTATAGCGTCGCGTAGTTGGGCCATCGTCAGTTAACACATAGAATGATCTTGCAGACAGGTAACTTGCAATCCACAAAAAAACTCGACCACCTAGGCCAACCGTCGCAAGAGCGTCGAGAATGGCCTCATGTAATACGTTATCGTATGCCCCTTTCACATCTAAGAATAAAGCTGCAGATAAACGCTTACGGGACCTTTCGTGCTGGACATATGAAACGAGATCAACTACACTGTCGATGGAAGAGCGGTCACGTCGGAAACCAGCCATGGAAAGCGGATAAATCTTGTAAAATTCAAGGTACCATTCCAGGCGGCCAAGGATCATCCGTTCCATTATCTTTCCTACACAGCTGGCCAGTGCTATTGGGCGGTAAGAGGTGAGTTCTAATGGGGATTAGCCCTGCTTTAAGAGTGGCACCAGGCGGCTTACTTTCCATTCGTCAGGAACATTTCCCTCCTGCCATGAGGAGTTGTAAAGGCTCAACAATTCTATCCGTGCGGACTCTCCGAGATAGCACAAGGCCCGGTATGATATACCATCTGGACCCGGAGATGAAGAGCGCCTGCATAGAGCTAGTGCCGCTTCGAGCTCCTCCATTGTAAAAGGAAGGTCCATGCGGCAATCACGGGAATGGGGGACGTCAGCTCGGGCTGGAGGATCTGGACGAGCCGCTTGGTCTGCGATCTGCGCACAAAAGTCTTCTGCGACATCGATGTCTTGCCGCCCTTGGAAAAGCGCTAGCGCCTTGAATGGAAAACGCCGTTCCGGAAGGCAACGCAGACCTTGCACCGTTTTCCAAATGTGAGACAGTGGCTTGCGGGGGTCGAGTGTCTGGCAAAACGTTGCCCACCGTTCCGACGCTAATCTATCCATACGACGCCGAATCTTCTTTTGCATCCTCCTGGCTGCCCTAAGGTCATGGATTGATTTTGTACGTCGATATCGACGTTCCGCCCGGCGACGAAGCGCTCGAAGTCGCTCTAATTCTATGTCGAAGTCATTTCGCGTGGAAGAGATCGTCATCATGCGAGTGGCGTTTTGCATCGTCATTTTAATCGTTTGCTCTAACCCAGAGGGTAGGCCCTCGCGGCAGGCATCTTCCATCTCAGATTTGAAGTTGGCCCATTGAATCGTCCGAATGGTATTCCGTGAGCCTGATGTAGACGACAAGCCTTTGATGTTCAGATAGGTGGGAAGTGGAAGTGCGCTTGCCACAAAAGGTACTCTAGCGGGGTGGGGGCAACAAAGTCTGTTATCAAGTTCATGCTATCCGCTACGAGCAGCTGGCTCCTTTCTCAGGAAATGTATTCAGCTAGCATACTCATACTGAATTAGCTGTAGAAACCTGTTCGTATATATATATTTTTTTAAATTGCGACAGATGTGGTTACAAATGAGTAGAAGTGAGGTTCATTGGATATCTTATTGTCATAGCTTTCATTTGCTGCCCAACAATTGGCTATCAAATTTGGAAGGAGTCTCACTCAATTCCATAATCTGAACAAATTTTGTTTTGCGGAGAAACGGCAGCACCGCTCACCTGAACCGCCAGTCATACCCGGAAGTTCTATAGTCACGCCACTAAGGGCACCAGAGCCATGACCTAAAACAGGAGATAACGAAAGAAAGCCATCTCTTTTGCACGCTGTTCAGCCAAAACTTGTTGTGAAAGGGAAGCGAAAAAGAAACGCTAAAAAAGCTTAGACTTTCTGAGTGCCACTGTTTTCGGACGTTAGTCTTTATAACTCAACAAAAATACAGATGAAACGCGGAAGTTGGTATCTGTGTGGTGTATATATTTCTCGAAATAGTTAATTAAATGCTACATAAGTAATTTAGATGCGTATTATGCTCTCTATTTCTGTCCCATGAAATGTGTAATGTTGTGCGATGTTTAAGCTTCCTCACGGCACGCTTCACAGCTGTATAGTTATGAAAGTCATTTAAGATTTCGTGCTTTACACAGCGTGTTCGTGCATTACACAGCTGACAAGCCATGCCAAAATTCTAACCCGAATTCAGGTGCGCAGATAAAATTTAATCCAGTAATGTTGAGAAGAGGATGGTTATAGTTGATGTATGTCGAAACAATAATGTGGACTTGAGGTGTGTGCACTTAGAAGTGGCGACACTTGTTGCAAATACGTATACAAATCTGTACTCTAAAACTATACAGGGCACATTCCCATTCGTGGAGATGGACGAAGAATAGGCACATTCACAGTCGCTATACCCAGAGGCCAAATATGGAGTAGCGTAAGAATGAAAAGATTTAGAAAATGAAAGAAGCATTTGAATATTATGAGCTATTTACCTAAAACCGGCTGATGTTTAGTAAGTTGATACGATAATTTGGAGACGAAATTTAAATCTTGCCAAATTGATCACATCAACAGATGTTCTGTGATCGGAGTACGAGAATAATGGAAACTTTAAGTGACGTTTCTTATCCGTCGAGAAATGGTGGCAGATATTTCTTCAACATTCTGTAAGAGGTCGATGTTGAACGCTAGTTTTACGAGAAGTTCGTTTCTGGATAATGTCTGCACGAGCTAAGAGAAACGAAAAATAATAAACATGTAAAGCAGTCATTCGAATGGTACTTCTATGGACAACCTAAACTTTTATTGGAATGCCTCAATCTTCTAAAACATTTCGTAATAGTCCTGACACTACCAAGCTGTCGGCTTTAATTTGGATTGTTAATAATGCTGCTTTTTTTATCACGTTGCCGTGGACTCTAGCGAAATACGTCCAAGAAAGAACGCTTGCTAAATCACAAGCACGAAAGGTGGTAATTTTCCTTCACAGTAGTTATAAACAAGCCTATTCGATCGTTTGCGTAAGCGTACACAACTGCCTGCTTGCGTAACATTTTCGTAAATTCATGGGATCCCATTAGCCCGACGGGTGCCTTGCATACTTAACCGCGTTAGCGGAAGTTTTCAAATTTTTCAACGGAGCATGGAAGGAGATGAATAGTGGGTAATTTTGGAATCAGGTTACTTCTGGCGAAATTGCACTGGCCTAAAAGCAAACCCCCATATGCGCTTGAAAAGATTGCCATATCGCTGCAAAAATATGTTTGCGTTCGCGTCCAAAGCCGGTCCACTGTTTCAAACAATTTTCCTTGATAAAGAGCATTCATATCTCTAAATCTCCAGTTTCTGGAATGTGGGTGCTGTGATGTCTCCGGCAAAACCAACAATTCCTGAAGCACGTTGTAGTCCACAATAACTTGAGTTGTGTGCGTGCGTGTGTGTGTGTGTGTGTGTGTGTGTGTGTGTGTGTGTGTGTGTGTGTGTGTGTGTGTGTGTGTGTGTGTGTGTGTGTGTGTGTGTGTGTGTGTGTGTGTGTGTGTGTGTGTGTGTGTGTGTGTGTGTGTTTGTGTGGCGATGGTTTGAGTGACGCGAAGCTGCAGGGGCATATCAGCATTGTAAACATAAGATGAAAGTGGTGCACACAGAGTAACTCCCAGTGCCACAACGTTCGGGCGAAAACAGGTGGCATAGACATAATTGTGAGGTCTGTCGCGCCTTCTTGAGGCGATTTCCGAAATCCAGCCTCCGTCGTGCCTCTCATTAGGTTGTATACTATCGATTCACTTGCGAGTGCGTATGCTGTAAAGCATACCCGTCGCGGGCATCTGCTCTATTCATTAGACACAAACTTGCATTAGGATACAACAGAAATTCTCCTTTATTGACTAAATATACAAAAACTGTGAACTGACGCTACAATCACGCTGATGCACTGTAGTATGCAAAGGGACTTGCCACCCTGGTCACGTTTCAGCCCTACTAAATGCAACCCACGTGGTCCTATACTAGAGCAAAGGTGCTTGAAGAATGCAGATGCACGCCATGTATAAAGGCGTATTCATTGCATGGCATCAGGTGGGCACGCCGATGTCAGAAAATAAACTGGCTATGATTGACACTTAGGATTGGAGTTTGTACAGTAGAATGTTGAGCATCTGTTTTTGAATAGTGCATTGCCATGTTTAGTCCGTATTTGGAGCAGTATTCATAGAAAAACACTAGCAGCGCTCGCTTTTGTAATGTGGAGGTAGCGGTACTCACCAGAACCACTCGAGCTGATAGTTGCTCCTCCACCTAAACCGAGAGAAGAGGAGCTCCTTTAACGTACTACTCAAAGAAAAATTACCTTGTTGAGCGATACAGACGTACACAATTATTAAGTATCGTAAAAGCAATGTGGAGGAGCAAGAGTTCTTGGACACCGGTGACTTTCATCGATGGTGTGTCTGCGAACTAAATAAATAAATATCCAACGCTATCGTGCAGCATTTCAGGTGTTCCACAGGCGCCTGTTGCAAATGCATATGGCGTGGATGCTACCTCAGTGACCAAACAGGGAGAGGTAGCTCGAGAAACTGTAGATGGAAAAAGTCAATTCGATTTTCTTTTTCCTTACACGTGAATGATGACCGAGTTCCTTCCGTCTTGTGTGCGACTACATGCACTCAAACTTTATATTCATTTATGAAAATGCCTCAGCTGGATTCGGTTTTTCTATAGGAGCCTTCCTATTCGCTTTCATCTTCATAATAAAAAATTCTCGAATCTACCCGCCTAATTCAAAGGAAGTTTCAGATGAACAAAAACTATTTTGTAACTTTGAAACTTGCTTGAAGTTGGGCGATCATTTCAGTACACTGTTTTAAATCGCTTTATCTCAGATGGTAAGCGAGCCACTGCTCGTGTGCCCCAGAGTTCAATTTTGACCCCTCTCCTGGTTTTACTTATCAGTAATGATAGAGTTAATATATCGCGCACAAGTTGCATCACAAGTTCAGCTAACGAATGGTTAAATGAGCTAGCAGTGTGACTAAAATCTAATAGCCTTTAGCTGAATGTTGTAAAGAAAAAAATGTACTGCACTTCATGCCGAGAAGACTGTCGAACACGGCTTCAATCTTACACTTAGAGCACCATCCTATAGTTCCAAAACAGTCAACGAAATTCCTTGGCGTGGTGCTCGGTTAACATAGGCACAAAAATAGCATGCTCTGCTGTTGTATTAAACCAATAAAAAATTTCGATGTCATTCACAGTTCAAATGTAACTTTATTATTACCTCCTTTTCTCTAACCTGCTGTGGGGGCTCTTAGTTTGGGGGACTAAATGGGCTACAACCAGTATATCATGCTCAACCTGCAGAACCACGCTGTCCAGGCCAGTAGAAAACTCACCTATTAGTAAAAGTTCTAGCCTTGTATTCGAAAAGTGTCGGTTGTTCGATGTTGACCAGGCTTGTGAAACGAAAATAGCTATTTATGTACTAACCCTTTGCAACAAAACAAAAGGCAAAACTTGATCGTAAATATTTCGTTAGGAACACCGTTTACCACTTTAGATACACCTACTACATACCAGACAGACCCAGGGCTACTTAGGACATCCAAATTATTTTATTTAATATAGCTAATGTAAAAACCTCTCCATTGATATTCTCAAACTCTCAAAAGAAATATACACGTTCCCTAAATTTAAAAGATGTATACTTTATGTCCTACTTTAAAAAGGGCATTTTCGAATTTTCGGTCATAGATTTTTCTGCCATTGTTATTATGAACTCATTCTTTTCTGAGATGCTTATACTACTACTTCTGGTATTCCTTCACTCTTCTGCAGTAGTTATTTCCGCTGTGTGTATAGCTTTTTACTGGAGTGATAATGCTTCACCTTTCTAGATCTCTGATTGTATATCTGTAAACTGTTCTAATTTTCATGTATTTAGATTATGCGTTCGTCTTATTTTATATTCTTTCGTGGTTTCCTTTGACAGTATGCTTGTTTTCCCCTTCTGTATTTGTTTACCGATAACTATACCTTTGCTCTGATTTTTTTTATGGAATCATAGGTGCGCTTTGTTAACGCCGCTGAAGACCACTCTACGAGTTGTACAACTGCCACGAGTCTCTTTGTATATTTTTTTGTTGGACCTTGGACGTTGGAGTGTACTTCGATAGCTCTCTGAGTTTCTCGCCCCACGCTCAGCAGACGAGGCAGCGTGCACTTCGATTGGTCGAGACGGTATGTTGGGTGACGAGAGACTTCGAACAACCTGGGCCATTTGTAACTTTATTTAAGGGCGTATGCACTCCAGTTCTTGAGTACGCCTCCATAGATTGGGGCGGCACTTGTAGGTCAAATTGTGAACTTTTCGAAAATGTGCAAAAATATGTTCACATCTCTATTTAAACATCGATTCTGTCAAAAGCCTTCAATCTCCATAGGGTTAACACAACTTTCAAAAGATGAAGCGCCAACAGTGACGGACACTAAGAAGGAACAAAGACAGGACAAGGCACTACTTGCAACTGTTTATTGAAGTCAAAGGCCTCTGATTATATAGCCATGGGGAGAAGGGGAAGAAAAAGGAAGAACACTGATATGTGAATGCGCACGTGCGAGAACACTGAAGAGGTATATGAAGGGAATCACGATTAATCAAAATCTAAAACTTATCTAGAAACATGCTTTCATTTGTGTACATATTCAGAGACGCGATGCTGACACAGTTGCCCCCTCTTTTCTTAATCTGGTTGATGTCCAATAATCTTTGCTTTTAAACATGATTGTTGTATCACGTAGCCTCGCTTCATATACTTGCTTATTCTCATTCCCTCAGGCCTTACAATGTAGCGGGAAGATTGACCCATAACCATTTGTCAATGAAAGCTCATGCTCCCGCAGGCGTTCAATAATACTTCGGCCAGTTTGGCCGATGTACTCTTTACTACACTTCGCGGTATGCGGTATACGACCCCTCCTTCACAATTCACAAAAGGGTTTGTATGTTTAATAGAAGACCCTACTTAGAGTCATCAGAACCAATCAGTCGGCACAAAGTAGCAAGTTTTCGGGGGCGGAAAAAAACCACAGGAATTTTCTATTTCACGGCGACGTGCTTAAGATCATGCGCCACTTTGTGAGAGTACGGTATCACCACTAGTTCAGCAAGCCATGGTTCGCGCCACCACTCGCGTGCTTCGTCTTCTCTCTCTCTTTTTTATTGCAATGGCATCGAAGTCGCATCTTTTGAAAGTTATGCACCAACTAGCCCTACAACGCGTTTTACAGCTAACACAGACACTCACCTTACCTACGCTCACCTGCAGACGCAACAAATCGGATGTTCTTTTCCTTCACAAATTAATACATGGAAAAATCTGCTGCTAGCACTTGCTTTCTAATGTGCGCTTTTACATTCGGCAGAAAGGCACAAGGAAACAACGCGCCTTCCAGCTTTCAGATTTTTGTGACCCACTATCACGAGTGCAGGTGACATATAACACCCATTGAGAGTGCCTGGATATCTGCATGCTTAACTTTAATATTTTCCTGGTAGAAGTTGGAGAGGAATTTCAATAACTGAACAGGAACTCTCACATCTGTAGTATGTTCCGTCATTCTGTAATCCTTTGTTCTGTTTCACCACTTTTGCTTTGCATTGCCTTCGTGTAAACATATTAAGCTCTGTTAAAATCTGTATTCGCGAAGTTATTTTCTTTTACTCGTATGTGTGCTCGCGTGTTTATGTGTGTATTATTATTATTATTATTATTATTATTATTATTATTATTATTATTAGTAGTAGTAGTAGTAGTAGTAGTAGTAGTAGTAGTAGTAGGGACATTATGAGCAGGAATGGTTCCCGTAAATGGCTATTTTCTTCCTCTTGTTCCCGTGAAGCATTGGTGTTTTATAAAACACCAATAAGTGTTGTTCTGAACAGGGGCTAACGCTACACTCACCTCCAGGTACGAGCACATTGGGCCATTGTTCCTGGTTGGGCCTTTGGTTAATGCTGAGGCTCACTGAAAAAAAAAGGCAATCCAGTCAATAGGCGGCCGAATATGCGCTCTCAAAGAGCAGTAAGTTAAATCTGTTAGTGCACACTACATTTGGCAGATATTATTCAGAGTGCCCGCAGGCCCTACAATATTGAAGTTACAACGCTGGTACTATCAACAGTTTCGAGCTTACTAACCCATAATTTGCAGGCGAATGCACCATGGTTCCGCGTATTTGTTTCAAGGAAGCCTTTCATTGTGCAGTACCGGACATTGCTGCATGTAACACCCAGCTATATTGTGGCAGAATTTGAAGGCGGATGATTTCAAATCTGTCATAGTCAGGATTTCTACAAATTAGGGGAGGGGGGGCCATGTGTGGCCCCACACTGGGCGCCAATGTGGGAGGCAACATAGCCCCATAGACCTACAGAGCAGGGCTCAGTTCTCACCAGCAGCGTCAAGCTCGTCTTCTCTCTCTCTCTCTTTCTGCAATGGCATCGATGTCGCATAGCACGGCGGCAGTTACCGCACTAGGCATGCAACGCACACATTAAATATTGACCAATTTTGGCGGCGCAGTATAAACATTCATGCAGAAGGGACAACTAATAAATAAGTGAACTAAAACTATGATTCAATGCTAGACACATTACCGTCGACAGTCATCGTGAGATTGGTTCGGCGCGAGCTTTTTTTTTTCAGTAAACATTTTTTTACCTTTCATAAATTAATTTAACCTGTGCTCATTTCTGTCTCTTCCTATTGAAGTGCTTGATTTCCTTTTCGTTGTCGTGACCTGTAATTATGTTACTTCTTCCATTTTTTTCCTGCCACTTTCCAACTCTCTGTTTCTCTCCCTTCCTTCCTGGAGAGCAGGCAGCTGTCGCACATTTTCCGACATGCTTCTTGCCTTTCCTTTTCTCACTCTTTGTACGCGTTTTGAAACTGAATAATGATATTTTTTCCTTTTATTTGTTTGCACATATGGCGCAAATCGCGGCGTTCTCATTGTAGCTGACCTATTGGAGCAATTACTGTTCGCGGGAGTAGAACCTACGAGGGAACTAT
This sequence comes from Dermacentor variabilis, assembly GCF_050947875.1. Taxonomy (NCBI): domain Eukaryota; kingdom Metazoa; phylum Arthropoda; class Arachnida; order Ixodida; family Ixodidae; genus Dermacentor; species Dermacentor variabilis. The sequence goes on along the minus strand of NC_134574.1, from coordinate 163,906,723 downwards.
TCGTTGAAAAATAAAGGGCAGACGCATCTCACTTAGCGTTGATGTTATATTTCTTGAAGATGCCTTTCATGCCTTCTGCAGTTGTCACTTTCTATTCAATGCGGCTGCGTGTCCTCTGGCATTAGAAACATGCCCCTTTTTGCATGCGATTCTGCAAGGCCCCATAATTGTGCAGTGGTTTCTGTCACTGCAGCCTACTGGCATTGATGGGTGAGGGTAGGACCTTTATGATCGGCAGGATCGCATGTTTGTATAGGAGGCGTGTTCACGTGCGGCCTTCGCAGTTTTCACTGCTGCTTTTGCTACAGTGATCGTGCACTTTTCGTGTTATTTCGGGCTGACAATTCAGTAAATCTAGAGCAAGGTTTACATACAAAGACTATATTCAAACTGAAGAAACCAAGATGGCGAAAGCGAGACATGACCAACACTCGGTCGATCGTCTTCTTCTACTTCATTGAAGCGACTCGTCACAATAAGTAAGAAAGTTTATTAGATTTTTATTTCTGTTTTATTTTGCCGAATGTGTCGTGCAAGTCTGTAGTTACTGAGGCGGTGAGCGTAGTACACTTGCGGATGTTCTTTTGTTTCACCACCTCCTCGAATACCGAGCAGTATAGTGATTGGAGTCACCATAATGGAGCATTATTTTTTTATTCAGTCGTGTCGTCCTCTTGTCTGGCTGGGGGAGGTTATTGCTTTTTACTGGTGTGGTGCACATGTAACTATGTAAATGGTCTTTGTGGCTTGCATTGTCCACGTGTATTTCATCGTACAATTTTCCACATAATACTTCCGTGTGACATTAGCCAAACGATGGATGCCTAAGGAAGCCACACTCTGACAAGAAGGCTAGTCAATATTTGCGGCCCTGAGGAAGAGTTTGAAACGATGTCTATACAGACATTCCTTGTTCGACCACTGCTGATTCCTTCCCCTCCTTCTTGAGAACCACTGACATGTCTAGACACATGTATTTGAGTACTTCAGTAATGGACATATGCAGCCAGACGTTTGCAAGTACAAAATCAGCAATCTGGTGTAGACTTGTCTATTGTAGCACATTCTTAAACCTGGTCCGCACGAACAGATTTAGGATAAATAAAGAGGAAGCATACGCTCTCTCCCCTACACACACGCACGCACATATTTTTTGTCTCCAAAGATACACATTAGAAGCACCCTTTGGTACACAGTCAAAAGTAAATCCGCAATATATATAACTAAAACATCACTGTTCACGCATCACCACGGTGTGGAGTGCCGCCGTTTTGTGATTGGAGCAGTGCAGACTTCGAGTGAATTGCAGCTGAGATAGTCTAGTTGTAGACGGGCGGCGAGATTACGTGGCAGGCCGGGTTGTACAGGAAGGCCAAGAAGGTATGCGAAGAGCATAAATGCTGTGGTCGGTGCTCCGCTGAACGGACCGCAGAATCACACCAGCTTTGGACGTTCAGCCGTATGCTCCGGAGCACCAGGCGTATGCAGGGGGTCCCGACCCACTGTTCAATAGGGTGCTTCTTCCGCCGCGGCCGCTTTCTTCCCCTGAGGACGTGCAGGGGTGGAGGTATTCTGTAAGTGTCCACCTATGAACATGTCCATCTCGACTGCCGCTGAAGTGCCTTCTTGGTTGGGAGCTCCTGTCTCCTTCTTCCCCCTTCTAGGAATACTGTTACGGATTCAACAGCAGACGAAATGGGCATGTCCACTAGGTGGACACTTACAGAATTCACGACCCCCCCCCCCCACGCCCTGGCCTCTTCTCTCACAATGGACCCACTCCCACTTCCTCGCTCGTGCCACGAGGCTCTCCGGCGCTTCTTCTTTGCATTCTACGACTTCTTCCAGTGCCATTGCGCAATCACGCTCGTGTATTCGCCGTCACTATTACGGCGAATGCATAAGGGTGAATTGCGTATATATATATATATATATATATATATATATATATATATATATATATATATATATATATATATATATATATATATATATATATATATATATATATATGTACATATATATATATATATATATATATATATATATTAGAGTAAACGAATGTCGACGACATTAATAACATAATAATATCACGCGTTTTTTGATGTATACCATATTGTTCGTCTATTTTTGTGTAAAATATGTTCATACTGATTAAATTTTCAGCTCGTTTTACTTTATAAAGTCGTATAACTCCAGAAATCAAAAGCACGTACATTGATAGCATCGCTACAAGTTGCAAGCGCTCCGTTCCTACTATTCAGTATTGTTTCCTCATCACAGCTTTTTAGGAAGCTAGCTTCATCGGCATGCTTTAGTTGTGCGCAAGTGACGAAAGATCAAAATACAATGAAATCAGACGCCTGCTTCCGCAGATGTTTCCGAAAGTAGCGCCCAGCCAAAGGGTATATGCCTACACAACTTCAACACGCATAAGGAGGTCGGGGCTTTCGACTCTACTTTCAGACAAAGAATTCTACTGGCGAGCATTCCGCAAGATTTCACTGCTTATGCGAACCCGGACCACCGCTCCCGCTTTCTAGCTCGCATAAAATGTGAGTGGTTGTCTATAGACTACCGTAGAAGTGTGCAAGTTTTACACATACAATACGAGAAGTATGTTTTCGTCCCCAAATTTAAGAATTAACGTCACGCCGCATAATCATGAAAATATAATCGACTGCGAAGAAACGGGTATCTGCATTACACCTGACAACCCGGTAAACCCATAAAAACTACTTTGCAGAGTGACTAATAAAGTGTAAGCGTACTACAATGAACAATCTAATCTTACGTGTCACGATAATTCCGCTGTGCTGACAGGCTAAACTACCCCCAGGTTTTAAAAAGCATGCTCACCTCGACCAAGTGCCACCTCTTGAAGAGCGAATGCGACCAGGGCAGTGAGAAGCGGCCCCATAATTTTTTGCGTTCTGCCAGCTGTGGTGCCCATGATCGTCCACTCGCTAAGGTCGTCCAAGTAAAGGCACCTTCTTATAAACCACGTCCCCACAAGGCGCCACGTCCGCAGTTTTGCAGGAAAGAGCAGTGGCTCGCTAAAACCCTTCTTTCTCTCAAACACATGCGACAGATATATAGTAATGTAGTTTAGAACGCTTGCGCACCGACCACCAGAGCGGCGGCGAGCGTTAGGACAATTGGAGATGGGCTTGAGCAAACACAATAGAACGCGAAGTCTACTTCGTTTCGGCTAACAGTTAAGCATGCGTCATCTGCTTGCAGTGGTTGTCTTGGACAAAGCGTCGTCCTTGCAATCTTTCGCTTTCTACGTACGCGATAAGCTCAGTTCACATCATATCTGCGTGCGTCGGACTTATTGTAAAGATACTGCGACGGACTTAATTGTAGTAGAATAGATCCCTCCCCCAACCATATTAAATTGCTGCAATAAACTTCCCGCATACGATACTGTTAAGTTCGCAAGACTCTCAAGATATGCAGCGTGTCTAATCAAAAGTATGCACTCATAGCGTCGCACCTGTTGAAACAGGCTATTTCTGCCGAGCTTTTCCACCTTTCATCATTGTCCCGTTCGCGTGCATAATTTTTGCTTGTCATCCTGGTTTGCCGTCCGTTAGCTTGTGAAAGGAGTTCATGTTCGCGAGCTTCGATTTGTGATTCAGAACGCGCTGAATGACCTAATCGCCCTATGCTGCCAGCTGATGTAACTGCAACATGTCTTTATCCTTGGTTTTAGCGTATGTGCTGCGTTGTACCTAGCTTGTGTAAGTGCTCCTCTTGACAGAATAGTCGCGCTTCTCACTTTCATAACTTCTCATATGCCGACCGTTCAAAATCTGTAGCTTGAATGGCTCGTCAAAGAACCACGTGGTTCCACTTCCACTCATATTTGGCGTTGAAGAGTCTTCAAGACAGAAAGTCCATGCCCTCAACTTCACAGGATGGTGCTTTAGAAACTATCGTGCTAAACAGGCAGACAGACGGGGAGAATGCAAACTTCACATTCCATTTCAAGTTCCAGCTCAACCTTTTTATTGAATCCAAAGATAGCCCCTGTTCAGTGGCGTCGGTGTCTCCTGTAGTTCCAAACAGATGAGCTTCCTCCATTGCTTCTTACGGCTATACTATTTTTAGCTCTCTGAGGGACCATTTTGTCCCGATTCTTCTTTTCTATACCTCATATTTGACGTTTGGAGAAGAAATACGCCATCGGTCCCACGCTTATAGGTGCGCGTTCACTTTAATGCCTGCTCACTGGGCAAGAATATGGGTCATTATTCACAAAACTTGTCTTACGTTATAGTCGCTTATGACTGCAAATCTCTACAGTGGTCGCAGTTATAACTGACCGATAGTATGAGGGGTGGGCCCAAGAACGCCCACCAATGGAAACCTCTCTTACGTAAGAGATGTTTTGTGAACAGAGGCAACTCTCTATTTCGTTCTTAATGCTGAGTTATGTTAGCTGCAGGCAGTGGTTTGCGACACACCTGCCTTTTCAGGCTATTGTGTTCGTTGTCTTGACTAAATATAGTAATGAATCCTCCGATAGCCTCTGCGGCGCCTTCTTTTTACCCTGGAAAAGCAGGTGTACGCGCGTAGAGAAAAAAAGCTCGAATAATTATTTCCGTGTGACATTTACGATCGTAATAGAAAGAGGTTCTACCAAATAAATGCATTACCAGTGGAGATGACCTATGTTGGAGTTTGCTTAGGGAAGAATATGGTTACCCAAAGCATGTGTGCCGAAAGACCATGGTAAAATTGACACTTAGATAAAGGCGACTGCAACCTAGGAGGGTGATCTTACATACACGTATGTATTGGCTTTCGGGTCATCTAGAAATAACTATTTTGAGTTTTCTTGTGGTATCATTCACAGTTGAACAACGCTCGTACTCCTGATCACACAGAATATAAATGTGACCAGTTTGGATCTTGAACCGAAGTTTTTGCCACATCATCACATTTTAGGCTGAATACTGGAGTGGGGACCGGGATCATTTTAACGCAAATATAGCGTCCCTAAAGTAGGGTTAGCTCTTTAGTGTTGTTTGTTCTGTGGGGTCCCAGCTGAAAATGCACGCGCCTTCTCTATTACGACAAGTTCTACTGAACGAAATTTGGCGCAGTAATTAAGATTCAAGATACCGGCTAAATCATTTTACGGTATCCTCAGGTGCACACGTTCTGTGTTGTGTCGACAAATGCAAATCATGCGCACACTTTTGTATGTAAATTCACCCGCTGCAGTGCAGTATCAGAGATTTGAAAAGTTTCATGAAATGCTATGACGCAATGACTAGGAGTTGGCACTGTTGCTGCAATCGTTGCAGCATTGTGTCCGCCCTATTTCTGCGGTTCTCAGTCTCGAAAGGTGAAGCAAAATCCTTGTCGAGTCATGCGAGATAGTCAGAAATAGTATGAAGGTTGTTCCCGAAGGAACTTACGAAGCAAATGAGGTTGACGAAAATATTACTTTACTGCTCCACTCATAAATAGAACCTGAATATTGGTTCAGATGAACTGCTTGATATTTGCTCAAGGTCATATTTACACGTAGTGCTCAAGATCAGAGTTAAATATAAAACGAGGCACACAAAGAGAAATTAGTATAAACGTTGACACATGCGCTAATAATTGACCAAGTTGTAGGTTTGGGCGAGCTGGCATAGCACTATTTTCACGATGCAGCGCGGTACATGGCTGAGAAGGAAACGGCAAACTGGACACATGAAACTCTGTGTGCGCTTCGTGCATCAAGCTTATTTACCCGTGTGCTTTGGTATATTCTTTCGAATGACCAAGGCCGTCGTATTGAGAAATGAACTATATACTCCAAAGAATACCCAGCATTGAGCGCATACGGGTATGAGGCTAATGGACAGACATATTTTTTTATCTGACTTTTAGTGGAGCCAGGCGTAATGTATATGCAAACCAGAATTGCTGCGACGCTTCTACACTTGATTTCGCTCCGCACAAGGCGCCCACAGGCGATCGCGTTTCGGCATCGTTAAAGAACTTTGAAAGGTTGCGCGGACGCGAGTCTAGAACACCTGGCGTTTCCTTATAGACATCTGGCGTTTCCTTAAGGACATCTGGTTTTGCGTATCGAAACCGTAGTGGCATCTGGCGGTTTGTTTTGTAAAACGAATGAAAGTAGCTGAAATGCTCGTTCTAGAAACAGATGGCGACACCTCTTTTTTTTCTTACACACACGAATTTCGGGCAACCTTACGAAAGAACGTTGTGCATTAAAGAATAGGCCGTAACACCCGACTCTCTAAGTGAACACCCACTCATACACAACCACAGATATAACGCATGTAATCAGGCTGGAAGGACTTTATCAGAGGAACTTAGATAGCGTGGTTAAATAGGTGTTGCATGATCCTGAGATGAGTGCCAACAAAAAGAGGCACCGTTCTGAGGAAGTTTCGTAATCTGTGCATATCAATTAACGGTTTATAAACATTGTGTTTGCGCTACCACGCATGAACCAAGTTTACTTACGGAACAGCGACGCCTTCTATGTGGAGTAAACCAACTGAGTGTTGTTAATGCTAAGCAAAAGGAACTTTTATTATCTTGGTGTTTAATAATTTTTGTTGATTATTAATTGACATCTGTTTGTCATATTTAGATGAGGTGCGTCATTACACCGTTTTGAGTAAATTCGAAACCATTTTTCTTTAGTTTTCTCAGAAACCTTGTCACTTCAAAGTTCAACGTGGAACAAAAATGATTGTGCCCATGTTTAAATAATTTATTTTTCTTGTTACTGCATGGATCAATAATTAGCCTCGGGCTAACAATCCAAGCGTTGTCACTTGACGATCTTGCGTTCTTAAAGAGTTAAAAGCAAACATTATTATCAAGCTCAGTAGTGTGCTGCACGTGATATTTGCGCGACTCTTTTTTTTTTTGCTTTAAGAAAGAAGCCTGCGAGATATATCGAAAGCCGACCCGGCTGATCACTTGCATGCAGCAGGACTGCTGCTCTCAAAGACTCTGGGAAGAAAGAAATTCCGCCAGTGGCACATTCCGCTACTAAATGGCATAGCCTATGATTTACTTCGTACCTACATTTCAAATAGAAAACAGTACGCCGACGTGCTGAATGGAGGTGCGACAATTTGGATCAGCAAAACACCGCAAGAAAGATTAGAGCACAACACAGAGTATTATCTAAAATAAACATATGGGCTGATAATAACCATTCAATCTGAAGTTATAGCAAAATTAAAGCAGCTTTTTCACGTGCTTAGAGAGAAGATAGCTAGGCCTGTATAGCTCTACTTGGGTTTTGAAATAATAGAGCTTGCAAATTCTGTAAAAACGGTTTTAAATTTTCTTCGCATTTAACATGACATTAGTGCATTAAATTTCTTAAGGCCAAAATATATTCTGAAGAAAGTATGATTGTGTGACTAGGGCACATTCTCCGGGGAACCGACGAACGCATCCTGCACGATTCCCTAGTGCACTCGCTTCTTCAGTATTGTGGCATTGTGTGGTGCCCGACAGGCGTCACGAATCTAAAGAAGGTACACTTCTAAAAAAGGCTGTTCATTGTATAGCGAATGCTCCTTACGCTTACCCTACTAGCGAACTTTTTGCTGCTTATGATATTCTTCCAATGTACTCTTTGTGCGACTAAGAGCTTACTGTGTGTTAGAAATATACTATACAAAATAAAAATCTGCAAGAGAATATCGCCGCAACTACGACTAAATATAAAGAGTGGTGGAAGCTAGGACTCCAGTCCCAGGGCGTATTACAATGAACAATCCTTTTGCTGCTCTCTACCTACGCAAACAAAAGCATACGGTTGGAAAGAAAATACTGACCATTTTCATAGAGCCAATTCTGTAAGGAAGATATTGTGCACCAGCAAACCTGCACAGTAATGAAAGATCTGCACCATCGTAAACACTTTATGTATTTCATGCTTTAATGTCATTGCCATGCTTTGCCACCCGCCGTGGTTGCTCAGTGGCTATGGTGTTGGGCTGCTGAGCACGAGATCGCGAAATCGAATCCCGGCCGCGGCGGCCGCATTTTGATGGGGGTGAAATGCGAAAGCACCGGTGTGCTTAGATTTAGGTGCAAGTTAAAGAACCCCAGCTGGTCGAAATTTCTGGAGCCCTCCACCATGACGTGCCTGACAATCAGAAAGTGGTTTTGGCACATTAAACTCCATAAAAAACCATGCTTTGCCTACTTGAGGCGTTTGAATTCTATCTATCTATCTATCTATCTATCTATCTATCTATCTATCTATCTATCTATCTATCTATCTATCTATCTATCTATCTATCTATCTATCTATCTATCTATCTATCTATCTATCTATCTATCTATCTATCTATCTATCTATCTATCTATCTATCTATCTATCTATCTATCTATCTATCTATCTATCTATCTATCTATCTATCTATCTATCTATCTATCTATCTATCTATCTATCTATCTATCTATCTATCTATCTATCTATCTATCTATCTATCTATCTATCTATCAGAAATGGCTGAAGTTGCCTATTAGCTGGCTCCACTAGGTACGTGGTCGTGGTCGTGATATTGTCGCAGCCGTTGTGTCGTCGTCATGGCAGCTTTGAAGGGAGGTCAGTGGCTTTGTCACCGAACAATCGCCATGCCATCGTCCTGACATCATCGCCGTGATACAGTGGTTATGCACTCGTTGTCATACCGTCGTCGTGATGGCGTTGTTGTTTCACTTTGGGCACTCCTGCTTCGTCATTGGACTCTTTATAACACCGTCGTCAGGCCGTCGTCCCCGTTCCAGTTTTGCCATTTCACCCTTATCATGCCGACATCGTCACACCTTCTAGGCCGACACAGTGGCCTAAGTTGTATGATAGTATCTCCAAGCCTGTCTTTCGGCCCTACCGGTTGACGATCCGTTCCGAATAATTAAGTCAGAGCAATTTATGGACTACCTCGAAAAGTATCCACCAATCCAGCGTTTTCCATCGATGTCACAGACCTACCTACATTACAACATACCGAAGGAAGCTGTGATCGAGACGATTCAAGAGTGAGTTGACATATACGGATCGGCAACTGTCACCCACCCCTTAAACGAGGCTCCAACGCGGGGCCAAATTCCAAAGCAGTCTTATCAGGTTATGAAAATAAGCCCCACGAAAGCACGGACAATTAATAAGACGCCTTCTGGTGTGTCAAAGAAGATCGAGTCAGAGCCCAGAATTGTTAAAACTGGCCAAAATATATTCTTCAAGTAACACGGTTACATAAACACATGTACATTATGGCTAGGCACATCACAAAGCAATTTAGATGGGTGTTAACAAAACTTCGGAAAATTGTGAACAACAAGCATTAAGAGTTCGACACGTACAGTACAGAATCAATAGGAATACCAAGAGTCCATCGTATTCAGCCGTACTGGTCTTGAGCCAGACGTCCTCGACGTAACTTGACGCAAATCTTGAAGAAGGGACTTCTTCAGGAAATGCCAACGCCCGAGGACTCGTCGGCTATCTTGTCGAGAAATCCCCTACTTCTGCAGACGATCGGTCTACGCGTCACATCTCTTCACCGGTGCAGTCTGGTCTGTTGATTTCAGCACGGCTCTTTTATCGCCTCCGCCGGCGTTTCTCGAACTTTCCAACGGAGTCTTGCACGCATAGCATGAACAAAAGCCTTGTCATCTTCTACACATTTCTCGCGTTTTCGACCGCGGCCACAGTAACGTCATCGAGGAGGGTGGTGACTCATACGTCGACGCACGCGTGTGTCAAAGTCCTAGAGGGTGTTTCGGCGCACGCCCTCTCTCTCCTCTCTCTTCCTCGAGTATCTTGTCGAAGCCTGTGGTCCCTAGTTGGTCGCGTCGGTTGTCTGTTGCATATGCGCTCTCTCCCTCTCTAGAATCTGTCGCGGGGTGGACGTGTTCTTTTGCTGGCTTGGGTGAGACGCGGCGCGCGCGTTGATAATGCGAGCTTTTGTGACAGCAACTCGGACCTCGGGCCGGACTGCACTGACGCGAATCGTCTCATTTGTGGGAGTAGTGATTGGGAGTTGCCTTTCACGAAAGCTTATTCAGCTGTAATTGGAATGGCTGACAGTCATGCATGTGATGTTTGCGGCTGCGAGGGGAACACTTACCACCTATTGTGCCATTGTCCTAAGTTTTAAGCACAAAGACAATTTATGTCCCGCGTATTGAGGAAACTAGATGATCGTGTTCTGAGTAAACAGACAATACTAGAAACACCGCCGCCACCGATCATCGGCTCACCAGGGAATGAAGGCACTTTTGTGCTTTCTGAGAATGTCGAGCTTGTGCGGGTGCTTTTGACTCTGTAGTGCTGTCCGTGCACGTCTCTCGACCCCCATCTATATCTCTCCCTTCTTTCTGTTATCCTTCTCCCTTTTCGCAGCGCAAGGTATCCAACCACACTCTTGACTGGTTAACATCTCTGCCTATATATATATATATATAAATATATATATATAGATATATATTACGGTGCATTTGGACGAGCGCGTAAGAGGGAGACGAAGAGGAAGTGACAGGCTGTCTCCTGGAGCTGCGTCCTTGTACCAGAGCCTGCAGAGTTAGCTTTTCCTTATGTAACTTTTCCCCGTGTAAATGATTGTTAATACATTTGTGAATTGGGTATCTTCGTGATATTTGGTGGAGGTGCGCGGTAATGACTCAGATCGGAGCTTCGCAGTGGCCGCCACTTCTATTATTTACTGATGTTGCAAGAGATGGGGCTTAGTTCGGCAGCGCCTGCGTCGACTGCGTCGAGTGTCGTACTCACGCATCCGCGGGATTCAGGAACCTTCTGGGACAATGATGGCGCCGAAGTCGACGACTGGCTGGAGATGTATGAGTGGGTGAGCAGCCACAACAAATGGGATCTCACAGTGATGCTGACGAACATAATTTTTTACATGGCGGGAACTGCGTGAGTGTGGTTTCAAAACCACGTAGCAGAACTTCGTGATTGGGATACTGCAAGCAGAAGCTGAGAGATCTGTTCGAAAAAACCACTGGGTCGGAAGGTCATCGCCAAGAAAGAGTTGGCACCACGAGTTCAGGCGTCCACCGAAGGCTACGTCGTCTATATACAAGACATGCTGGCACTCTGCTGCAAGGCCGATGCTGAAATGCCGGAGTCTAAAAAAGTCGGGCATGTTGTAAAAGGTATCGTTGATGACGCCTTCAATTTACGTATTTGTAAGAACTGTACTTCGGTTAATGACATGATCACGGAGTGCAGGAGTTTCGAGCAGGTGAAAAGCCATCGTACTTATCACATATTTCCACGACTTCCCAATACGGCTGCAACATTGTCTCGTGAAGACCATCGGGACTCTCCTTCGCGGCAGGAGAAGCCTTCAGAGCAGCTGACGAAGATCGTGCGTCGTGAGCTGGAGGCCGTGTGCCCCGCGGCTCTGTATCCAGCCGTCAACGATACATGCGCTCCTATTGCAGGCTAGTGTGCGCGAAGAACTCATCAATGTCGGCTTGCAGTTAGTTTGCACTGTGGACAGTTCTCGGCCAACCGAACGTATTTCTCTCGTGCATACTTGAAATCAATGAATCCCTCGAGGTTTTCTCAGCATGGCGGAATGTCGAACACCGGATCACCGACCTATTTGCTTCAGTTGTCGCCGGGTTGATCACGTCGCCCAATACTGTCGCAACCGCTGGTCCCCGACGTCGTTCTCGAACAGTCCTTGTCCAGACGGCGCTTTGGCCATATCCAGCCTCAAGCCGAGCCGAACCTGTATGCCGCAGATGGCAGGACCACATGGCGCCGTCGATCACCGTCGCCGAGCAGTCACCAGTCCAGTTCGTCACAAAGTCGTCGACCGTCGTCCAAGACATCCCAGTCCCGTCGCCTGTCACCGTCATTCCGACCTGGGCGCATACATTCGGAAAACTAAAGGATGTAGCTCCCGGAGGTGACGCTGAATTGTCGACGTCTCCGCGAAAGCCTCTCACCCTACCGACCAGACGCACCATGGTCGACGTAGAAGTTGACGGTGTATTTTTCCCAGCGCTTGTTAATACTGGAGCCCATATCTCTGTGCTGAGCAACCGTCTTCCGGGTCGCTGATGGAGAAACGCCCATTATATCCTTAGCATGTGCACTGCCCGAATAAACCTTGCTGGTTTCAACACTTCCGTTTTAGTTGTTGCTCTGGAACGGTGTTCGCATGACTTGATCTTCGGCCTGGACAATTTATCGGACCATTCAGCACTGATTGACTGCGCTGCTGGCCTCTTCCAACTCGAGTTGCCTATTCACGGATGTGCTCCAAAATCAGCTGAGCCTCGCTTATGTTCTGTAGACTTCGTACGGTTGCCGCCTCAAGTATCCATGTATGAGCCTTTGACATCCTTCCGATGTGTTCCTGACTGTGACAATGTGCTCACTTCTAATGTCAATCTTATCCTGCTACGAACAGTAGCCGCTCCTCACACTATTGTGACTATAACCGATAACCGCGTATTTCTTCCTCATTTAAATTTTGGTTTAAATACGCAAGTTACCCCGAAAGCCATGTCGCTCGGCAGTGCTTCTCCCATCGACGATTCCGACATATCTGTACTAGATGGTCCGGGCTCGTCTGCAGCCACCTGCTGTCTAATCAACTCCGCAACGTCTAGTCGCGGCGTCTTTTCGAAGATGATCACTCAAGAACTGCTTCCCAAACAGGCTGCGAATCTTTGTCGCGTCCTGGTGTCTTATCGCGACGTCTTTGAGGATCGCCTGCTGGGACAGACTTCTGTTGGAGACACATAAGGTTGACACCAGTGATGCTAGCCCAATCCGTTGCCGACCTTATCGCGTGTTTCACCCAGAACGCTGCATTATCCAAAGAAGTAGCTAAAATGTTAACCAAAAGTGTAACGAGCCCTCTTCGAGTCCTTGAGCATCGCCGATTGTTTTGGTCAAAAAGAAGGATAGCAGCTGGCGATTTTGTGTCGACTACTGTCAACTGAACCAGGTTGACGGGCAATTAAGACGGGCAATTAAGAAATCCTACTATCTCGTAGCCGCAGAGAGCCCGAACATACAAATTCATAAAGAACGGTGGATACCCTGTTAACATGATCGTGCAAATCGGCGAGCAAATGACACCGCCATGGGGTCGAGAAAGTTTGAGCTAAGAAAAAGGAGAAACGTTAGTGAGGTGTCATTGTGGCTAACGTTCACAACCTTTCACACCGTCTAAAAGAAAGGTGGCAAAAGGGCGCAATATACCCGTGCTCTTTTCTGCGCTGATAAAGCTGAAATGCCTGTGCAAGGAAGTCAACTTAGAGAAGGAGAGCGCGCAGGGAACATGCAACGTAAAGTACGCAAAAGTACGTAGCCTGTGAATGTGATGTGGTAGAGAAGATTCCGCTTACGTGGGGCAAAATATACGTAGGCCAAACGGGACCCCACCTTAACAACTGGCTTAGAGAACATCGATTCATATGGCAGCAGACAAGCGTATCCATCAGTCTGGCCGTGCACTGTAGAACGTGAAAATGCATGACTAGCTTTGACTACACGACAGTCGTTATAATAAAAAAAATGACCAGTGAAATCCGAGAGGCATTAGGAATCGAAGAAAAAGAGAGCTGTATGAGCACGCCTTGGATTACGCTTACTAATGCTGAAATTACTTACGTAAGGGATGCATACACACAGTATACGACCTAATAATATAACAGCAAGCAGAAACGTGAGAACCGGATTTGAAAGGATCTGTTATAAACACAGCTCACGCAGTGGCAGTGCTTCGTTGTGTGCTTTAAAACTGTGCTTTGCCTTGACAATAAACCAGTTGGCAGTTTTCACTCTCCCGCATCACTTCGCGTCCTCTTTACAACAAGCGTTCGTTTCGTCCCGGTTAGTGCCTTCTAGTACATAGAGCAAGGAGAATGAATGGATACGAACTAGCCCAATTCATAGCTCTTCTGAATCTCTGTGCGTCTTGATGTTCCAATCGCCCAGACTGGTGGGCAGAAGCAGCCGTATTCTAAGACGTCAGTTTCGACAGCTTTGCTTGCTGACACGAACTTTAAAACAGCTATGCAGACCCTGCAAGCTTTTGTCATTGTTTTCCCCACACGTAGTAGCCATGGTGGTACCTGTGAGTACGGGGTTTTATTTTCTATATTCTATTTATCCTTGAGCGCTGGAATGGCACATGAAAAGTTCCTGCGCCGCATCCTGAACAAAGTGTAAATTCCAACGTGCAGCACTCTCTCCGAACAAAACAGTAAGTAGTGTAAGATCAATGAAAATTTGTCCAGCATGGCACATTCACGATCTATCGCCGACAGCGAAATCCATATATCATCCTGGTCTGTTTAGGCATCGGTATTTTTTTTTCTTCCTGTGTGGCTGTTGTTAGGCTCTGATTTCGGTGAACGTAAAGTCCACACATAAATATCTATGACTGGTTATGTTTAACAACGAAACACGTTAGTCTCGCCTTCAGGAAGGTCTGTAGCGTTGACAAGTCACCATTTCCCTTAGCGAAAATGCCAACTATACCATTGTTTCTTCCAATTCGCTCACTGTCCTCATTTTGATCCCCGTAGCTGGCGTGCTCTGATTTGTCAGTTAAACGAAGAAGTAAGGCTATCTCGAAACACGTTTACACAGGAATTAGTGAAAGATCGTCGCTTCCAATGCAAAAAGTCACTAGCATAAGGTATGATATGAGAACCAGTATTCATAAGTATAGGACAAAGCATAAAATCAAAATATACTTTATTGTCGACATGTACCCGGGCTGTTTCCAGTGGTCTTCACAGGTATGCGTTCGCAATGTCTTCATAACAGTCGAGAAAGAATATGTCCGAGGCGTTCACGATGTCTCAGTCTCAAGCGCCTGAAAAATTGGGCCATAAAGCAGAGCAACATATTATAAAATATATTGCGTTCCTGGCTAAAGTGGTATTTTCCCCCTGTGATGCCTTTTTTTCCTCAAATGCACTTGCTGATGACTTGCATTGGTGCAAAGTAATTTTTATTGCTTTGTGTAAGGAACATCAGGATAGATAATGACCGCATCTCTATGAAAGCTAAAAAATGCGAGCAGGAAATAAAATACATAGAAAAACGAAATTAACAGTCATCCCCATACCATTCAGTGGGGGAATTCTGGCTAGCGGTATCTTCATACAGTAAAGTTGCTGTGAATGCGGAAACACATAGGGATAAAAGAGTGGCTTGTAGCAATTAGAAGAGATGTTATGAAAAGATCATCTAGACAGAAAATAAGAGTGCTTCTAAGTTGTCGGGTGGCGGCTATGTGAGCGGGCTGCTCATACTCGGCCCGTCATATATTACGGCACCAGGTCTGTTGCAATATTTTTTTTATTGGAAGAAAGTTCCCAACATTCTATGAACTAAGGAAAAACGTGTGCACGAGATGACATATGATTAATCTAATGTTTCTGCAGAAGCCGCGTATGAGTCGCCTAAGTGGAAACTTGGATATCTGTTGCTGCTAGTATACGGTGGACATATAGATATATAACCCAATAGGATGCGATTGTTCTTCGCACATGCCGTGTATTAGGCACTTCCTCAACCTAATAAACATGAAAGAACAGCAGTAGCCGCAGCGATCACTCTCGCACTTCGCGACGTCGAGAGCAAGCAAAGGTTCGCCCGCATCCTTACGGACTCACAAGCGGCGTGTCGTTTATACATGAATGGAACACTCACTATACAACCTATACAAGCCATTCCAATTCTAGGCCCCTCACTAGAATGGACCCACGGTATCATCTGGTGCCCCGGGGACGAAGGCCTGCGGGGCAACGAAGTGGCGGACTGCGCAGCTCGAAGTCTCACTAGCCGAGTGGCAGACCACACCGTTCTTCAGCCCTCGACATACCGACGAGCGACCCACGAGTTATTAACCACAAGTCGACTAATGCTACAGCGCCAACGTCTCGAAAGAACACAATACAGTCCCCCACACAAAGCTCTCAATAAGCTCCAGGCAAGGGACTGGCGCCGCCTGCAAACGAACCCATGCCCACACTTGTCACGTCCACACGCAATCTCCCCTGACAGATATACGTCCCTCACATTTCCTGGTGTAGCAACCACACAGCAACACTCGCGCACATAACACACGAATGCACCCGTGGTCTTCAGAGACGAGACTCTCCGAACTGGGCCTGGGAAGCCAACTGGCGACCCTTGACCAGGCCCGGTGAGCCTCGATCGCCAGTGGAGCCCTGTCAGAGGGAGCCACCCAGGAATAAACCGCGCAACGATTTACGTAATAATAAAGTTCCATTTTCCTTCTCCTCCTTCACCTACAGACTCAAACATTTAAAATGCTTTCACGCATAATAAACGCCCGTTATGAAAAGCTTGTCATGTTTAAACGTACTTGTGGCAAATTATGTTTTAGCAAATGGCCGCGATGAAGTGATGGCTATGTCGACTGTACATTGATTGAACTGACAAATATGTCGAATGATAGTAACCCATGAATAGGTCGTAAACTTCTTTCTTGACAGCATTTGCGAGTGTCTGTGCAAAGTGCGCCCGAATGACGCACAAGTTCTTCAAGTCGCTTCTATGCCAACATGGGGCGAAATTCGCGTACAGTTAATAATTTCTTTTGCCATCAAGTTCTTGCTTTCGTTGGCCCACATTCAAGCATCTGTTTCTTTGTCATACGAATACCTTCCCATGTGGAATTACGTACGTGATTCCGCTGCGCTCGTACCACAATACAAGCAATTGTTTATGTGCTTGGCCTAGTCTGTCCAGCTGTAGCTGTGCCATTACGCTTTCCAATAGCTAAAGCAGGAAACGCAATGTTGAAACGCCTAATGAATTCACATGAACATTTTTGAACTCCACCAGGTCCCACTTCTTAGACAAAAGGGCACTGCGTGCGCGCGCTGTACCGTGCACAAGGACTTCTCTTTTCGTTTCACATAGTTTACATAGTTCCTGCGGTATGTGTGAATTCCTTTTTTTCACTGATATATTCTGTTTTACTGTAACATATTTAGGCAGCTTCATGGGACGAGGACCAAAAACAGAGAAAAGAGGAGGGCGTGTCTACACGAGATAGTATCGCGCACAAACATATGAATTGATATAGTATTTGAATAAAGCTCCCAATAACGTGATGTCTATGTACATCGACGTCAACGATAAGAAAGGAGAGAACAGTTTATCCTACGTTACATTTGCCTACAACACTCCTCGCTAAGAATTAAAATACGTGACTCCTTTCACTCGTTTCTGCCGCGAATTTACTGCTCCTACTACAGATACGTGATACTGTCAGACGGGTGTGGTGATAATGCGACTGCTGCTGAGGAGGTTACTCAAAGCGCAGGAAAAGCCAGGTAGCTTGCGCGTTTGTGAATTCAAAAAGGCCCAGTTTCGGCCTATTCGTGAACCATCGGTTGCGAGAGCAAGTTAGTCGACAGCTATACGAAGTAAGCATAGTACTTTTTTCAGGCCGTACAACGGTCTACACATAGGCACACTAACTAAATTAACTAGCTTGGTGTCACGCGTGCACGAACAAGCATGAGCACGTCTCACTCGATGACCACGGTAACTCGCTGACAAGACGCTGGAGTGAAGAATGGCGGCAGCAGCCGCGAGCGAATGGACCTTCGTGTTGTCTCTCATTTCAACGCGAACTTAGTGGTGAAAACAGCACACACGAAGCCATCAGTGCTCGGTGCACTCGCTCTGTCCCGATAGCACATCGCTGTCTAGATAGGGTCTGCGCGGCCATGCCATACGCAGCAGCCGCCGGAGTAGAACGCTCCCCAACCCTCCCCCCAGTCCCTTGCGTGCGAAAGAAGACGACTCGCTTCCTCCCTTGCACGCACGAGAGTGAGCAGCCATCATTGGCTCACCCTCGCACGCTTTCAGTCGCACAGGCAGCATACGGCGCGACGACGACGTTATCATCCTTGGACTTTATACGGAACATCATGGTGACTGCGACGCCTACGACAAAAATGCGCCTGCAGTGTCCATATAATTGATATCGCAGTCAAACAATATATGACTAAGATGCCAGATACCACTATCTTCGGCGAAAACCTGTCAAGTACACAGCAGGCGACTTCTATTAGTGGGCGTGGGCTATCTGGGAAGATTCTACGGAGATATTTCGGACCATACAAAATTCTGCACCGAGTAAGTGATATTAATTACGAAGTTGTTCCCTATAGATTTTACAGCTGCGAACGCCGGCTGCATCTGCCCGAGGTTGTACATGTGCTTTGTATGAATCCGCGATTTTCCAACTTACTTCAACCTTGCACAGACCAGCTTTCTCTTCTCTCCTATTAAGTCGGGACAATATGAATCCATACCAACTCTGCCACGACCTTTTAATTTCCCTATAGCTTTTCAAACACAATACCAACAAAAAAACTGAGGATTAATCTTTATTGTTATTTGGTGCGAAAACTTAATATATTCGATTTATTCCAGAGGAATATGAGGCACTGATTGATCTCTAATGAATTCGATAATGCTCTTATTTTACTCTTTCAATAGTTCAATTTATAAATGTTACCATCTTCAACGCCCTCCTCTGCGCCCACTAACTGAGGTTTTCAATATAGCAATGTAGTATCACTGTGTTAACTTATGCTTATAATACTTCAAGAACACTCCACCGAATAGACGTTAAGGCGAATAGCTTTGGCATATTAAGGTGTACAACAGGCTTCCATAACATTGTAGTAAACTTCGGAGTAATTATACATGGAGTATGCTATGTAGAAAAGGTGAAGGTACAGGGCTCGGCGCTAAATGTAACATACACAAAAATTATTAGTAGCAAGTGCAGACGTTTTCATATATAGCGCTGGATTCCCAACTGCAAGAGCACTTGAACTGCGTACGTGGTTTGTCTTAGCTGATCTGGCTAAAATTATATCTGCAGAAATGCAATAATGAAAAATCAAACAGTGCAAACACAGCCTTATGATCGTGTGGTATCGCATAGGGCAGTCTCATGTAGTCGCACGTTTTCTCATTCAAATCCCATGCCGGCTTTCGCAAATAAAAAAAAAGAAACGATAAAAAAGGGAACCTCACCAGCCGCACACGCTGTTTATAGTGAATCTGGTCATTTTCTTATGGTGTCAGTTATTTACCACGATCCGAAAATAACCGAAACAAGAAACCAGTCGCGATGTAAAATCTTGGCAAGATTCTAATGTTCTGAACAAGAAGAAAATAATAGTAAACTGCAGTCTACAATAAAAATAGTATCGGACAACTTGGTGTATATTAGGTTCATGTAAAGCTATGCAATGCACCATATAGAAATCGATAATTGATTTTGTGCTGATTGGTCTCTTGTACTTTCTGTTTGTCCCTTTGTCCACGGTACTTTGTGCCGTTTTACTTGTCGCGTCTACGCCTGAAAGTGTCACACTACTAGCGCAAGTGAGAAGACGGTACGCGCCTCAAAGATGGATCAGGTTCCCTAACGGTGCAATCGACTGATTCTTAACACAATGCAGCTCAATTTCAGCGATGCGGAGTACAATAGAGATTGAAGGCGGAACTCAGCCGAACGAGCTAGCAGCTCCCAGAGCGACCTGAGTAGCCACGTGATGGAGCTTCTGAGGGATCTCCATCGCGTTGGCAGGTTGAAGGTAGGAGTGCCTCCGAGTGCTCTGAGCTGGACCGCAGCGCCCTGAGTGAAGCGACGAATGTGTTCCGAGTGCTCGATTTCGCCCGGCCGAATGTAAACCGCAAACCGAGAGCCCTCTAGAGTGCCCGAAAGCAACCTGTCAAATGTGCCACGAGTCTACCAATAGGACGTTAGTTTACTTAGCCGGCTAATACCTCTTATAGATGGTAATGCACATTGCATTCACTCTCTCTGTTTTAATATGAAGTAGAAAGCGAACAAGTGAGATGTCCATCCCGAATAATAAATAAGATGGCTGAAGAAAAACAATTCATACTGAGATTTTAGTGCCAGAACCACGATATGATTGCGAGACACGCCATCGTGGGGGAACCTGGTTATTTTTCACCACTTGGGGTTGATTAACAAAACGGCTGAAGAGTTTACCGGAAATCGTGGAGCGACATTATTGGTGTCAGCTTTTGAGAAGGTTTGGGCTAATTCGATCTGGACAATGGTGCTTTGAAAACGACGAGAAGCGCAAATGAAATGCACGTCCAATATCGAAAAATGACATAAAAGTATAGGTTACCGCGTCGTCATGTCAACTCATCACACGATGTTATACTGTCACAGTTGTACGTCTCTGTGGCTGCTTTTCGCGATATTGGAGCAGAAAAACGTCGGGACGCCTCCTTACAAGATCTTATTCAACGGCTGAATTCAGCATCGCCCGATTCTTACTTTCGCATGTTTGAGCTTCACGATGTCATATTGTACCGCACTAGCATGGGCGCGCACGGCCCTGACCGACTCATCGTTAGGCCTTAGCATCCGCGTCAGACTGTTCTCACCGAGCTTCACGATGTACCGACTGCCGGTAACCTTGGCGTGTCACGGATTTATGACCGCGTTTGTCGGCGTTTCTTTTGGCCTGGTCTACACTATGACGACTTCCGTTATATCGTTGCGTATGGCCTTTGTCAACGACTCAAAAAGGCGACCACACTCCCTGCTCGTCGCCTTCAATCACTTGACGTACCGTTCGAACCATTCTTCCATGTAGGTGTTGATCTTTTAGCCCTTTTTCTTGTGCCTGTTTCGGGAAACAAGTGTATTGCTGTTGCAACAGACTACGCCACCCGATACGTAGTCACACGGGCTCTTCCGACAAGCTGTGAAACCAATGTCACCAACTTTCTCCTAGAGAACGTGATCATTCACCACAATGCCCCTCAACAGCTACTCACCGACTGAGGCCGCTACTTTCTTTCTAAAGTTGTCAATGACATTCCAGGCTCGTGTGCGACTATAAACTTGCTACTGCTTACCATCAACAAACGAATGGTCTAACCGAGCGTCTCAATCGAACCCTTACGGACATGCTGTCCGTGTAGATCTCCGCTGACCATCGCGACTGGAACGTTGCATTGTCGTTCGTTACTTTGGCCTATAATTCGTCTCGCCATGATACCTCAGGCTTCTCTCTATTATTCCTCTTGATTGGCCATGACCCCACGCTATCTTTCGGCACCATTCTGCCTGCTATTCTGAATTTCACATCCGAGTACGCCCATGGAGCCATACTCAAAGCACAAGAAGCGCGCCATTTTGCCCGACGTCGACTTGTGGAGTCGCAGGACAATCAGCGGCGCTCATATGACACTCGCGATGGTATCGTTCATTACACACAGGGCACCCTGGTTCTCCTTCGGTCACTGTCGCGACGCGTTGGCCTCTCGGAGAAGTTACTTTCACGCTACTCTGGCCCTTACCGTGTCTTGCGTCCAGTAACTGACGTCACGTGCTAAATCTCGCGTCTTGATCCCACTGTGGCTCAGCATCGCTCCGACGTGGTCCACGTCGCGCCTCTTAGGTAGTATCACTCTACCGCCTCCTAACTAGCACCGGACCGGTGCGTCAGCCGCCGGGGGTCATGTTGCACGCTGACCAAGAAGACGTTTTAAGCTTGGTCCGAAGAAGGCAACGCTCTGGACTTCGCGCTCTGTATACCATATTGCAAGCTGCTACAGTTATTGTAGATATCCTGTAAATATATTTCCGTCTGCTTTTACCCCCGCCACAATATAGTCAGCTCCTCGCTCAAGCAAAGAGAACCAGTTATAATACAAACACATGAGGAACCGTTTACTTTCTCCTCGCATAAGTATAAGCTACTTTGAGACCTAGCTAACCGGCTTAAATAATCTCTTCAGATTTATAACATACGAGTAGGTGATAAGAACCGACTTCCAAAACTATATTCCTCATCTGTAATTGGTCTCAGCAGGACGCACGTTTGTTTCCATGACGTAGGTTACACGGCCGTTGAAACAAGCTTACTTTTTTTCTTGCCTGCCGAACTGCTTTCGTTTGCCGGTATGTCCTGCTTTTCATTTCCTTAAAGTCGGATAACTTACGCGAGGAATTGCGCTTGTTGGGAAATCGAATACTGTAGGCGGCATCTCGTCATGAAGCGCGCGTGTTTGTCCCGGTGATAGGTGTATACGTATACAATTTGCATTGAGTAGCGAAGCTTGTGATAGCTATACAGGCTCCTGCGGGTAACGCAGAGGAGGTCAATTATCATATGCGGAGCAGACATTGGCTTGCGGGCTCCACATGCAGTTCGCGAGCATTAGTCTCGCTCGAAATAGTTTCAACCCTCAAAGCTTCACCCCTCAACGATCAGTCATCCTACCTGAGCCTCCTATACACTGGGTGTCCCCTCTATCATGCATCGCCTTCTAAATAAAGACGGGACATTCTAGGCGAACTTAACCAAGTGAATATTGTTGACAGTCGAGGGGAGTGGCCGCCAGTAGTTCTGGCGTGGATGCTATTCAATTTATCATTTCATTAAAATTAGCTAATTTGTAATCACTGCTCCGAATGCCATGTTGCCCATGAAGAATTCGTAGGAAACTGCAAAAAAAAGTAAGCTGGTATGTTTTCAGCTAGCTACTCTTCGCGCGTTCATTTTTTTCGGCTGATAAAAAATCCCACCGAAAATTAAAACTATCAGGTCAGTAACCGTCCGCAAGCAACGAAAATTTGCGCCCTCAAACAAGCTCCCAATAGCATTATTAGGGGCAGAGCTCGCGCTTTATGTGGCGCGCTCAGCCTGTGGCGCATTGGTATTAGTAAGGGAAAGAGCACTGATTACTGTTGCTTGATGCATATGCAAAACAGTGCGCTCCCTAACTCCTGTGGAGCGCGCTTGAGGGCGCTGCTTTTTGATGCTTGCGGGGGGATTAGCAGCATAGGGAGTGACCATAAACGTATCATTTTGAAAATGGGATATGTAGTTGCGAAAGAGCGCAAGGAGTGCAATGTGGCCAGTCCAAATTTTAACGCTGAACAAATAACAAATATAGTCAAAAGTGGAGGAAGAACTTGACAAATGGCCAAATAAAGTGTGGGAATTTAGTGAGCTTCTAACTGTAATAACGACAAAAATACGGAAAGCGAAGCAACATGTTTATTGGAAAGGAAAAAAAAATAAACCGAAACGCAGGCGGGAAAGGGAGATAGGGGAAGCGATCTCCGAACGGCAGAAAGAATCCCGAGAGCCTACGAAGGAGAATCATTAACACAATTGCAAGCGGGACTACGAGAAACAATAAAGACGACCCTGTTCCCTAGGAACATGCACCCGACACATAACCTCGAGAGACGGAAGGCAAGGGCGAAGGCACTCCTTCAAGACATAGATCAGCGTAAGCAGCAGGCGGTGTTCGTTGACGCTGCCTGGGTTAAAAATAAGGATGCGTATACCTCCGTTGTTGTAGATACTTAAGGTAACTTACGGGATGCCATCACCGTCTATACCAAGGACCCAACAGTAGCAGAACAAGTAGCAATCACCTTAGCCATCCGGGCTAATCGGTGGACACATATATACAGCAACTCTAGAACAGCCATACGCAACTTTACCAACGGATATGTGACACGGATAGCAACAAAATTACTAGAGAAAGTCAACAGTGAGAGGATTGAAATCCGCTGGTTTCCTGCACATCTGGGGGTAGTGGACGGAGCTCAGAGAAGCCTCAATGAGGTGGCAAATGAAGCAGCACGAGGACTTTCTAGCCGTGCTCTTCAAGACCGAGCAACTTACAGTTCACCCGGGGAACACAGGGATAGATTATTAACGTATAACGAAATCACGAAGCATTATTATTTAAGCAGAAGGGAATACCATTGCCACACGGTAAGCTTTGCAGAGCCCAAGCGGTCACATAACGTTTGCTACAGACAAGAACATACCCAAGTCCAGATTTTATTAACAGGATCTATCCTGAGAGGGACACTCAAACCAACTGTAATAAGTGTAATGGCATCATTACTCTTGACCACATGCTTTGGCAGTGCCCCGCGGTCTTCACAGACTGTGACAAGGAAGAAGAATGGTGGCGGCAAATGCTGCACAGCGAATCACTCTCTGACCAATTACGGGCAGTCCAGAAGGCCCGCGATGTGGCTGAAGGGCTCGGCCTGACAGTCCCAACGTGGGAGCGGCCCGCGTCAACCTATGGTTGACCTTCAGGACCAAATAAAGTTCTTCATACCATACCATACCCGAGAGCCTAGGCAGGCAAACAAGGCGCAGTTGCCACAGGATGAAGTAGCCTGTAAATGGTAAATATACCGGGAGAAAGAATCTATGGTTCAAGTACTGGTGCAAGCAAAGATAAAAGGTGAAAGTGAACGTTCGTTGTCAGAGATACGCGAGAAAAAGAAGGCCGCACCCCGACTTCAACAATACAACATTCCCTAGACGACGATGGAAACAAAGTGGAAAGAGAAGCGGCATTAAATTCCATGCAAAAAATGACAGACGAATATTTCCAAGGCAATGACGAGGTTCATTTGAAGAGAAAAAGAGCATGAAAGAGAAGCAGATGGAAAATGAGCTGGTGCTGACAAATGTCAACTGGAAGAAAGCCGAAGAGAAAAGTCCTAAGCGCACAGCCACAGGGCCAGACGAGGTTTCCGTTAGGCTGAATAATGAACTAGGAACAAAAAGCAAGGATGCTCTGGTCAAAGCAGTGAAGAAAACTTTAAAAGATAGACGAATACCAGACAGTTGGCAACAAAGTAGAGTGAACTTAATTTATAAAGGTGAGGGGAGAAATATAGAATTCACTCGTGTAGACCATTGACCATTTCTTCTATAATATGCAGGTTAGCAATGCAGGCAATCAAATTAAAGCTTCAAGCATGGGCAGATAATAATGGCATTTTGGGAGAGCTTCAGAATGGCTTCGGAATAGGTAGGCATTTGGATGATAACTTGTTTGTTCTTACTCAGTGTATTGAAATATCAAAAGCAGAAAGCAGACCATTGTATGTGGCCTTTTTAGACATTACAGGAGCCTACGACAACATAGGCCGCAACATTTTGTGGGATATTCTGGAAGGGGAAGGCTTAGTTAACGATTGTCTACAGCTTTTGAGAGAGATTTACCTAGAAAATACCGTTTGCGTTGAATGGGAAGGGATGAGGAGCGAGGAGAAAGTTAATATCAACAACAAACTGAGGTAGGGGTGCCCTATATCTCCACTGCTGTTTATGATGTACATGGTGAGGATGGATAGGGCGCTAGAAGGAAGTAATATCGGGTTTAATCTCTCATACAAACAGGCGGGTACAGTAGTAGAGCAGCAGCTTCCAGGTTTATTTTATGCGGACGACATTGTGATGCTAGCTAACACGCAAAGTGATTTGCAAGGTCTGGCTAATATCTGTGGACAGGAAGTCGAGAATTTGTGTTTAAATTTAGCGTTAGAAAATCGGGTGTTATGGTATTAAATGAAAACACTAAACACACAGTGGCAATACAGGGCCAGGAATTACCGCGAGTAAAAGCATGTAAATACCTTGCTATATGGATAAACGAAGGCATTAGACATATGGAAACACATGAAAAAACATTAACAGTAAAGGGGAAGAGAAATGCGGCCATAATGAAACACAGAGCGCTAAGGGGATACAATAGGTACGAGGTGCTCCGGGGTATGTGGAAAAATTATAATGGTTCCAGGACTTACTTTTACAAATGCGGTTGTTTGCTTGAAATCAGGGGTACAATCAGCTCTCGATGGGAACCGAAGGTCAGTGGGACGCCTCGCACTGGGCGCTCATGGGAAGACTGCAAATGAAGCTGCGCAATGTGATATGGGCTGGACAAGTTTAGAAGTGAGAGTAGCTGAGAGCAAAATTTATTTCGAAGGACAACTGAGGATTAATTAAGAAAGTAAATTGGTTGCAAGAGCGTTCAAGTATTTGTACAAGAAAAATATTGACTTACAGTAGAGAAAGAGAATTAGGAAACTGGATGCGACCGATTTAGTAAACAATACGACAAAAAAGAACGGCAAACGACAAGTCTCGAGACACTGAGATAACCTCATGGGTGGCGGCAATGGAAAAAAAAAACAGGCCGAGAGTAACTACTTAAGAGGAAAAAACGAAATCGGGAAAGAAACCATCTATAACTCAAAAAGAAGCTCATTACTTTTCCAAGTGAGATGCCGATGCATTATAACACGCCTCTATAAATCGAGATATAACAACGAAGAAGCATGTGCTTGCTGCGGTAAAGCTAGGGAAACAATGGAGCATGTTTTCTTAGAATGTGAAAATATCTGCATAGCGGTTGATTTAGGCATCGCTGGACTCCTTGCAGCCCTTGGGTTCAGCGAGAGCAGGGGAAAAGTAAACATGTACGCAATACAGATTAGCAAGAGACGATTGGAAGATTGGTGGAAGAAAAGTAGGGAAACGACAAAGAACGGAGATGGACAAAAACAATCACAATAGGGGGTTAGAAAA
Organism: Dermacentor variabilis; assembly: GCF_050947875.1. Taxonomy (NCBI): domain Eukaryota; kingdom Metazoa; phylum Arthropoda; class Arachnida; order Ixodida; family Ixodidae; genus Dermacentor; species Dermacentor variabilis. The sequence continues at coordinate 163,880,239 of NC_134574.1, read as the reverse complement.
TTTGCCTATGGGAAGTCATTGTGTCTTTTTTCATTTTTTTTTCTTTTTTAACCTAGGTAAGATATTAGGCAGTATAATAACAAGAGCTTGGTGGCGCAACCCACCGCCCCATCCATCCATCCATCCATCCATCCATCCATCCATCCATCCATCCATCCATGTGGACTGTTAGTCACGCGATATTTTTGTTTTCAGGGGCTTTGTTTATCAGCAGGAAAAAAAACAACAAGAAGTACCCGGAGGAAAACATGGAAGCTTTATATTTGTTTCCATATTCTACGGTTTCTTCATTGACAGTACGCCATTCAGAGCAGTAGTTGAAATAATATAGCTAATTTCAAATTGTTAACAAATTGAATGATATCATCATAGTTTGCTCACTGGCTGCTGCTCTACTCGAATGTGTACCATATGCACTTGGTTATCTTCGCGTAGATTGGCCCGTATTTTTCTAAAAACGCGATGCCCGATGGCTGATACACCCGGTCTCTTTGTGTACCCTACATATACACGTGGCCACATGACCAATGCTACTCCGCTGATAATAGACACATGCTTGTTTCTTTCTCTGTCGCAGCCTTTCCGGATGCCTCTTTGCCGCTCTTCATTGAGTTATCTGGTCAAGTTGCATGCGTGATGACGCTTACATGTTGCAGAATTAAGGAAATGTAAGTGGTGTTTTCTGCTTAGAAGTGCGTACTAATTTGAGACATAACTCTGCTTGTAGCATGAACTGAGTTGCACACGACGTTTATAAACACTAAGGAGACCAATGAGAGTAAAGGGCAGGGCGATGAGCGTATTCGTAGCTGACACCGGAGCTGCGCGCGCCACGTGAAGTACATTAGCGCTCAATTTCAAACAAAATAGCCGCTCAGTGATGCGTCGTGTGGCCTGAGGCTCGCATGTAAGCACCAGTTTGTCTATAGGCTACACATGCCTAGGCGTGGGTGCATATACCGAATGTTACGCGGGTGATAAAAGACACATGCCTTGTTTTTTGTCCGTCGCAGACTTTTCCGCTGGGTCTTTGCCGTTCTTGGCGGACTTATCTGTAGGTGAGAGAGCATAGGTGGTAACCTTTTTTATGTGGGGGAATATAAATTGGTGACGTATCACTTTGACAAGCGTGTATTAGTTGCTGAGATAAGAGCCCCACTTATAGCGGGCACTATGCTGTGCGTAAATATGGGCAAAGGTTTACTTACTTATTTGCGAAAGTAAAGTCTTACAAACCTTTAGTTGCGTGCTCCACATGATGTTCTTTAAAACTCAATTTCAATCAAGATAGCCGCTGAGTGATGTGTCGGGCGGCCTGAGGCTCGTATGTAAGCCCCAGTTTGTCTATAGGCTACACATGTTAGGCGTTGGTGCATATACCGTATGCTACCGGGCGATAAAAGACACATGCCTTGTTTTTTGTCTGTCGCAGACTTTTCCGCTGGGTCTTTGCCGTTCTTGGCGGACTTATCTGTAGGTGAGAGAGCATAGGTGGTAATCTTTTTTTTTGTGGGGGAATAAAGATTGGTGACGTATCACTTTGACAAGCGTGTATTAATTGCTGAGATAAGAGTCCCACTTATAGCGGGCACTATGCTGGGCGTAAATAAGGGCAAAGCATTACTTACTTACTTACGCAAGTAAAACTTTACAAATCTTTACCTGCGAGCTCCACATGATGTTCCTTAGCATTTAGATTCGCTCCCATGACCCACTCCTGAAATACGCCCATTCAGGCGCATCGTACATGCCATACGCGTGGGATAACACACACACACACACACACACACGCACACACACGCACACACACGCACACACACACACACACACACACACACACACACACACACACACACACACACACACACACACACACACACACACACACACACACACACACACATATATATATATATATATATATATATATATATATATATATATATAGGTGAGGTATATAGGTATATATATACAAACCTTCTTTCTCTGTCTTACCATCTTCGTTATCATGGTTGCCCTCCTCCTTTGAATTTCCTGCAGATCAGAGAACATGCAAGATCAAGCTTGTTGGAGGAGATCAAAATTAAAGAAAAGGGTAGGTGGCATTTCGCCCTTAGGAATACGCACTAGCCACAGAGGTCACTGCAGCGTGCAGTCAACAGCACACGACATCTGTGCCTATACTATACCACTACGCATAACACATGGAAGGACTGCAAGCGTGTGCCGTGATTATGTCAGCATACAGGGCCAATATAAGTCCGTTTGCTGGCACTGATTACATACGACGCTGCGCATAAAACGTTTGTATATTTATCAAAAACATATCCAGCTAGATATCGGCCGACCCAGCAGCTGCTACGCCAAATTCTACGGTTGGGAAAATGAGAGGGAGGCCGACCAAAAAATCTTTGCTTAAAACATTAGGCTGTTTATCTTCTAAGGGCTGCTCTAACAAAACTTCAACACCTACAGCTACACCGGCCCCAGAATGTATCGCGGAATGTGTTCATCGTAGCTGTTAAACGCCGCAGTAGCTGGATTTGGAGTTCCACCTATGTATGTACTGTGCACGACCTTGTCAGCATATCAGGGCCATGCGAAAATAATGGATGCCAAAGGAGGTTCCTTTTTTCTAGCACGAGGTTAATAATAATAATAATAATAATGCCTTTATTTTCCATCCCAAGGATGAGGGAGGGGGAGAGAAAAAGCTAGATATCCAGCTTGACGGGCTCTCGCCTCCCCGATACAATACATGATGTTTAGAAAAAAAAGGCAAACAGTACAAGCATGTGAGTACAGACAAAATATCACAATATCACAATATCACAAATGACAATTTTTACAAAAATGTACAATTCCAAAAAAACAAAGCGATGTGCATAATATCATATTTTCAGATGGGTATTCGTACTTCAGTAAATAAAGCTGGCGAAATAAACCTCCCTGTACGTTTTCTAATGTAAAGCCTCCGTCTACACTTATGCACATAAACGAAGCAGGAAGTGAACTTCATACGTGCCTCCCTTTTGGTAAAATTTCCGTAAGTTTGCATTTATTTTAGTTGTTTGCAGCGCGCAAACTAGCAAACGAACCCGCCACAAAGCTATCACAAAATAGTTGCGTTAGATTATAGATAGGCCAATGCCTGCGTCTGAGTAAAACATAAATGTTAGTAAAGTTGTGTTTGTAGGCGCACGTGTCATAGTGTCAGTACAAATATGAATATAGTGTAACTCACATGTAATAGTTGCGCTTACTCAACACATCAATATTTTATTTATCTGCCAAGCTTGCATATTATTTTTCTCATCAGGTATCTTACACCAGCGATCAAGCAGCATTACCTGTGTTTTCGTCCTTCTTTTCCTCTTTTTCTGTGTTTGAGCCTGCAGAAGCTGCGTCGTTCTTGCCTGCGGATCGGGAAGAACACGTGAAGCTTGTTCTGTGAAGTTAACAAAATATGGAGCTATGTCGCGATTCGCGCTTAGGGACAGGAAACAGCCATAGTGATAGCTCTCTAGCGTATACTGAGGTGACCACGGGGCTGCACACAAAGACTGGCATCCGTGTACGCCCAAAAGGCGACTGAAAAAGCTACAGAAACTCTGAGAATCGTCTACTATGCAGTCGTGCCCATTGAGCCGGAAAACTTGGCACGAGCGGACCTCGACGAAACAGAGCGGTCGAAAGGGAACATCAGCTGATGCACTAGCACATGACCGACCGACCGACCGACCGACCGACCGACCGACCGACCGACCGACCGACCGACCGACCGACCGACCGACCGACCGACCGACCGACCGACCGACCGACCGACCGACCGACCGACCGACCGACCGACCGACCGACCGACCGACCGACCGACCGACCGACCGACCGACCGACCGACCGACCGACCGACCGACCGACCGACCGACCGACCGACCGACCGACCGACCGACCGACCGACCGACCGACCGACCGACCGACCGACCGACCGACCGACCGACCGACCGACCGACCGACCGACCGACCGACCGACCGACCGACCGACCGACCGACCGACCGACCGACCGACCGACCGACCGACCGACCGACCGACCGACCGACCGACCGACCGACCGACCGACCGACCGACCGACCGACCGACCGACCGACCGACCGACCGACCGACCGACCGACCGACCGACCGACCGACCGACCGACCGACCGACCGACCGACCGACCGACCGACCGACCGACCGACCGACCGACCGACCGACCGACCGACCGACCGACCGACCGACCGACCGACCGACCGACCGACCGACCGACCGACCGACCGACCGACCGACCGACCGACCGACCGACCGACCGACCGACCGACCGACCGACCGACCGACCGACCGACCGACCGACCGACCGACCGACCGACCGACCGACCGACCGACCGACCGACCGACCGACCGACCGACCGACCGACCGACCGACCGACCGACCGACCGACCGACCGACCGACCGACCGACCGACCGACCGACCGACCGACCGACCGACCGACCGACCGACCGACCGACCGACCGACCGACCGACCGACCGACCGACCGACCGACCGACCGACCGACCGACCGACCGACCGACCGACCGACCGACCGACCGACCGACCGACCGACCGACCGACCGACCGACCGACCGACCGACCGACCGACCGACCGACCGACCGACCGACCGACCGACCGACCGACCGACCGACCGACCGACCGACCGACCGACCGACCGACCGACCGACCGACCGACCGACCGACCGACCGACCGACCGACCGACCGACCGACCGACCGACCGACCGACCGACCGACCGACCGACCGACCGACCGACCGACCGACCGACCGACCGACCGACCGACCGACCGACCGACCGACCGACTGACTGACTGACTGACTGACTGACTGACTGACTGACTGACTGACTGACTGACTGACTGACTGACAACGCATTTTATCAGTAAATTTGCGCAGCGTTCACTCGCCGAAAAGAAAACGTGACTGCATAACACGTGCGCTCGTACGGCCGTGATGGGCCGTACTGAACACATGTGATGTAGCATGACGTATAGTAAAATGATTCTATATTGTAGAAAAGTAGCAGTCATACTCACCCGAATCTGGACGTGGTGTCGAATTGACAACCGCCTTCGTTATTTCCACTGCCGCATTAGACACTAAAAAGACAGGTAAACTATGCATCATGCGGTTAATTTCACACAACTAAAATTTCCCCCCATAATAGTCTTTTATCTGCAATTCACCCCCTTTCATTGACAGAAAATGATGTTCGAGCAAGCAAATACACCTTTAAAAAGTGTGTTTTACTCAATGGCCTTTTTCCCGTAATGTGTGTTTTGTCGGCATTACACCCTACGTTTCCCATTTTACAGCGATATGTGCTATCCTCGTTCCGCTAGATTGGTGGATGTCTCACAGTTGCAATTGTGTTCGTCGAAGGAATCGCACAGTCTCTTTGCGAGTTGTTTACAAATATAGAACGAGAAAAATAAAGCTGTGCTTTTTACCCTGCAGAGAACCATAATGCGGCCCTACCTATTGCCAGTCGGAAGCGCAACCACTCCCCCCATGCTACCTCGCAAAATATTACAGCACCTACAGAGCACGGTGGCGTCTCTAGCTGCTATCACAGGCTGACGCTACACTCTTCAGCGTATTTGTAAAGCACCAACAAGGTGAAACAATTCAAGCGAAGTGATCAGTGAGATCTGAAAGGCGGGATAGGAAAGAGGAGAACAGAATGGCTGCATCTTCCCAGTTTACTACCGAGGCGCGTCACCTCCACGATAAGTACTGTGTTCTTATTAGAAGGGGATTGCTCCACCAGCACCTTTGAGTGGTTAATCCCTTGGCGATCATAGGCATCTTTTTTGCGATTACCTAGTTTTTCTTATGATGTATGTGTAATTGTGTGACGGAGATGTTTCAGATGTTATAGAGGTTATTGTGATGAATACTGTATCTCATGTCATTGATGAACCACAAACACTTTTATGCACATCAGCTCACACACGAAGCGGCAATCTTGCAGCTAACAGCAATGCGGCATGATACCAAGACAGAGTATATTTTGTAATCACTGCACCCAGCTGACGCTTCATAGCAACCCCCACTATCCCTGCTATCCTGGACCGCTATGACGTGATGCTATTCCAAACTTTTCTGTTACAATTCTGCAATCAGCCCTCTGCAATTGGTCAAAAACTTTTTTGGACCACCCCCACTTTGCCTGTCTGTCACGCGACGTCACGAAAACCGCGATAGCTCCCCATCTGCTATGACGTGTACACACTGATTATGCATGATTTGACCGAATAAAAGAAAAATAGTTATTATTGATTTGACGCCTTTTCGCCATCAGCCCTCGGCTATTGGTCCAAAGTTTTCGGCTGCACCCTCTTCACCTGCCTGTCTCACGGCGTCACAAACCGGCAAGAACTCACCGCGTCAAAGTGACGTGTACGCGTTACAGAGCCATTAGTATGCCGAACAAAACTGAATTTTCTTCTGAATAGCCGAAGGCTGCCCCGTTCCGAAAGGAATAAAAGGTGGCTGCCACCAATCGCTCATACGCTGGCTAGTTACACCTGTCGGAGAGTGTGGGTTTATTTTCGTAAAATAAAGCTTTTTGCGTTGCCGTGTAACGCTTTCGAGGACTTTCGGCATGTTTACGCCCTCGTTCTGCCAACTCTTCTTTGCTGAGAATCCGTCTTAGCGTCATTTTTAAGCTTCCGTTGCATGCCGCCACGATTTCGACTAGCCACCGCAACGTAAGTAAGGGAAAGCGGACCAATCGTAGACGCCGGCACCACCCACCCTCGTCATCTGGTTATCGGTTTTCTGTGAACTGGCTCGGCCCAACGAACCCCTTTCCACTTGAGCGTGCTCCTCGCCTCTTGTCAGCCAATTAGATAAGACAAGCCGCTCAGTGTAGACAATGCTATTCGGTTTTCAAGAAAACATAAGTTACCTCCTATGAACGAGGACAGCGCTTGATTGGTCTGTTTATACAACACTGCGGGTCACCACCAGATGGTTGCGCCGGCGGTTACGCAAATTTGACATCAGGAGATTGGAATAAAAACACATTGGAATAGTTTTACGTTATAGGGCCCCTCCCCTGGCTGCAACTTTGTTGCAATGGCTTTTCATAAAGTGGCCACGCTCGATGCCGAGGGGTGTCTGGTCGATGAGGCACTATCACTTTATTATATTTAAGGCTACATACCTCTTATGTGAGTTTGGTGCATTCATTCTTGAGGATTTGCCAATGGCCAAAAACATATATCCCATATACACAGTGCTGAATTTGTTTCTGAGGGCACAGACTCATCAACACATACTTTGTGCTTTAATTTAGTAGACAACTATGTCAATGGGTGTCAGAGGTTACACACAAGCGCCAAAAGTGGGTAATGTTTCTAAAGAACTATAGCTACAATGAAAGCGCAAGCGAACGCAACATCTTATTGGACGAATAAAGGCACATACACAACGCGTAAGGTGTTCGGCACAGTACAGACATCAAGAATAAAGGACAGTTTATTTATTTATTTATTTATTTATTTATTTATTTATTTATTTATTTATTTATTATTACCCTCAGGGCTTACAAGAAGCGTTACAGAGGGGAGGGGCATTAGAATATCAGTACATATAAAATAAATACAAGGAGAAGTGAAGAACAGCTATACCGCAAATAATATAGAGCAACAACAAGTAAATAAGCACAAAAGTAACAAGGCAAAAATAAACACTTAAACATCAAGTAACAAGAATATAAAAACGAAAACATGGAATAATAGCAATGAAAGAAAACGATAGCAATAGGTGACAACGTGATAGTGACGCAGTTTTGAAGTAGGCTTATAATTCGTTTGATAGTGCTCTGCGAAAACGGTCTGTATCAGTGATAGCGACTAGTGACGCAGGCAGGTGGTTCCACTCAAGACATGTTCTCGGCAAGAACGAGTGTGAGTAGGTAACTGTGCGCTGCGCAGGTACATGAACTTTGAAGCGATGATCGATACGTGCGGAGACATAAGATGCTGGTGTAATGTACCGGGACTTGAGCTCGTGGTTATGATAGATTTTATGAAAGAGCGAAAGACGAGATAATTTTCTTTGGGAAGAGAGAAGGGGAATGCCAAGACTAAGTTTCATGTTAGTAACGCTAGAAGTACGGTGATAATTGTTAAGAATGAAATGGACCGATCGATTTTGGACACTTTCAAGGATATTTATTAGAGTAGCATGCCCAGGGTCCCATATCGAGCATGCGTATTCGAGGTTAGGCCGGACATAAGTGACGTAGAGTTGTTGTTTTAGTTTCGGTGGAGCTAAAGAAAAGTTACGTCTGAGATAGCCTAGCATGCGGTTAGCTTTCGACGTGATGTATTCGATGTGTCTTTTCCATGAAAGATTGTTAACAATATACACACCGAGATATTTGTAAAAAAGTACTGGGTCAAGGGGAGTATCATTAAGTATGTAGGCGGGGCAAGTTGACTGGTTACGGGAAATTCTCATTGTTTTGCATTTAGAAGTGTTTAGTTCCATTAGCCAAAGCTTGCGCCATGCTGCAGTGTTACCGAGATCATCCTGGAGTGTAAAAGTATCGTTAGTACTTTCAATCTTGCGGTATATAACACAGTCGTCAGCAAATAGACAAATGGAACTTGCAATTTGGTTAGGAAGATCATTGATATAAATTAGGAAAAGTAAGGGTGCCACAACAGAGCCTTGAGGTACCCCTGAACCGACCGGAACTTCAGGAGAATCATTATCATTAATGCTTACATATTGTGTACGGTTAGAAAGAAACTCTCGAATCCAGTTGAAGACCAGGGGATCAATATTTAGCTGGCCGAGTTTTAGTAGGAGTAAGTGGTGGTTAACTCTGTCGAAGGCTTTTGCAAAATCTAAAAATATACAGTCTACTATAAAGCCAGCGTCTAGGAAAGCATGGAGATCGCTACAAAATGTTAATAACTGCGTTTCGCATGAGAAGGACTTACGGAACCCATGTTGACTGTTATGAAAGAACTGGTTTGATTCCAAAAAGTTGACAAGATGAGAGAAAATTATGTGTTCAAATATTTTACATGGTACTGATGTCAAGGAAATAGGTCTGTAGTTGTATGGGTTATGCGTGTCGCCTGACTTGTGAAGTGGAATCACCTTTCCTTTTTTCCAGTCTCTGGGCAAGGAGCTATTGTTCAGAGATTTTGTAAAAATCAAGTTTAATATAATGGAACTATATTCGGTAGTACCTTGCAAGAATTTGGACGTAATGCTATCAATACCGCACGAAGAGGATCTCTTTAGTTTGTTAATAATAGAGCAGATACCAGATGAGTCGAGTAAAATCGGTTCCATTGGAAAGAAACTAGATGCTATGAATGGTGGAGAATTAAGTTAATTTGCTTGCAGTTACACGCCTGCGTCCCTCATATATTAAACAACACTAAGCTTTCATAAGCTTTCATGTGGAAGTTTCAACTCTACTTACACGTGTTTCCTACTTGACCTATCATTCCAGGTACACCATATGCACCTGAAAAAGTCATACAAACACTCTGTTAAGAACAGTTGTTAACGGAGCTTTGTAAAGTAAGGTAGTATGGCTAATAATAAGATAATCTCGGAATGCTTCACCGTTTTTTATTTTATAATGAATGAAGCGATGTTATGTGGCGCCTCTGGCATTGCGGTTGAAATAGGTTTTATGCAGTGGTGTTGGTATGGGGACATTTTTCACCCGAATATACACATATAATAAAATATAGCAAAATCTGACATCGACTGTTGTGTCGGATGGCAAGCACTTTCTTATCACGAAATAATAAAAATACCGCATCACTTTTAGACTTGCATAAAACATTGTAGTCTTGGATAAAATGGCTTGATTTCTTTCAGCATGCTCATTTTTCCGTTTTTTGGTGCTGCAAGAGAAGCGAGCTATATACATATATATATATATATATATATATATATATATATATATATATATATATATATATATATATATATATATATATACCCGCCGTGGTTGCTCAGTGGCTATGGTGTTGGGCTGCTGAGCACGAGGTCGCGAGATGGAATCCCGGCCACGGCGGCCGCATTTCGATGGGGGCGAAATGCGAAAACACCCGTGTGCTTAGATTTAGGTGCACGTTAAAGAACCCCAGGTGGTCAAAATTTCCGGAGTCCTCCATTACGGCGTGCCTCATAATCAGAAAGTGGTTTTGGCACGTAAAACCCCAAATATTATATATATATATATATATATATATATATATATATATATATATATAAATATGGATCTTTGGCGGCCCCATAACTTCATTTTAAGTTATCTGAGTCGCGTTGAATAATTTCCAGGCTATTGTATAACTCTCCTTCAAATGAGGCTTTGACTTTTATCTCTGTTACTGCAACATAGTTTCAAACATTTGAATTGATGTTATTGGCAGTTTGTAAGAATGGTCGTTTCCTACGAGTCCTCCAAAACTCACGCCTTTCACTGGGATATATTACACGACATGCTCCTTGAAAAGGTTCGAACCTGAAATTGTCCCGAGCTGATAGCTTTGTCCTCCTACATGGGTTGTGGACGCTTGCCCCGCACAGGTTTCTGCGGACGCTTTATCATGAACGTATAAGTGACACCACGTTTATCTTCACCATAATATGATCGCTATGCGTGATTACCGAGAACTAAAGCGTGCTAGAGAAGCAACCATCTGTCAAATCATCTTCTAGACATCAAATGTTAGAGGAAATCAGTATATTTTACACAATACAACTGAGTGAATAAATGAAGCTCCACTTACCATAGCCCATGCCGGCCATCATGCCTCCGCCCATCATTCCTCCACCCATCATCGTCGGGTCCATCATCGTTGGGTCCATCATGCCCGCACCCATCATTCCACCGCCCATCATCATCGGGTCCATCATTCCTCCGCCCATCATACCTCCACCCATCATACCCATGTTGCCGCCGTGTCCATCGGCTGCAAATACACACGAAGTGCAGTTGTTCTACGTTGCACACTCCCATGGGACCTTAATGTGGACGTACAGCTAACAGCATAAGTTTGCGGAGCACAGAATCTAAGAATCTAAATTTTATTGTAGCCAATACATTCACCATCGAATCAAAAACGTATGTGATTATACTTTTTCTTTACAGCTACAATGTTTTTAACCTGCCTTTTTGGTTAAGTAGAAAAGGCACGAAGAATAATATTGACGCAAATTCAGAATTTTCGTAGCATTTGTGGCTCTAGAAGTCCCCTTAATGGATGAGCAGAAAGCACTCGGTAAGTTTATGCGGCAAAGACATGAACTACCGTTCACATGTTCTTCAATTGAAGATATTCTCCACTCCGTGCAGGTTGTGTTGACAACATGACCGGCATGACGTACTTGCTGCCCCTGCAATCGCTTCTAGGTTATTCAGCCACAAAGATACAGCGTTCGAGATTAGTTGATCTCACGTAGATTGAGCCATCACTGCGGTGTGTATCCGGTAAAGCCATGTGATACGGGTAAGGTTGGTTACTGCTGCTTTTTAGCATTGAGCATCTAGTGGCAAAATCATATACCTGTGTGTTTAAATCACTCACTTGTGTTTTTCGTAGCCATTGTTTTTCTGAGGTAGCGAAAACTTAAGTTTTTTAACAATATCTTACGAACAAATTTCTTAAATGCAATAAAAAGTATGAAATGACTTACGTGTTTGTTTGTATGGCTAGTTCTATTTACTTACTATAAATGAACCTCAACTTGCCCACCTCTCTATCTTATTTTAGATAGGCTGCCTTTAATGATGACTGACAAGGTTAATTCATCTATGTGATGGTTTAGATACTTTGTTTTTTCTTCGTCGCCTTACTCAACATGATCTTATAAAACAATGGACTCGCCATCTCGGCCCTGTGAAAGTGCACGTCCTGCGAAGCTGTTTAAAACCACCACTACAACTGCTGAGGGGGTATGCTATGCTTTATTGTTTTAGAGTATTGGTAGTAATGGCAACTTAGAGCAATTATAATAACGTGAGTTAATGGTAATTTTGACACCACGCCACCGCTGGTCGTACTGCGGTTTCCTTTTCCCTTTGGCGCTTCTCGTGTTCACGCTACTCCTCGAGTAACTATGCATTGCCTACCCATAGCGGTGTTGCGACAACAATGAAATCAGTTTCTGCGTGGTTCTTTTATTTGCGAAAGGCTATAGACGTGATTCCCCACTTCACAAGCTGCGGTCGGTGTGACAGCTTGCGCAACAGTAATCTTTACCGCGAAACGTATGCGGGGAACGCTACGTGCTTCGCATTGCTATCAGGAGCGCCTTATCATCAATTATGTGGTTCCGATGCTTGTTTTATGCTTGTTCTTTATTGAACGGAAAGCTTTTCTGTATGTTGCATGCGGGATTCCAAAGCATGTATGCAATTTTCACTTAACTTTGCTGAGCGCTTCAAGCCTGCTTCACCTCCACCGCGAATCGGCGTGTTATTGCACTACCTCCGGGATTGGCCTACATTTTCTGATAGCCAACGCGGACAAGAAAAACGACGACAAACTAGAGGCTAGCAGCTTCGCTGTAAAGTGAGGCTTATTTTCCCGTTAGTAAGGTTCCACAGGAAGACGTAATACAACAACTACTACGCACGAGTACTAATAGCAGTGCGACAGGAATAATTTGTTTCTCGAAATGCACTGAATGCACAAAAAAGTTGTAGCGCTTCACTAACATTTCTTTTGGCGGTATATGAAGCTGGAAATTAAGCGAGCAGCAGAAACAGCTGCTGCTGCTTATATTCGCAGCATTACACTTCAATATTTGCTTTTTATCTAGAGAGATCATCGCGCAAATGTATCATTTCCCACCTGTGGATAGAAGTAACCAAAAGATGAATCGTCTAACCTATTGCTAGTTTCTTTTTGCATACCAGTTTAAAGAGTTGTTCTTAGCCCTTCGCTTCGCTAGTCATCGCTGATACAATTAAAAGATTAATTTTGTAAGCTGTAGCAGCGTGTGATAGCAGGAGTCTATGTGAACTTCGATAGATAATATATTTACAAGATTTCCTGCTGCCTTCGCGGAATATGCCTACAAGCCATCATGGTAATTTTCTATTCTTTAATAAACCAAACGCAATTCCGACCACCAACTCGCTTTCTCTCTCTCTCTCTCTCTCTCTCTCTCTCTATATATATATATATATATATATATATATATATATATATATATATATATATATATATATATATATATATCCCTGCTCTGGGTCATAGAGTTAGCTATGACCAACGTTCTTCGTTAGCTTACGAAACTCTTCTCGGCATCTACAATTGCTTGTTTTCGTTGCCTTTGCAAACGCATTTATCCTAATCTGCATGGCTGCATGGCTGCATTTGAGAAGTATGGAGTATGGACAGCCGCTTTCGTTGGACACAGAAATGCAGTAATTCAGAGTTTAGGAAACAGTTGTAATGCTTATTCACGTGAAGTAGCACGAGCGTTGTCAATCTTTAATTGTGCATAAAGTAATCTTCTGAAAACATGCCTAAATTATCCCTTTTATTTTCTCTGAGCACAGTTCTGCCCATACTGGGTCCTCAGAAATTCTGGGCACCTGGCAAAATAAAGCAGTTCGTTTGGAGAACGCGTTGTAAAGATACGCTATAATTCCATAATATAAAACAATATAATATCAAACAATGTAAATGTTGCCACCGGCCAACGTTAAACAGTGATGGCTAACAAAACGTCTAGTGCCTTTTGTTCCTTAGCTTTACTGAAAGTAGCGAAAATGAATTCTTAGCATAGTAACATTACACATTGCATAAAACAATCTCTTTTTAAAGACCTTTAAGTTAAAGCGACGTAAAACGGGCTTGGAAATAAAAAATAATAAGATTGATACTTACCTTAAATGTTATTGTGCGGAGGAAGGTTTCTCCATGTTGCGATTTTATTTTCCGATTTAAGAAAGCTATTGCAAAATTGCAAGGACATCGCTACTGCTGAAAGCAGCAACTGGCTGAGCCTACCATTCTGGTAAAAAAAATTGTAAGTACGTTACATTTTCTACAATAAACCAAACAGCTGAGCAATTCGGGTTTAACGTGCTCATCTCAAGGTTCACATGTTACTTTAGGATTCACTTTAATAGGAAGAGGACAGCTGGGCTCACCCATAGTTGCCGCTCCATGGTGCTGCTCATCGGTCGCAGAGGGCGAGCGTTGAGTTCCAGTTTCTAAACGTACACATATATAAAGACCATATCTTGTACATGTCGGACATGCAGACTAGTAGCGTAAACAGATAACACACTACGGAACGCTATGGCACAAACGGTGACAAAATCACTTCTATATTGAAGAAAAGAGACAGGTGAACTGCTGATTTAATGTGGTCTTTGTCGCACTTCAGAGCATTTTTAAAGAAAACTATTTTAGCTTGTAGGAAGTCGCAGATACCACTATTTTTTTTCATTGCATTTCGACTCCTACCGTCAATATGGATGTGCCACTTATTTCTCGGTGTGCCAGAGAGTTCACCAATGTGGTAGGGATTCACGCTACTGAAGAGCAGGCGGAATATATGCTCTCCTGTTTACTCCTTGTGTGCGTGTCAGCATGCCCACCTTTAATTCACATATATTGCTTCCGGCGGGCACATTCAAACAGTTGTTCTGACGCCCTCGCTTCATGCGAGTCACTGGGGCTCAGGTAAATGGACTTTCCATAACCCGTAGTAGCCTGGTACAACGGGACATTTTAGGGCAACTTCCATGCAAGAAATATTTGCCAGTAGTAATATCACTTTTCGTCACTTGCAAAGGCACTGATCTGAGTAATAAATACTATGTTTTCCCAACTCCGAATCCATTTCTTGGCGTCATCAGCTATTACACACGCATTTGCTTTTGCCAGCCACCTTTTCAATATTTATTCCTGCTTCTCAGATTCTGATTCAGTTACGTTAGCAGCTCTCTGGTTGAAACAAGGCTCCAGAGCGTTTGCTGGTACTTCTGCGTTACAAGAGAAGCACGCTTGTCCACCGCACGTTAAACAAGCCGGCTTTTTCTATGCTATCTTTTATCAAATGTTTCCACTCAGAGTGGAGAAAGCAAACTAGACATTTTGATTTTAAGCTTGCAGGGCCCTTCCTTTGTATTTATTCTCTTAATCACGGAGCGCAGCCTAAACAGACAATGAATGTATTGTAGGGCCACTTGAAAGCCGAGGTGCCGCAAGCAGCATATAGAACACTGAATACTTGCAGAACAACGGTGACAAGGACTACCACTGCGATAACGATCGATGCCTGGGTAACGAGAACAACAATGGCAGCACAACACTCCAGCGTCCTGACGATAGCTGCTTATGGGCACACTTTCCGAACCCGGAATCCAATTTTACGTACATGTTAAATGTGGCCGCAACCAACTTTTATGCTCTGGTGATTTGTCGATCTGTTGCGCCATAGAACGGGTCGAAATGTTCTGCGCAGGAACCATGACTACTTCAAATACGATAATGACAGCTCCGACCGCTTCAGAAAAAAAAGTTATTCCAACAATATCTGTTACAGTATTACTGACTCTGAGATAAATGTAGTTAAGCCTCTCTTCTTTTTATTGATGGAGGAGTCAGGCGTGGCATATGAGGAATAACTTAAAATCAAATAAGTGCTTGTGACTCTGCATCGAGCAGAAACTGCAGTAACGCCTTTGCGAATTCTCTGTTAGTTACTTAATTGGTGTAGAGTTTAAGTACACCTAGCTTCAGTCAAGCATTTCTTAAGATGTTAAGTGAGATCGCTCGCGTTCCAAGGCGCAGATGAAAGAGGTTAAACATCTTGACGGGGCGGCGCAAGACGACGACGACAGAAGGCAGGAACCTGAAATCGCAACTAACTTTATTCGAAGGCGTGCACAAACTTATGTACTGAAACCCACAGTCGCGTGTTATACCATCGATGGCGACATTATCGGTGCGCAGGACAAAACGACGAGTGCCGTAATCTAATGCGAGGCGCTATGAAAATTAAAATTCATTCTCATACAAATTTAATGATGGCAAGGTTACACAACGCGATCTTTTTTTCTTGATATAGTAGGCCTCAATATTCTCCCTCGTAGTCTCATTTCTATGCCCGTAAAAAATTGTGGTGTCTTCATAGATTGGAGTGCACCCATGCTCAGAGCAATGCCACGCGACATGTGAGTCGACATTACCCGTTAGGGAGCGCCTAGGTTCAGACAATCTAATGTTCAGGCATTGACTTGTTTGGCTTATATAGTTTGGCTCTGGCGCGTAGCTAGAATAAATGATCATATAGCTAATATTCACACTACCTTTAACAAATACTTTTGATGTGAGTGTCACAATAAAGTTTCCTACAAATACTCGAATGAATGCGCTAGACATACAAATTTATTTATTTATTTATTTATTTATCTATCTATTTATTTATTTATTTATTTATTTATTTATTTATTTATTTATTTACACATACGGCCAACCTATTTTAGGGCGATAGGAGAAGTGAAGTTGGAGCACTAACTAAGCATAAACTATGCAAACATAGGCAATAAATTTTAACAATTTACCATAGGTACGCGCCTGTGTCAGGAAAAAACTGCGACTGTATTTATGGTAGATGAAACAAATATACTTTATTTGCACAGATTCAAATTAACTTCTTTCGCACTGCTTGTATGGGTATCGAACCACTCATGCGTGTTCTTCTATAATGGAGGAATTAATCTTTCATATAAGAGCAGTTTAGCATCATGTGCGGCAGTAGTTAAAGCGCGGCGCAAATAAGCTAGTTTCTTCAGGTGCATTATTGTTTTCACTCCGTCATCAATGTAAAACAAAAATATGGGGTATTATATCGTAGTACGCGATCTGCATTACATGGAGCTAAGCTTGTAGTAGAGCTAACGTCTTCAGCTTCCCTTAACTCTATAGCTTTCTCGAGATAGGTGAATAAATTCTCTCACAATTACACCAAGTTCACAAAACTCGTAGGTCCTGAAAACCGAGATTCAAAAGCAATTTTCTCAGATACATACCACAGCTCGCTTCTGTTTAAAAACAAAAACAAAAGGCGGTAGCTGCACTCACCCACAGGTTCTGATGGTGTTTGGAGTTGTGCATGCCTGTTAGTTGCATGATTCTGACCACCTAAAAATATACCTCAAGTCAGTCTGTTGTGTTTCGACACTTCTTAGTTTGCTCTTACTAGAAACTGATTCGAGTTCCTTTGCGTGTATGGTGCTATTCTATACGAATCGAAGTTCTGAAAATTCTGCTGTCAGATAGCAGGTTTCTTTGGAAACACAGTAAACAGAAACTACGAGTGATACACAACTTTCGACGAACGGCAAGACGTCATCAAAACACGCACTGATGTTAATAATCATGCTTATGACATCCGCTCGGTCCTTCAGATTTCTATGCTTTTCCTGCAACTCTTTCTGGTACGTAAGCAACATTATGGCACCAGGATTGCCCTTTTTCTGTAAACATGTTTCATCAAGTTTTCCCTTTCTCTATGGTACTTTAGCAGCCCCTGCTACATTTATCAGTAAGCCGCTTGACACTACAACTTCAACATAAATAAAATTTGTTCAAAAATGATGGAAGTGCATTTTTTTCGTTGGAGTCAACGAGGGGCGGATACAGGGTAGCCTCAGAGGCGAGGGGGGAGGCTTGGCTTAATTTAATATACAAGGAGCCCTAGGAGAAGGGCTGTCTGAACAGTTGCATGCCCAATACTGTCAGCGCTGCTGTCGCATTGTCCGGTTCGGTAGCGCGCAGGTCCCCGGAGTCCCCCCTGTGAGTCCAATAGGGGTAACAAGCCAAATGTCGTTTCGAGCAATGTGGTGACAATTAGTCCACCTAGGTGTTCGAAATATATTTTGCAATTCCCTCATATTGCGCAGTAGAACACGTTGTGGGGCTAGCTGGTTCATAGCTTTCAAAAGATGAAGCGCCAACAGACGCAGCACACCAATGAAGAAACATCAATGACCGGACAAGGCGCTTCCTGTCATTGTTGTTTCTTCATTGGTGTGCTGCCTCTGTTTTCGCTTCGTCTTTTGAAATCATATTACGCATCTGCATGAGAATAATTTTAAAAAAGCTGCTTCAAAAGACAGAGGACCCTTCACGCTAATATGAAGGATCAGCATACCTGAAATCTGTTTCTTAATATTATATATTCGTAAGTTTTGAGATTCTTAGCACAGGAATAACTCAGAATGTAAACATAGTGAAAATGACTACAATTCAGGACACGCGTCTGAAGCGTCGGTGGGCCTTTTAAGTCGAGCTGTTAAAAGCCTCATGTCTGTTTGCAACAGGGTTTTGTAATTTAAAAGGACAAAGAAGTAATGTATTTATTTACCAGCGAAGTCTGGGGCGAAATATTGTTTAGTATTTTTTTAATATTCATTTCTGAAACATTCACATACGTCAATGTGGTAACTTTCAATATGCTACCCGTTAGACGAAACTAACCAGTTCCACCTGTTTTTCTATTGTTAGGAGCACTCTTCGAAGTCTTCTTGTTCCGTTACACGTTCCTGCTGCGATGTCGCTTCTTTTTGCACTGTCGTCAGGTTGCCGTAATGCTGCCTGCAGAGTACTAGTTTTTAAATTTGTAAACAAACTTCGCAGGGGGGGGGGGGGGGAGGGTAAATAAGACAAGTTTAAAGGGCGCTTAAGCATAGTGACGTAATTGAGTGGCTAAAACTTACACGCTATAATAATGCAGAGTAGGCGAGGGCATTCTTGCGGTGCAAAATCCAGCGACACTCTTTCGAGAAATCTGGTCGGACGCTGCGCACTCAACCTTCCAGGCGCCTCAGCTCGGCCAGGTAGCAAGTTGCGTTGGCAGTTGGAGATTCACGTAAAAATTCGCTGAGTAGACCATAAATATGATCGATTCGGCGCAAACATGGAAGGACGGAAGGAAACAACGGGAGCACCTTTCAAGTCCTTCCTTGTTTGCGCCAAAGCGATCATGTTTATGGTATACTCATCAATATGAACCGACTAGCCCAGCAACATGAGCTTCAGGTAAAAATCCGTGGCGCACAAATCCAAGATAGTAAGAAGGAAAGACGTCAAACATGCTTTCTCTTTCAAATATTCTTGCGTTATAAAAAAGATTTTATGCTTCAAAAGGTAAATATCTTTTAAACTTTATATAAAATATGCAGGGTTGATGGTGTCGCTTGCGCCTTGTTTTTTAATGTTAAGGTATACTGAAAGTAGTATACTTCAATTGTTACTAATCACTCTATAAAGGAAATCAGGCGTAAAACGAAAGCTTCTGTGTCCTTTGTTACCTTGAGTCCTGACTGCGGATTGTATAGTGAATATTTAGAAGAAATAATATTGTTTATCGCTTTCACGACGATATTTACACCAGCATTGACAACAAGCAAAATGAATATATAAATGAGTCAAGAATGCAGTTTTTACTCTAGCTATCAGAGCAGTATGAGTTACAATATACATAGCACTACGATTTATAGTTTTGCTGCTCTATAGGAAGGTTTTGGCTAACGGTGGTTGTTGAATCTATGAAGCAGTACAAAGAAATTGCATCTCAGTGCAGGGGGTGCGCTGTACTCACGCGGTTTCCTCCCAGGTTTCTTCGAGACACGTCCCCTTCCACGTGATGGTTTGTTTCGACCAGCTAAAAATATACAAAAGCACATCTGTTTCACACTTCGCTCCTGAACTTTCAAAGTTGGTAGCGTCGCACTCACACTGGTTAAATACGTGCAAAATCACTCTCAGCAGCCTTTATGGAAGTGTTGACGTAGGTGATGATTTCTCCGGGCTTCAGAGCCCCTAATGTGTAACAGACTTTCCAACTTTGAAGTCGATGCTGCGCTTTCTGGAGTCGACTAGCAGTGAAGATTTCGTTCACATTGGGACACATTGCTTCATGTGCGTAAGGTCTGTGTGTGTAAAGGCTTTTTGTGGTTCTTGGGATACGCTAGAAATTCCCAGAAACTGGTTTACTCCTCCAGCAGCCAATGTAAAATTTTTTTTCCTAGTAATAAACTTTTAATCTCTGAATATAAGCTTTCGATTCCTTTTTTAAATGTTATAACCTGGCTGAAACAGATCACGACGTCTTAGCTAGAAAACAAAACTTTCACTTTTGGACCAAGACTGCGCTAAAACGGGACAAAAGACGACACAAGATAATGCATTGACTACCAACTTAGTCTTGGTTTCGTGAAACGTATTTTTTTCGCTCTTACTTTCATTCCCCTTCTAAGGTTTAGAAGCCACTTTGCGTGCAACAAACATTCAAGATGTTAGTCAGTACCTTGTCTAGTGGCTATTCGTTTTGTCCAGTTTTTAGCATTGCTTCTTTCAAAATCGCATACCAACTTGCACACGTGGTCGCGTTGTTGTGGAAATTGGACGCACGTTGGCCCATGAAGCCCTACATGATTTTCCTTTCTGTTTAGGAAAAAATATAGTGTCATTTAACTGTGTGAACGCAGGTTACGCTCAAGCGTATAAGTGATATTCTCACACGCTTGCGCGTAATCCGCGCTTCCATAGTCGGGGTCGATTGACTCACGCTTGCCCTGCCGCCGCTTGCATTGCTGCTCTGTCCTTCTCGCTCGGCCTTTCGATTGCCAGACGAACGCGGTACATCCACAGCGTACACACAGTCTGTAGCATCTGTTAGAGAAGGTAACTAAGCGTTTCCACCCAGCCTTTTCCTCCGCGACGCCCCAACTCCAGCTTCCTCCTCAACTCCACCGCACGCTCCTCCTCGCTTCTTCCAGGCGCCCTCCACCTTCGGTGATCGAATTCCTTCTTCCAGCTCAGTGACCTCAGACTTAGAAAACCGAAAGCAAGAAAGACACTAGACGCAGAAAAGGAATGCGCACCACACGTGCTGTGTTCCTTTCAGTGCTGTGTTCCTTTTCTACGTTATTCTACATTTTCTACGTGTTCCCTTTCTACGTATTCTACTTTTTGCTCATTCTCTTGCATTTCCGTCTCCCTCCTTCCCCCTGTTTTCCCTGGTTTTCTACGTCCAGTGTCGTTTTCCCACTCAAAGTTTTCTGATAATGCAGTACCAACTAGCCCACCTGTCCATCCGAGTTTCTCGCAGATTTCACAAACGGGGCATGTAGGCTTGCGCGTAAAGAAAATTCTGTGGTAATTTAGCGCTGAATACGACAGACATGTGTCAGCATTACGTCGCACATTCTTGAAGTCCTAGATGCGCGATTTAAACCGCGCTCAAAGAACTGCAAGGTGTTGTTCAGGAGCTCACTCGACAGACGTTGTACCGCTTCGAGGAGCGAAGTGCAACTGACTGTCGTACATAGCAGACCACCATACGTTGCGCTCTACATATACACATACACGCTTTTCTATGCTCTCCCATCCCTCCTCTACTCTCTCACGTAACCGGCTTCCCACACTTCACGCGCATACACTTTTTTTTCTACATTGGCACTCCTGTTGTTAACACGTGGAAAACATCTTTTCTTTGAGCTGTGGAGAGGGCATTGTACTTTCCTGTGGGACGTGAGCCGTCATCTGTCTCTTAAATTAAATTATGGGGTTTTACGTGCCAAAACCACTTTCTGATTATGAAGCACGCCGTAGTGGAGGACTCCTGAAATTTCGACCACCTGGGGTTCTTTAACGTGCACCTAAATCTAAACACACGGGTGTTTTCGCATTTCGCCTCCATCGAAATGCGGCCGCCGTGGCCGGGATTCGATCTCGCTACCTCGTGCTCAGCAGCCCAACACCATAGCCACTGAGCAACCACGGCGGGTCATCTGTCTGTCGTGAAAAGAATACGGCACCCTTTACAGCGCTTAACTGATTGCAGACATTAGCAAAGTGACGATCTTGGGTGCTTCAGCCTGTATGTCTGCTCTTCATCAAAGGGTTGCCTCTCTCATCTCTCCTCTACTTTCTTTCACGTCACCGGCTTCCACTCCTCTCTCTCTCTCTTTCTCAGCCTGTATGCAACTCAGGATGCTTTGAATGGGTAGACATATCGAAAATCCTGGGCATCTCACATTGTTCTGGCACTAAATTATGTATTCCTGAGCGATTTTGAGCGATTCGGAGTTGCTACACTAATTGAGGGACAAACGATTTTTTGTCCAATTTTTGTTATTTAGATAAAAATTATATGCGAATGGTCAAGGCGTATTCACGCTGAACCGATGGGGGAATTGTCGTGATGCAGTCTTGATATCAACATGCTTGCGCGGCCCGTGCGTGTAAGGTGATGTCTGCAGATCTGCAGTGCGTTTGGATGTGAAATCAACGAAACTGAGTAGCCCTACAATCGAGCTCCACTTGACTGGCGCTGCCGTAGCAAGGGAAGCGTTCCGGCTTCCGCTGCTCGCATGAATGTTCACGCGTACCATCGCTCACCCGTGAGCAGTCGTGCGCATACCATACACGGTGGTGGTGGTGAAAAGCATTTATTGGGCTATATATACGGAGAGGTGCTCGGGGAGAGACCTCTAGTTGGTCGCGCCCCTTGCAATACTGGGCGGAGTCTCTCATTCCGGGACCCCGTTGGTCTTGACCGCTACGCAGGTCCGCCGAACTAGGGCTTGTTGGGCCGATAATTCCTGGCAGCCGAGTAGGGCCGCCTCCCAGTCCTCTCGGGAAGGGGAAGGGGTGATGGGGGGGAGAGAAGGATTTTGCCTGCATGCCCAAGCCATGTGGAAGATGTCGGCCAACTCCCCACAGAAAGAGTGGCGGCCGTCAAAAGAAGGGTCAAAGTGTTTGAGAACCGCCGGGCACAGCAGGGTGTTTGTAAAGAGCCTAAGGAGAGTTCGTTCGCCAGCTTTACCCAGTCCATTCAAAGGAAACGGGTAACGGCGGTGTTCGGCACGATAGTGCTCACTAATGTCTTTAAAAGAAAGAAGAGGGATGTGATCTGGGTCAAGGTCCTCCCAAGTGATGCCTGGTACCCGGTAAGTGAGTGCACGGGCTGCCTCATGGGCGCCTTCGTTACCTGGCATGCCTTGGTGGCTGGGGACCCATATTATTGAGCGATGAGTTGGATCGCAGTCACGAATAAAGCGGCGAAGAATTTTGTCAGCGACAGGAGTGATGAGGAGCCGTGTACCATCCCCCCCTGGAGTGGTTGGGGCCTGCAATATCGACGTAGGAGACGTGTTTCTTAGAGCCATAGTGGCGGTGCAGGGCATCCGCCCGTGCCTGGCGCTGGCCATTATGCTCCTCCTTGCTCATCTTAGTTGGAAGGGGTCGAACGTAGAGGGCCCGTCTCCATAGTTCGGGCACTAAAACCCTTTCCATCGTATGGTGGTCCTGCTTAATATGTAACCGGTCTAAGAGGCGGCGACCGGACACGGTCTGGGCGAGACGCGTGTATTGGTTACCGAGATGCGCCTCGCGAAGTTTCCGATAGTTGTTTACCCCCCTCAACGCGAGAAGACGCGCGTTGGAAGTGGAGATCGGGAGGTCGAGGGCTCTCTTGAACATTTTGCGGAGTACTACCTCCAAGCAATCTTCGTCATGTTTCCGTAAGCGTAGGTATGGGGTCGAGTACAGTACTCGACTAGTTACGAAGGCATGTGCGAGCCGCACCGCATCCTTACTTCGCAACCCTCCTCGCTTGTTGGAAAGGCGGCGAACCATCCGGCCCACCTGGTCGCCGACCTTGCGGAGTTTGGCAAGAGTTGTGCCTGCCTTACGGTGTTGATTAATGAAGAGACCGAGTATTCGAATCTCTTCCACTTCTCGGATGGGGTCACTGGAGAGAGAAAGCTGAACTGAGATTTTGCATTTCGGGGAAATTCGAATATGCACAAATAGAGATTTGGACGGGGAGCGTTGGAGGCCGAAGTACATGGCATAGAGGTCTACTATGCTCGCCGCTGCTTGCAGGCATTCCTCCATCTCTCCTATGTTTCCCGTAGTGGCCCAGATGGAGATGTCGTCGGCGTACAGCGCATGCTGAACACCATCGACACCCGCCAGCTGGGCCGGGAGGTGTGCCATGGCAATGTTAAAAAGAAGCGGGGGCAACACAGCGCCTTGTGGTGTGCCCCGTGTTCCCATCTCAAATGGGTCGTACTGGGTCTCTTGTAGGCGTATATAGGCCAAGCGGTCCGTTAAGAAATGTTTGATATTGTTGAATGTACGAGCGCTGCAGTTGGTCTCGCAAAGGTGCGTTAATATGACGGCGTGCTCAACATTATCAAAGGCACCCTTGAGGTCGAGTGCCAGGACTATCTTGCCGTTATGTGAGTGTTCTGTGGGTTCGAGGATCTCGGGATGAAGCTGTAAAAGGATGTCTTGTGCCGACTTATGAGGTCGCAAGCCGAACATGGTGTCGGCGACGGTGTCTTGCTCTCGATCACGATCACGATCTTCTTTGTCGTCTCAGGTAGAAGTCCGTGCTCTGGGGGCAGTCCTTGCAGTCTGCGGCTAGCACGCTGGTCTTGGGCGATGTTGGTTCTGTCCTCGGGCTTCGGGCTTGGATCGCGGCTTTGTGGGGGCGTTCGGTACATGAACGCACAAGCACCTCCACCAGATGTCACGTGGTAGTGACGGTGACGAAAGCAGCAATACGGTGGAATACAAACTAGCTTTTATTGGGTGAACCTGTGCCCGCAAAAACAGGCTAGACTTATAGCACAACGATAGCGGCGAACACGGTCGGCGATCGTCGGAAATCGGATCAGCGGGTCAAGCGCGTCGGCTTTTATAGAGCAGTCGTCGAATGGTCCAGACTAATCGTTCGGACCCGCGTGCCTTCCACAAAGTTCTACACCATTCGCGTTAGGTGATGAAATCAGATAACATAAGGTTCGGCGACAACAGACAACGGATAGAAGCATCGATAACTTTCCAGAAACTTCGGATACATGCAGGCGCGTCCCACGCTGTGCGATTACATTTGTTAGGCGGCGAAACGTGGTTGCCCGATAAAGATAAGAACACATGTCAATATTCCGAGAGGCGGTCACGGACCATCGTTTCCATGAGTTTCCCTACACATGAAGTGAGGGAGATGGGCCGGAGGTTGTCTTTGTTTACCGATTTCCCCGCCTTCGGGATAAAGGTTACCAACGATGTCTTCCAATCGACTGGCAACGAAGTGTCTCCCGTCCAAATGGCGTTGATGTATTCGAGTAGGGTTTCGTACTTCCGATCTGGAAGGTTTGCCAATAGTTTGACTGTTACCTTATCCCTCCCGGGCGCCGTCCCCCTGCGCATTCGTGCAACAGCGGCGCGAAGGTCGTGAAGCTGGAAAGGCTGATCCATTTCCGGGTTATCGCAGCCTGCATACGAATAATTTATCCCTCGCGGGTCTCGATCCTGATTGAGGTATTTTGAGCGCAAAGCCTTCCCTAGCTGCTCCGTGTTTCCTTGAAAGTTGTGTGGTGCGCGAGTGAGGTGTTTCTTGGTTTCCGATCGTGTTTGTGCAGGGTCTATGAGACTCCTGATGAGACGCCAAGTGCTGCGGCTCGACATCTGTTTTGCTGCGCTGTTACATCTACCTACCCAGTTAGTGTCGGCGAGCTGGGCAGCGTACTCGGCTGCTTGCTGAGTAAGGTCAGAGACACGAGTGCGGAGTTTACGATTGTGTTTCTGCCGCCGCCATCGTTTGATTAAGCTACGGCGAGCTTCCCAGAGGTGCATCAGGTGGTTATCCACGTCCGGTGCGCGTTCCGTAAGCTGTATCTGCTTTTTGTGTGAACGGAGTGTTTGCATGAGTCCGTGCGCCCAAGTGGAGTAGCCTTGTTCCAAGAGAGAAGTTACTGGGAGGGCATGGCGGGAAGCATTCCAGTCGGGAAGTTTGGCTTGTGCAAGGGGGCGATGTAAGGGTCGAGTGTAAACGATAGTGTTCAGTATGCAGGGGTCGCTACCGAGGGTCTCCTCGGTGTTGATCCAGTCTGTGTGTCGGATGTGTTTCGTGAGGGTAAGGTCGGGTCGGTACACATGTAGATGTGTATCAATACGTTGCAAAAAAACAATAGAGAGAGAGAAAGCAAGGACAGGAAAGGCAGGGACGTCAACCAGAAGAGAATATCTTGCGAAAAAGAAAACAAAACTGCATACACTTGAGGCCTTCCGATAATCTGCAGTCAATTTTATGGAAGACGGTGGAGATACTATGCTTGAAGAGCTTGCGGCCCTTTATACGTAATGCCCCACGACTTCAACTGTACCAGACTGTTTGAAGAATTCCAAGAGTATAATGATCCATAAGAAGGAAGACGTTAAATAAGTGAATTATAGGCCCGTTAGCTTACTTTCAGTATTGTATAAAAATCACCAAAATGATTTGTAATAATATCGAAGCAACACTTGACTTCAATCAGCCAAGACAACAAGTTGGCTTCAGGAAGGAATATTCTACAATGAATCACGTCCATCTCATCAATCAGGCAATTGAGAAATCTGTGGAGTAGAATCCCTCTATATAGCTTTCAGAAATCATGAAAAGGAATTCGATTCAATAAATATCCCCAGTTATGACGTCATTGCGTAAGGAGGAAATACAGAGGCATAAGTGAATAACGTGGGAAATGTTCGCAAAGATTCAACAGCTATTGTGTTACTCTACAAGGAAAGCAGAAACTTACCTATCAAGAAAGGGGTCAGGCAAGGAGACACAATATCTCCAATGCTATTCACTGGATGCTTAGAAGTATTCAAGCTATTAGACTGGGAAGGTTTAGGAGTGGTGGTCAGTGATGAATACCTCAGCAACCTTCGGATAGCTGAGGACATTGTCCTGGTCTGCGAAACCGGAGATGAATTGCAACAAATTACTCAAGGTCTTAACCGACGAAGCGAAAGAGTGGGGCGGATGACTGGTATGCAGACGACAAACGTAATGTTCAATAAATAGCCTGGCAAAGGCACAGAAATTCATGATCGCCAATCAGCCTTTAGAGTCTACAGTGTCAATTTACAGAAGAATAAAAATAAATTGGAGTGCATGCGGCAGGCCTTACCAAATCGTAACTAGGAGCTTAACACTGTAGTTGAAAAGAAAAGTGTGCAATCATTGCATTCTACCACTGCTAACCTATGGGGTAGAAACTTGGGCTTAACAAAGAAGCTGCAGAACAAGTTAAGGACCGCGTACAAAGCGATGGAAAGAAATATGTAATATACAAAGAAAGAGATATGAAAATAGTGGTGTGGATCAGAGAGCAAACAAGGATGGCCGATATTCTACTTGACATAAAGAGAAAAAAAATGGATCTGGGCAAGTAATGTAATGCGGTAATGCGAAGGGTAGATACCGGGCAGATCATTATAGTCACAAAATGGGTTCCAAGGATCGACAAGTGCAGTCGAGGACGGCAGAAAATTATGTAGGGTGATAAAATTAGGAAATTTGCAGGCGCAACTTAGAATCAGAGAGCGCAAGACAGGACTAATTGGAGATGGCTAGGAGAGGCTTTCATCCTGCAGTGGACATAAGGATAGGCTGTAATGATGGTGATGATATATATGAGCAGCCAATTGTACACAATGGCTGATAATTTTCAGCCTTGATTTTATGTTGTGTATTTTTCTTTTTGAGTCGTTCTTAAGCTATGAAAGCACATAAAACACGCACGTTCTATAAACGATAAGTAAAAAAAAAACGGCAGGCGTATAGCAATATTGGTTATACTGTCATATGTATCGAAGTTATAATTAGTTACGTGGTTAATATTGTTTGTTTCAATTTAGTTATGAGCTATATTTACTACTCACCTGAAAATTGTGCCCCAGGCTTTCTGACGGGAAGTCTAGGTCCTCCTAAGGATGCACAAAAACATACTTGTGAGGCCATCATGAATGTTCTCCCTGTCAATAATATCCCATGTCTATGCCCACAGTTCTCTCAATTACTGCTTTAGCAGAAGTTATGAGCAGTGGTTTAACAAGGAATGTCGCTGGAATAAAAAGTTTCGAAAAGCAGGGACGGCAAGTCTGCGAAGACAAATCCGTTTTTCATAATGTTGGCTCTATACAGCGACATTCCTTGTTCCAACACTGTTGACCGCTTAAAACGTCTATATTCTTGTGAATTTACGCGATGGATGTTCTTGCAATGGTGTTTTTAGTGTAATGGCGTTCTCTTTGAATACATCGAAATCCCCGTAAAACTTGGAACTCAGCGGGGTTTGCGCAAAGGGGGGTAAGCTACTCGGAGGATAAAAAAAGAAGTTTCTTGAATATTCCGTACGGTTGCACAACCACTATGGGGCATGCACGACATTATTTAGTTATAGCATTTTCTAATTGCATCACGCTTTGTATCCTTGTATGCCGTGCGCATGCTGGTTTTGTTAGTTTTCCTGTGTACGATCACGAAAGCAGTGCTCTCACTGGTAGCACCTCAGGTTTTCAATAGACGAGCGAAATGTGAAAGCGGATACTTTCTTCTTTGGTAACTTTGGTATGCTTTAGTATTCTTTGGTAACTTTCGTATTGTTCGGTAACTTCGCCCAGTTTGCGGTATGTATCTCTAGCCTTGGCAAAGATCTTTAACGCCACCTTGGGTCACTGGATAGTCAATTGTCAAATGGGCAAAGCATCGGGCTGCTGCACTGTGAGAACAGGGTTCAGGACCAACAACTCATTCAAGAGGCGCACATAGCCAATGCCACATACACGTTAACCAAAGTTTGCGCCAAAGAGGTTAATTGAAGACCGGGTCATACATAGAGGCCCACATCCAGTAAACCAGGTTGGGTCCGACGGTCGGACAGTTACATTCGAACGCTGTGACTCCCTCTACACGCAGCGCGATGCTCTATCCATTAGACCATGTGCTACCCAGTGACCAAAGTTTGCATGAAAGAGGTTAGCTGAGGACAAAGAGAGGTACCATAGACTGGATGAAGTTCCCGCAGAATGCTTATTGCATTAACAACTGACAGCGAGACCACATCATTGCAGTGGCCGGCAAGCATATCATAAGAAGCACGTTTTTCGTCTTTTCATATCGGGTGTTTCGTTTTATGCAATGCGCAATATTCAAAAATCGCCTGTAGTCGATAGCACAAGTCTACTTCTAGAGCTGGATTGCTCGTAGAAGTGGGTATTACTCACGCGCGAAACGAAAATGCAAGCTCAGCTAATTATCGAAATGTCGCAAGTGGAATCTTTATTAAATTAATTTATGACGCATATTGCAGTCTACGAATTATCAGGATGACACTTTTCGAGATATTCCCAAAAAGGGTGCTGCAATACATTGGTGGTTCCGTTACAATTCTGATTGAATGCATTAAACGACACAATGCGTTGGCGGGCTAGTTGGTGCGAATCCATGAATACTTTGTTTAGCGCAAAACGACAGGCACAAGAAAGACGACCAGGACAAGGCGCTACTCTCAACTGACATCATTTTATTGCGTCACTCCTTTATAGACCGCTCAAACCAGAGGAACATGCGCAGTGAGCACCATGCGGTGGAGCCACCAACATTCGATACCAAGAGCGCACTCATGCGACAGAATCCAAAAAACAACTGCAAACCCATGTTTCGTGATACCACGATCTTGAAAAAGAGCCGTGACACCACCGCCCGAGAGTTATCGGAAGCATTTTTCATTCAGTCATTGGGATCACAGTGCATTAGTGTGCCTTCCTTAACTTTGTACAGCGCTGAATTTGGTTTTTTTGGATTCTGTCGCATGAGTGCGCTCTTGGGATTGGATGTTGGTGGCTCCACCGCATGGTGCTCACTGCGCATGTTCCTCTGGTTTGGGCGGTCTATAAAGGAGTGACGCAATAAAATGATGCCAGTTGAGAGTAGCGCCTTGTCCTGGTCGTCTTTCTTGTGCCTGTTGTTTTGCGCTAAACAAAGTATTCATGCATTAAACGACGTTTTGTTCAAAAAGTAAGTGAAAAGTGCATTTTTACTGAACTTATGACATCGCTTATCTTTAAATGATGCCATCCTCAGGATTCGTTTTAAGTTGATATGCCTTGGAAACCCAGTGACTACAATTTGTGAATTGCAATATATGCCAAGTATATAACAAAAGAAGCTAATTAGTGAATTTAATTTAATTAGTCACGACCAATTCTCCTTTCCAATTGCAGCACTAACCTTCTCTTTGAGTCCTACAGTACAAAGATGGTAGCTGTGCTATCTACCATGGAGATTTTTAAAACTTATACATAGTTAAAAAAAACGCTCTAGTTTTTCTCGCTATTGGGTAAACTCCCTCAAATTCTTTTCCAGACACAAGTACTTTCGATAAGGAATGTTTTTGATAAACTTCCTGAAAGACTCAGAAGCGAGTGCAGCTTCTGTGCGCGTCATAACAACCACACGTAGATGTGTACCAATACGCTGCGAAAAAAAAAACAAGAGAGAGAGAGAGAGAGAGAGAGAGAGAGAGAGAAAGCAAGGACAGGAAAGGCAGGGAGGTCAACCAGAAGAGAATACGTTGCGAAAAAGAAAACAGAACTGCATACACTTGAGGCCTTGCGATAATCTGCACAGCAGGCACTCTTCTATGCGTCGTAGTTCTTGTAGTTGTCAAAGATTACTGTAGGATTTGCTTAAGTCAGGAGGTGGCAAGTGTACTCACTTGGTTTACGTGACCCTGATGGCTTTCGTGAGTTCCCAGTTCCAGTAGGTTTTCGTTGCGTTCCTAAAAACATGTTCAGAAAAGCGCATGCATGACATAAACACCCACGTTTATTACATCAAATTTTGAAGACACGTTTCAATAAATCTGACAAACTCTTGAAAGCTCTCCAAGTAAAAACTTTAAAGCTATTCGAGTGGCTAGTAATATGGATAATCAATTTGTAATTTTTGAAAATTTATTTCAGGTGGGCTGCCTTAAGGTACAGCAGCAAAAATAAAATGAATAAGTGAGTTCAACATCGTATTATGCAGGAAATGTCGCAGGGCTCTCTAATAACACTTGTCTTTAATGCACATTAGCAAATCAGCATGCCGGTCAATGCGGAACATCCACACTATAAAAATATGTATCCTTGGTTGCATCGTGCTTCAGTAGACGAAACTGCCACAATAGATTGTTCCGTGTTCTAGGGCTAGCTATTTCCACAGGTGTTCGTGCTAAATAAAGGCTGGTAATAATTTTATTGTTCATTGAGCAGATCATCGGTTGGTACCTATTACACAAAAGAAAACCATTCAAGCCCTCGTCAGTCCTTTCTCTAAGCAAAAACCAAAGTCTAGCTATAGAGTTTTATATATACGCGCCTCTTAACTGCGAAAACATGGTGACCTAGAAAATCAATTGTCAGTTTGCCGTCGCATCAGCTGACACTAGAGCAGCACACAGCTTTATACTGATATAAAGGTGTATGCTGCTCTGATGTGAGCTGATGTTCTAGTCAGCTGATGTCGCTAGTGTACTTACTGGAAGGAGCTAACTCTCGTTGCCGTCCGCGGCTGTCACTCGCATTGTGTATACCTACACATACGAGTATAACAAAGCATTAATGTAGCACGTGTGGCACTGCAAATAAGGAAGGTTAAAAGCAGCTTGCACTTAGCGTTCTTTTAAAGCCTTCCAATGAAAGAATGAGGTCACCTACGCGCAGCTATGCACTACCACGAAATTCTCAGCACTTATATTCTATTGTCGAGAAGATAACCGAAAGCACTTGAAGCCGCTGCTCCGTTTTTAAACATCAGCCGGTCAGCTTTTGTGTAGAGCGTGCTCACTTGTGCGCGTTTATATGGGAATTCCGCTTTGGTGTAAACGCATTTCTAAGGGTTATCTACTGTGGAAGGAGACAGGTGCTTTGTTTAGGTGATGCGGCATATTACTTGAAGAAAAATGCCCAGATTAGGCACAATAGACACAATGCTCAGAAGTAAAACATTTACCAACGACTTAGAGCAATATAAGTGCTATCGTACAGATGAAGGAAATCTTTAGGGTGAATTCGTCGACAAAAAAAAAACAGGCTTTATTCACCTTAACACTCTGAATTTTCTTCTTTCTAGCTTTCTTTCCTTCTTTCTTTCTTCCTTTCTTTCCTTCTTTCTTTCTTTCTTTCTTTTATATATATCTACAGTCATGATGGTGCCGTGACTGCACTGCGTGTCGGCTTCTTGTCGTCCTTACGAGTGTTTGAAGTATGTAACTGCGATGGCCAGTTGACCCCGTTATTTATGCTTTGCTGTACTGGTTATTCCTAAGGTGATGGGCCGAAGCTATGCGTCTTCTAACTGCCAAAGAAGCCGCCACGGTCAACAAACGCGGCCTGCACCACGGAAGACCAATGAAGTTACCAGCTCGACAAAGGTAGGTAAATGGTAATTGCAATTCGAAATGTCAGATGCCATCTAGGATATGGAAGAATGTTGTCTAGTACCACGTTAACTTTTCTTTGGGCAATGTTTCTCCTCGTCATTCATCACATCGGCCCTTCTATGCTATCTGAAGTCCAGGAATGAAATGGCAGCACTTTTACGCTGCCTCTTGCTTTAGATTGAACATCTCAGAAGCGTTTTCAAGGCGTCTTTCAAGCAGCCTCAAAAGGGCATCTTGTATGTCTTGAAAAACGGAAATATGTTATTTTAATAAAGTATATACGTCTTCTCTTAAAACAATCAAGACTACATAATAAACGAAGCTCAATTGACGATAGGATGCGCGACCATTGGGGCTGTTCCTAATTTTATGAGACAAAATTGACAGATCGTTTCAAAAGATGAAGCTCCAACCGAGACAGCACGCTAAGAAAGAACAATGACAGCACAAGGCATCATTGACCTGCCTTGTCCTGTCAGTGTTCTTTCTTGGTGTGCTGTCTCGGTTGGCGCTTCATCTTTTGAAAGCTATGAGCCAACTAGCCCCACGACCGGTTCTATTGACGAATCCCTCACATATCTTATTCGTGATGTGTCACAATTCCGACACTTCTTGCATCGAGACCTACCGAGATGTAATGCTGATAGCCGAGAAAACACTTGTTTTCTGTGATGAACAACGCCTTCGTTTTAGGCGTTTACACCACTAGTTCACTGATATTTGCTTCGAATAGTATTTCAGGCTTATTATTCAGCCCAAGACGAATTTTAATGCACATGCGAATGAACTATCCTTTCGTTATCGCGCATAGCGTTTTCACGTATAACGTATGTGGCCTTGCCATGCGTGCACCGAACAGATGTTCCTGTTCCAAAATTTCAGTGAAACAGCCCCGGCACACTAAGTATAACAGCTAGCTCAGAATAAAAACATCCGGTGTCTTGGTCCCTAATTGAAAAACGGTGCAACGACAGACTGGTGCGATCGGCATCCTGTCCGCTGGCTCAGCCGATTCCAATGCGTCGAAAGAGATGAAATTGATCGATTGATAAGACGGCCCCAGTACTTTGTTTTCTCTGCGGCGGAATATTGGTGCGAAATCCAACACAGTGAGATGTACATGGATACAAACTTGCCCAATAAGGTTTTTATACTAATATGTTGACAATTAAAGCTTTCTGGAGCGACAAATATGTGGTGTTAAAACTTACAAATAGCTAGAGCAACAGAGATAAAGTTAGACAGGCGTTCTTTCTGGCAGCACTGGAAAAGGCAATGAGAATGAAAAAAAAGAACGGGTTAGAGGTAGGAAGGCACAGGCTGACTTGGTCGGCTAGCCGCGGTGAGAAATTTTAATGCTTGAAAAAATGGGCCGGTCCATTCATTGAAATGTCACCTGTTTTGTTTTGTCTTTAAATAACCGTTGAATTTGGTTTGCCGTTGTAGTTCGTTCTAATTTGTCGCATGGAGAAATCTACATATTTTACCCAAATCTTGGTCCATTTATACTTTTTGTAGATTCCTGGGGAGCTAATGCGCCTATCTAACTAGTGTTTTCTTGTGAGAAGCACCAGCAGACGAAGCAAATTTTTCGTTGCCAGCAAGCGTATTCAGCTATTCCTGACTGATTTTTGCCGGATTTTTTAGGCATGAGTTTTCAGTTCATCTGTTCGGAGAGATGTTCTGGCCATTGTAGAAAAGCTAATGCGCATTTCTTCTGATGTGCGAATGTTTTATACGCTAACGCTTTTCAATATGCCAAAATATATGCTTTGTGAAAAGACTGATGTTTGATGAGTGGATCAAACATCATGTTTCGCACTAACAACTGAAAAAAGTTGTTAGTGCAAAAGATAGCATGTATTTTTGAACATAACTAAGTACTTCTTGTACTAACAGAAAACAAGATGTGTTTCTTAAGCACCAAACAAAGGAGTGACTTGTGATGTTACTCCATCTTGCATCCTCTCTTCCTTGTTTATATGTTAACGCAGCGAATCTTAATTACAGAAGTAGCAATGTTGCTGGTGCCTGTATGATTTGTGTGTTTTTTATTTATTTTTATTTATTTACAAATACTGCAGGCCCTATTCGAGTCCAAGCAGGAGTGGTTACATCAGTAGTGATAAACAAGGTTGGAAATCGAAAGTAGAATACAGAACAATAATAAAAATATATAAGGATATAATATACAGGAACATCAGTCTTTGAAATTCAGAATTATCAACAATAAATGCGATTTAGGAAGAATAGTTGTAGTTTGCAATTCAACAACAAAGTAGTGATAAACCATGGACGCACACCAGATCCCTCAATTCAGCATTTTTACCTCATTTTAGTACAAAACGCAGACAACAATTAATTAATTTCCTTCCCTATGTGCAGGAGGCTGTTCATCAAAAGGAAAAGCATTCACAAGATGAACGAACGATTGTGTGGTCTTAGCGTTAAGTAATTCTTGCGGTAATTCATTCCATAAGGAAATAGCATGAGGGAACAGGGAATATTGATGCATGCTAAGGTAACTGAATGATTGCCTAACTGTTTTGTTGAGTTGTGTATGGGCAAAGCGTATTGGCGGCTCGGCTATGTGACGTTGACGCAGGAAAGTGACCATGGTAAAGCCGATAGATAAATTTTAATCTGGATACCATTCTACTGTGATCGAGGTTTTTCATCTTCATCCTATCGCGAAGAAATGATACGCTCGAAAAGCGCGAATAGGTAGAATAGATAAACCTCAAAGCCACGTTCTGCACCCTTTCTATTTTTAATTAAATATTGTTAATACAGACTCCAGATTAGGTCCGCATATTCTAACTTTGGACTAATGAGAGCTTTGTATGCTGTTAACATTGCAGAAGGTGACGCATGACGTAGTTTTTCTTTTAAAAATGGCAGCTTTTTCAGTGCGTTACTGCAAACATTATCTATATGGGGTTCCCAACTTAAATAACTTGTGAGTGTAACACCCAAATACTTCCCCTACCTAGTTTTTTTAACCTGAGCTTTTTAATGGTGTAAGCAAATTGTAAAGGTTCTGTTTTGTTACTAAATGTTATGCTTGCCCTTTTCGAAGTATTGAGTTTCAAGCCCCATTTATCACACCATGCACTGATTGAATGCAAGGCATCATTTAGTCTGACTTGATCAGCGTGTTGATTTACGCTGGTATAAAGGACACAATCGTCCGCAAACAGTCGGATCTTTACAGGAGGTTGCACTGAAAAATAGATATCGTTGATATAAACCAGAAACAACAATGGACCGAGCACAGACCCTTGTGGTACCCCTGCGTGTACATCTAGTGTATCAGAGATGCCGTCATTAATAGCCACGTATTGTTTTCTTGAAGCTAACATGCTATCCAGCGACAATGTTGTCTTCAATACCATTAGCATGCAGTTTAGTTACTAAATCATCATGTATATCGCACTTGCTCCTTGTGTAAGGTCTACCTTAAACCCCGGAGCTAAATATTTGGCCACACAAACTGTATTTTTGGTAATAAATTATACCTCGATCATTTGATAATTTCTGCATTGGTATAGATTGGTTCGACTTCCACAAGATGTGCACCATTTACATTACGTGAGGGTGAATTTTTATTCATGTTGCATATTGTCACGTGGTAGTGACGGTTAAGAAGGCAGCGAAACTGTGATTAACGTAACGAGCGTTTTATTGGGCAAACTTGTGCTCTCAAGAACAGGCTACACTCAAAGAACAACGGTAGCGGCGAACAAACTCGGCGATCGTCGAAAATCTGATCAGCGGGTCAAGCGCATCGGCTTTTATACAGCAGTCGTCGAATGTTCCAGACTAATCGTTGAGACCCGCGTGCCTTCCACAAAGTTCTACACCATTCGCGTCAGGCGATGAAATCAGATAACACAAGGTTCGGCGACAACAAACAGCGGATAGAAGCATCGATAACTTTCCAGAAACTTCGGATACATGCAGGCGCGTCCCGCGCTGTGCGATAACATTTGTTAAGGCCAGAATACATGGAGCGAATATGCGACGAATAGTCGGCGTTCGACGCCCGGTGGCGTACGCCCAACGGACGGCGGCGGAGAAAACGTCGTTCGCCGCCGATCTAGCTGGCGCAGAAAAGTTCGTCGGGCGTCGACGATACCGGAAGCGGCAAACGAGCGGCGCCCCAAAGCGAGCCAATCAGGTCTCACTATCCGTCCCGACTTCCGACTAGGCTTCCCGCCCAGTGTTGCCGCAACGCATAGCATCGCCGCTGTCTTTAAACTACATCGGCTCATGAATGTCTCAAACACATAAAAAACACGAGAAATCATTTCTAAACAAAATTTTATGCGTTTTTAGAGTGTTCTGCAATTCAAAAGCGATAATAGTTGTCGTTAAAGTTCTTTTTGTGTGTGTCATGTGTTTCACTACAGCGCATTTGCCTCGTCTAGCCTTACTGGTAACAACACAGCGACTCGCCGGCGGCGGCCGCCGTGTCTTCGCTCTATGTAGCGCAGCCCGACGAACATACGGCGTCGCGCCGCGGCAGATTTCCTGCCGCCCGAACTTCGTCGTGAAAGTTCGCTCCATGTATTTTGGCCATTAGGCGGCGAAACGTTGTATAAAATTAAGTACGCGTGCCAATATGGACTTCGTATTCTGGCTTAGAATTATGCATTTCCTTTTTTACGCGCTAAAAGCTTATTTCAACTATTTGTGAATATTGTGAAGATTTGATGCAGCTTCGCACCATCTCGCATACTCAGTGAAGGCTTGTTTCAGGAACTCCAAGTGCAGAGAGGTTTAGTTTTTAAAGATGGTACATATTCCCTCTTATGCGGCAGTGCCGATTCCAGGCTCTCCAGTACATTGTATGCACAGCAGAAACCTAAAAAGCATCCTCCAATGTGAAGAAACCCTAACTGACATCCTCAGATAGGCAAATAGTTTACTTATATAAGAGTGTGCTTTAGTCATTTGACATACGCACAATGCACCTGAGAGCCTGGTAGAGCAACGCCGCATATGTAGGCATATGTACACTTTTTCAAACTTGAAGTGCATTGTTCTTAAAATTTCTGAAACAAGTGCTGAATTACTACTTCTATACAAGTTGGGGCGAAGCTCAAATGAACAGCTGCTGCAAAGTCGGAACTGCACCACTGCGATTGCCGTTTGCCCTATCAGGGGCAGTGTAAAACTGCACCAATGCAATTGTACTAGCAATCTGAAATAGAACAGAACTGTACTGCTGTAGTTACTCCCGTAGGGCCGAATGGATTTGAATTATTGCAGTGCTTGTAGCCCGCCCGTAAGTGGCAGTGTTCATTTACTTTACCCCAGACAGCATACAAACAACCTAAAAAAAAAGGCCCGTGTATGTGACAAGAAGCTACTCCACCAACAGACAGCTGGTGTCAATATAAATGAATACTTGATGATAAAACAGAGGGTAGCTGTTAGTGTAGCCAACCTCACTACTAATGCAATAGAGCTGTTTAAATTTTTTCGTAAAAAATTTGTGTTTTGGAAAAGGAGAAGCTGTCATCCTCCCGACTGTTACACCAAGCTACAAAAGAAACTATAAAGGAAGGATGCAAAGAAAAAGCTCTAGAAGAAAGCTAGCTTCATAGTTGATCAAAATTCGTCTTGATACAGGGATCAAATCCGGCACCAACACCTTTCCAGGGCAGTCGATTTACTGTCTCGGCCAATCAGGAGGCTAGAAGATCGCAGCAAGACGCTGACTCAATCGACACTTCGGAATATAGGAATATTTATTATGACAAATCAGTTCTTCGGAAACTTGCAATAAGTTGAGGGTACGCCCATGAAAGGGAACAATATTTACCCATCTGGCTGTACCGCGACGCAACCAAAGAACTCCATACGAGTTTCTCGCTACGTTTTTTAGAGTGTGGCACAGAAGATAAGGAAAGAGAGCACCTTACAAAGAGGCGACGAAAAGAGAAGTCAAACGGTGGAAGAGATAACTATCAAAATAATTGTGGGGCGCACTGCCGCGACTTCAGTTGGATGCGCAATTCCATTTCGACATAAGCCAGTCGGCGCACCCATTGATCACCCGGCCGGGTAAGAGACCGACCGACTATAAAAAAGGTAAGCCTCGTTTCTGATCTGTAAAAGTCTACCACCGTTTAAGACCACTTTCTGCTTCCAATGTCAGCATTATAAACAACGAGAGGGAGAATCCTATGGCTTTTGTACGTCTCGGGCAGACTGTTTCGTCAGCACCGCACCTGTGACTTCAAGTGCAGTCTCACCTGGATTGCCTCATTTGTTTCCAGCTGTACTTAGTTACCGATGATGCGCGCGATCGGCTCACAGTAGTATTACCACATCACAAAGGCTACATACGTGTTTTTTCCCTAGCAATACTGGGCCATACGCTTTCTTTCTGCTACTGCCATCATGTCTAATTTAAAAAACAAGATTACAGAATGTTCTACCAAATATAGAATTGAGTCGGTTAGCTATTGTTCACGTACATGTAAATCGGTGCCAAAGCCAGGTGTTTTGAGAAGTACTGAAATATAACGAGTACTACGACTGCATTTTATGCATCGAATACGTATAAATTTAAACGCTGCTTGGTTTTTTAGCGTAATGAACAGCTCCTTTCTTGGTTTCTATGATTCTATCTTCAATGGTATTCTAGCACAACATTACCGCCCATGACCTGTGATGCTGCTCGCAACGTACATTGCGCAATACACGACAATACTAAGAGTTACTAACCTGTAACGTTTCGTCTTTTCCTGTA
The DNA here is from genome assembly GCF_050947875.1 of Dermacentor variabilis. Lineage (NCBI taxonomy): Eukaryota > Metazoa > Arthropoda > Arachnida > Ixodida > Ixodidae > Dermacentor > Dermacentor variabilis. The sequence goes on along the minus strand of NC_134574.1, from coordinate 163,841,094 downwards.
CTCTTATTATACCTTACCGTTAACTTTTGGCTGTGGCAGCAGTTTAACGCTCAAAACATGGATTGTCTCAGCATGTCGTTTTCCATTCGCTGACGCTGTCATTATCACCGTGTGGCCGCCATCATCATTCCATTGCCTCAGCATGAGCACGCACTCACATTTTAATAAGAACTCCCCATATGGCGAAGAACTTTTTTAACAAGAAAGAAGTCACAGACTCAGCAGCACCTAGTGAATGACGGCGTATAACCAGCTTCAGTCCAATGTAATTCTTTACATAAACTGCCTACCCCGGTCATGGAACCAGGAAATTGTTTACATAAGAAATGTTCGAGATCTGCCTTTCCTTGCACACCGCTATGAACCACTCAATCTCTGCTGTTCCTTAGTGACCTTGCAAAGCACACAAATTCATTGTAAGTAAGGTGCTGCTTATCACTGACATGGTGAATTTCGCAGTTGTTCCATCCATCAGATTCGCGAGTTAGGAACAGCTCCTCCAATGGTGTAAATTTTGACAACTGGATGTAAAGTATTGATTGCGACGTGCGGTGATTCTTACGGGGACATTTCAGTTTCAGCCGAGGCATGCCCTAGGTGTGTGTGTGCTACAGATGCGCGTGCAACTCGGAGGCGAGTATCGAAGCTAGCTGCAATATGGTATTGTATTTAGCCATACAGCTGACTGATACCCATTTGCTTTCTCCTATTCACGGTGTAAACCATGCACTGTTTTGTTTTGTGCATTTGTATCTGTCCACTGCGAATGGTCTTGTTTTAAATGGTCTGTTGACCTCTCTAATTTGCCCCTTTACTATTTTGATATACCATTGGATATACATTCATTCATGGTATTCATTTCCCGAAAAGTGGCCTGCCCACTCATTCCTCTTGCTTACTGGTAAGTGTTGCCTTACCATCATTTTTTTCCTGCTTCCTCTTACCGCCATAGTCTTCGACAATGACCCGTGGCGGGTTAGTGCTGCGGTCTCGCGACAGTTTAGACGTACCGCTGGGCTCTTGCTCAAGACCTTACTGGAGTGTGGGAACTTACGCCACTCGTGGCTAGTACGTTGCCCAAGAGCATACTTAAGGTTTGCCGAGAGCTATCGGCGCTACAATTGGCTAAGCCTGTGATATGCGCGACCTGTTGCAGACACAAAAAGACAAACGGAAAGGCAGGAAGCCAGATTCACATTGTTTGTCAGAAACGTAGGGGAGTACTAGTAGGCTTGCCCTCCAATTGCTACTTAGTTGTCAGGAGGCTGCAATAGCTAGAACGCCTTAGAAAAACCTGTCGAACCTTTCTAGACACTCCTTGTTACATAAACGATGCTAAGCGGAGTGGACCTCAGTGAAGTGTAGAAAATTAACCTGGACTTCCACCCCTTCTCACTACTCCTTCCTCCGTCGCGTAATAGTTATGGTAACGTACTTCGCAACTTAGTCGCACTGCCAACTAGAGGGGATAACCAGTCTATTTGTGCACAGGCTTTGCTCGGTGCGCACACTCGCCGACTACATGAAGGCTCTAACGTACTGTCCTGAACGTTGTAACTGTCTGCAGCAGGTACGTTAAACCAAATTTTGATTCAAATGGGAAACACTTCTGAACTCATTTTAGCACTTCGAGACATACGAGAGTTTACAAGAAGTAGCGCGTTGCGTGTATGCACTGGCGACTTGGTCCAGCCACAATTCCCGGGCAGCTTCGTCGGCTGTGGCAATACTGCCAATCCAGTGATCCAACCTGCTTATCATGCCGCTAGCAACAAAAGGCGTGAAATCTTAAGGTTTACTCACTTCTTGCTTTAGCGAGCTGCACTTCCGTGACAACAATCACGACGACAATGAGTGCGACGGTGACTAAGGCGACCTTCATTTTTCCGTCCTTACGAGAATCGGCAGCCGATAGCATACGTTTGTCAGTGCGTTTCACTCATGTCTAGGGAGCGTACCGAGCTGTAGACGCAACCTGCGGCAAACAGCTTGCGCAAAAGAAGCGGCTACTATTGTTCTTTAACCAGGCACAATGGGACTGTCACTGCTTTCTTTTTTTCTCATTTACGTCTTAGCTCTTTCTCGTTACAGCTCCAAATGGTCCCCTGTCTTTGAATCCAACTCGGGGTTACCGGCAGCATGTAAATGCAGCGATGTCCTCTTGCTGCCTTTATTGTGATGTGAAATAAATAGGCGATCGCATTCGTTTAGCGTGCTCGGCACACTGCTCAAAGAAACTAGGCAACTATTCGAAGTGCGACAACTTTCTTGTTATGCGGGTTCTCTCTGACAGCGATGTACTCCTGTGGCCTCCCGTATAATAACAATAGGGTTTTAAAATTGCACCACAATCTTTTATCGTTTATCAGTTTCCACTTCACAGAGCGACTCTATCGTTTTGCAAGTAGTACTTTTCCTATCCTGCAATACGCATGCCTTTGCTGTATGCTCCTATGTGTTCATTCCCATTCCCTGTTTTTTTTGTTTCTTTCATCACTGTAGGGATAAAAAATGCTCATTACTCCTTTATTTATTAATTTGTGAGACTACCGCCGTGCTGATTAGCCTCTAGTAGCTTCTAACACACCCATACTGATCATCAAGTTAGATACTCTATATTATGCCGTTCGCCCGGCTTTGAACATCTCAAAGATTGACACTCGGCCAAAGCCATCACCGTTGCCGAGGCCTTATGTGGTGCCTGCGCCTTGGGTTCGGCAGAGCGTCAATTTCTTCAGCTATGCAAACCTCAACTCCATGGTACGAAAGCCCGTGAGACAAGTATGTGTGTTACTTAGAACTGCACTTTCGGTGTATCACAAACCAACTAGTTAGCTTTCTAGCTAACTAGCCAACTAACTAGCTAAGTAGCTAACCAGCTAACTAACCAGTTACTTAGATAATTAGCTAGCTATCTAGTTAGTTTGTTGTGCCTAAAGCAAGCTAACTACAGGGCGCACGTATACTCTTGTACCCAACAAGTTTTGGCCACAAGTTAGCATCTTGTACCCAAAACAACAATTAGTACTCAAATGGTAACGATAATAGCAAGTAGTGAGTTAGCACCCAGTGAGTCACCCAGGAAGCCTACAAACACTAAAGAGTACACTTTTCGTGTTGCGGGTGGGAGTGAATACAGGCTGAGCGGACGCTTGAGCATAGGTCTCTAGCTAAAGTTCTCTGGCCTTGAGTTCTTCCCGAGTGACCCACCTCTGAATTATAGGTCGTGTTGCCTGGTCCTCCCAAATGAACATTGATTTTTCTGACGCACAGTTGGACCCAGGCTCACGACGCGTGCTACGCGGGTGAGAAAAGACACATATCATCATTTTTCGCTGATTAGGTAGTTTAGCTTTTTTTCCTTTGTAGTCCTTCTTTTGCTACTCTGTAGGTCAGAAGGATAGCCGGGGAAGCTTGTTGGAGGAATTGAAGATATGCCGTGATTGCTGCTCACGATCACGTACTAGTATCATAGATAGCTCTAAGCCATGTACTGAGTATCCCCCGACATGTGCCCCGAACAGGTGACGAACACGGGAATGCAGTGACCGCATGCACTCCGAACGTCTAAGCTTCAAACTCAGGATGAAGCTCAGAAGTACTCAGTTTCACTCGTATGGTCCACCTCTAGTAGATAGGTAAGGCTTCCTGAGCCTCTCATATTGATATCAATTTTTCTAGCCTACGTTTACGCTAGGTCACATGAATCGTGCTGCGCGGAAAAACAAGAACTTCTGGAATGTTCTCGGACAATTCGAAGTGATTGTGTTTACGTATGCAATTTTATATATGGTAACCTTCTGCGGGTTCCTGAAATCCTGTAGAGAACTTTGTGTTTATGCTGACTGGATAAACTTTGTGAAAGATCACCGACACATATTGTGTCAAATTTTGTAATAACATTTTTCTTTACCAAGTCACAGGGAGTAGGCGGTGCTACGTAACGCCACCGACCTCTCCTATTACATCATGTCAATGAAAAAAACATACCTGGCTTCTTCTCGTTCTTAGCGTCTTCTTCTCCTCCTTCCTCTTCCTTCTTTGGCTTTTTTGTAGGTCGAAGAGCCCACATGACGAACTTTGTTAGAGGTACAGGCGGTCTTTCTAGTTGGCAAACGCGTACTAGTCATAGATGGCTCCATAGTGTGCAGTCAGTAGTCCAGAACACGAGCGGTAAACAGACCACTAGGCGGAAAGAAGTTCAGCGCAGTGACCATTTCCGGAGCCGTCACATGAGCTCTGCGCTCTACGTAAATACCTATAGCACTTCAAATTGCTCGAACTACTCATCAACTAATAAGCAACAAAACTGATGAGAAAAGGTCGACGGCTACGAGTACACATGCCAAAGCAAGCATCTCTAAATGTGTCCGTCGAAGCTGCTAATTAGTGCACTACCTGCATTTGCAGTTGCGCAGCTGTATTTTCCGTGAACAGTTCGACAGTTACGTAGCACTGGCAAGAGCAAAGCTCCACAACAAAAAAATTGCAGCATGAACTCAACGCGCATACACCGACTTTAACAGTCATCGCCGACTAAATCACCCGAGTACCGGTTATGCCCACCTTATATACTTTACCTCACTCTTCCGAATAGCGCAGTGAAGCCTACGAATCGCTTCAGCGAGGCTGAAAGGAGAACCACGAGAAAGGCTTCCTCCTCGAGCGCCTCTAGTGGCCTCCTATATGATGCTGGCTCAAGGATGTTTCATGGAAGGATTCGTAGCATATTATGGACGAGCCATCCTCTCCTCTCTTTAGCATGCGGCCGACGCTCGGTACTTATTCGCGGACGCAACCCTAGCTGCAGGGCACATAGATACCTGGACACGGTATAGTTGCTTCTTAATTCATGCAGAAGAAGAGCTAGATGTCCCCCCCCCTCCCATTGCTTTATATGCGATGTGTAAGTCTTACGATAAGCGGGTAAAAATTACCCGCGAGGATTTTAGAGGCTTTTCATTTCAAGTCGGCCTTTGATTTTGGCAAATTTCTTAACGGCATTCGCTGTTGCGGCATTTTGACGGCCCGCGTCTGGAGTCGAGGCCTGCAGTAAATCTTCCTGCCATGTTCTTTGCTTCTTCCCTCTGTTCTCGACACCCCTATTGTACCCCTTTCACTCCCTCTTCCTTTTCACACAGTGTCTGGCCAGAGGATACTACACGAGAGAGAGAGAGAGGTTCACAGTAGCAGGCAGTCGAATATTAGGGTAGCCGGCGTTTCCGCTGATGAACTTATAATCGTAAGGACAACAGCTGCTTTCCATGGCAGTGTTTGTACAAGGTGTTTCAGCTCATTTATTCCAAGCCTTATATAAAGAATCCACGTGTGCGCTGCGAGAATACAACCAATTTGGTGTTGTTTACTACCCACTTGAGTAACTTTTTTTTTCTTATAAGCTTCCATCATTATGTCACACTAAAATAATAACTGTCTTTCGAGGCTTGTATCTGAACGCCAAATGTTCCATTGAGAAGGTGAAAAACCATTCATGTTGTTTTACGCGCTATCTACACTAAAATAAGTTTGCCGTGGGCCAGTGTAACATGAACCATGGAATATCCGCCTTGTTCCTGTGGGCTCTGTGTCTTTCTGTCTTTTATTCGCGCCCTTTGACTGCATTAACGTTGTGATAAGGGAGCAAACGCCTTTGTTCAGTGTTCTTTGATCCAAAAACTGAATAACTGCCTTTTCATTTAGCCGTATTTAGTCTATATGTGGTATTTACGGAGTCATAATTCCTATTGCGATATGATGCGTCTTCTCGCGCAGAGTTGTTGCATACTTTAATCTCGCTAATTTGTCTAAGAAATTATACAATTTCATAAAGCTTCGCACTGTTTGTGAATATTAGATTTTACAATTTAAAATTTATAAATTTCGTTTCATGACATTTATAAAATGGAAAATTGTCAATCATGCCAACACAAACCTGCAAAGAAACCGTTTGTATAGCACGAACGAAACCTTTGTAAAATAAAGGTACACAGATAGCCGTTGTACCTTTGTGCTACAGGCGGGTTGATGACATTATTCTCTTTCATTATATTTCAGTTTCACAGTTAATCGAGGGACGCATTATGGTCTTGATGGCGTGACCTAACGTTTCTATTTCTTTTAAAAACAGACAATGTGGTTGTGAAAACGTCTTTATTTACAGGGATGACTTCCAGGCGTATGAAGAGTTGGGGCAAACTATCGCCCGCCTTATATCAGGGAGTTTAAACTGACTTCCGGTTTGTTCCTAGCAGAAGATCGTGTGATATGATGGACCATGTAGTCATTCTCGCAGGTCATTTCCATCTCGAGTGCTGAACCCGGCTGGGGCGGCGTGGCGATACCGAGTCAAGCTGACATAAGGTAAAAAAGAAATTTTAGCAGATAATAACAGCTGTGGGAAGATATGCGTAAAGTTTACCATAAACAGCTCGATATACGCTAAAGAGATCGTATACAAAGGCAGCGCCGAGCGCTGTCAATTCCTCACTGACTTTTTTTTTGCGACTGTGGACAGTCGACGCCAGCAAACGTGGTCCCAACATGTAGCGTAATTTATTTTGTCTGATCAGATTATAATTTTTAAATAGACACAAATCTAAGTACATGAATATGGGATGCCTAAGGATATAAAAAATGCATTTATTATGAAATATTATATACTCGGCACTCACCAAAAATGCAGCAGCGGAAAATAAGTCTCAGTGGGCACCGCCTCTTTCTGATACATTCCTCAACCACTTCGCGGGGTCACGAGCGAACTAGTCTACCAAAAATCATGAAGGAACACAAACAAGATTGCGGATAAACTGATGCCTTTTTTCTGTACAGCACGCGAAGCATTTCAAAATCGCAATCTAACCTCCACACCTGTTAACCTCACAAAGCTTCCCATCATCATATTTTTATTACGATATCAATTATATTGACACATCAGGCACATTTCAACTATCGTCGTCGGCGTCGTCATGATGCTCCGCATAAGGTTCAAGTGCGATAACATCATCGTCACGGGCCGATCGCTATGTGTGCGAGTTAAAGCGTGCGAGGATGACCCGACGATGGTGCTTCGATCTTGTTGATGCAAGGGAAGAAGGTGGAAAGGACGCACGCCGTCTTCTATCGCGCACAAGGAACACAGATAGGGGACGTGAGACGTTCTACTCCATCGGTGGCGCAGGAGAACTGCGCGGACTCATAGAGTAAGCCTGTGCGGCTGAGCTCGGCCGCGAACGGTTTATCTTGACAGCGATCTGCAATGGGGACAGAGTACAGGTGCGCTGATGGCTGATTGCTTCGTGTGCTCTGTGTTCTCGTCGCTTAATTCGAGCTGAAATGAGAGGCAGCACGAAGTTCCATTCGCTCGCGGCTGCTGCCGTGTTTCCTCACTCCACCGTTTCGACAGCGAGTGTTCGCGGTAATCGAGTGACAGGTGTTCATGTTTGCCTGTGTGCACGTGACGCCATGCTTCTTAATATATTTAGCAAGCGAATGTTTACGAGTGTATATGGCTACTACAAGTATCCGTACTTCGTATAGCTGTCTAGTAATTTGCTATCCCAATCGATGCTCCGCATTTCGGGCGAAACTTTGACTTTTTTATAGAGTACCAGCACTCTTCAGCGTAAATAGCGGCAAAAGCTGCACAGGTTTGGAGGTTTTGAATATTGTTCATTACTGGTTCGGGGTCGTATCTGTGCTGTTCACTTTTTCTACGTCAATTGTCATGTCATACGTGTCATAACCTGCTGCGACATTTAAATGTCGGTTTATGCAAATTTTACTCGCACTGTTGTATAATTAAGACCCCGCATTATTTTCGCCCTCAGAACCAGAATAATTAAGGGATGATGCATTTATTTAGCACATGTTATGTTTATTTATGGTAATGACTGTCTGTTACTAAATCATAAAATCAGCATAGGCGCAAAACGTCTTGTTCGTTTTGAGCCTGTAGCTGGCCATGTCACACTGCAAGCGCAAATAAGAAGATGCGCCCCTCGAAATGAGCTCATGTTCTGTAATAACATTCGAGGACTGACTTATTGTTCTTTTCGCATTAGCGCTAGATCAGTTAATTGTCTTTTTAGCTCCCTACACTCTCCCGCACTTCTTTTTATCCCTCTACTGGGCATAAGGAATCACGTTGCTTATGGCTGCTATTTCTATCGCACCGTCTTCCGTCCTCTTGCCGGTGGTCTTGAGTATCCCATGTTTTGTAGCCGGTTTCGTCACTTTAAGTGGACCCATAAACATTTTCCTAGGGCCGCGATGTCATTTTCGTATTATAACGAAATCGCTTACTGTAATAGTAGAAATATTACTGTTGTGGCGCTCGTCGAATGCTCGATTCAGCGCTTCGCTGAGCTTTGTTTGATTTTCTTCAATTTGATCTTTTCCTCCAGGTGAACCTTCTCTGTGAAACCAAATATGTCGCCTGTAGGCATCTACAATGGCTCATAAATGGGGGCACATAGAGAAATGCATTGTAACGCTCTCGTATGATTACAGGACGATCGCACTTGCATCTTCTGAAAGTCTTGGCAAGTCATGAATGGTCAGTGGCATGACTGCAGATTCCCGAAGTTCTACGCTTTCCGCCTCTTCTCGTAAAACTATTCTATGCACTCTCCTGAATGGTATTTATAGAAAAATAACGCACTGCGGTCTTTTTTCAATGGTGTATCCGTAAGCTGCCAGAAAGCTCGCATTCCACTCATGCCATGCGTCAGTCGTGTTTCCAGCGTAATGGAAATGGCTCGTACCACTTCTTGACCAGTCCGGTCAGAAACCGACGAGCGTTCTTGATGCGCTCCCTGGTCTCGTGCCACGAGTTGTCTTAGCCCGCTTGCTCGTAGAATTGGGTCCAAGTCTCTGGGCTTGAACCTTTTCCATCAATAGGATCGGGCTTTTTCATCTCCTTGTTTTGTCTTTGCAGGGCTCGGATGACTGCGATAACAATTGCCATGAGCTGCTGCTGTCGCTTAGCATTTCTAGAAGGCACGAGTTCATGGAAGATTTGTCACTGTTTCGTAAAGGCCTCGCAGGCATTTGAAAAAGCGGCGTCTTGAAGTGTTCTTGAAACTCGGAATGTTCCAGTTTCGCCTTAACCGATGCTTGAACGTAAAACTCCTCGAGTGTCTGTCCAGGCTTCTGAGTGACGAATGCGCCAAGTGTGGTGATGCTTTGAAGGAAATCATACATGATGTATTCACCCACCTCACACGTTCAAAAATGCGTGTGGTTGTGGGAACTTGAGTACATAGTCAGTATTATCCACATAGTTGTAGTCTGTATCCTGTCAGCTGCACCAATATAACGTTCAAACAGTGACTGCACCGGAACACAAATACAATCTCGCTTATTCTTCTGCTTTTGCGCTGCCCCATTCGCACAAGACCTACTTTTCTGTCTTTTTCGGCTCACTCCACATGTTATAATTCTACTCGTACTATGAATCATGTAGCTAACATAGGTATTTCTACGTAACGTGGGCTACGAGGGTGCTAGAATATGCATACCTGACTTTTTGTCCAATGAGCTAGTTCCTCCTGTTGCAGCTTTCGAATCCTTCGCATCTTTCGTCTCCTTCTTATCCTCTCCTGTGAACCAATGAGCATACGATAACTAGCTTTTTCACTGAATGGCAAAACACATATTTGATCGCATTTCGCGCTGATGTGCATGCAATCACAGGGATAGTTGTATTGCTTGCTCTGAGCAGACGATGGCGTTGTACGAAAGCAAAGGACGACGTACACTTTCTAGCGACAACTGCGCAAGGATACACACCTGCCTTTTTCTCAGTAGTACCACCTTCTTCTGTGCCATCTTTAGAATTCGTCTCGTCCTTGGAATCCTTCTTATCCCCTTCTGTAGAAAAATGAAATTGTTATTAGTAACTTCCTGACTAAATTAAAAAAGAAAACAAAGTAGTGGCACTGCGCGCTGATGGGCACGCACTAATCTCAGTGATTGTACGCATTGATTAGGCCACGCCTTTGTACAGTAAGCGAAGAACAATATGTACTTTCGAGTGACCACTGCGGCTGACATATCAAAATCAACGTTTATAGATTGTGGTAACCTCTAAACGTAAGCGGAGAAAAAATCTAGCAGCCTGCCAATTTACTGGTCAATCTGAAGAATTTAATTTCATTTCTTTTCATTCCCAAAGACCACATACTAAGGCCTAATTCATTTTTGTCTAACTGCCAGTTTCTCTCTTCTTTTAAATTGGATGGTCGTTTATGACTTACTGCTTAAAGTATACCAGTACCTTCAAGTACGTATCATTCGAGTAATTTTGTTAACCTTGAATTAGGAAATCTCAATATATTTTGATGATTACATTATGGCTAATCTTTCTGCTTTGTAGTAGATAAGGTTGTGACGAAAATTTCTAATGAATAATTGTTAATTATACTGGTGGAGTTTAGCTGGTTGCGCCCGTTGACATGTGGCTGTGGTTTTGTAGCTTGTTCGCGCCGGACGGCCCACTGGCTTTTCGCTGCCAGCTCACTAATGCCGGCCGCATACGGCTGCATTCAGGTGAATTCCAAAACAGAGCGTGATTTCTGGCACAGGACATATTTCTCAACGTGCAGAGTAGTTTCCATTCTACACCACTGCTTACTTCCGGAATCAAGCGGAATAAACAGGAAGTCTGTGCAATGTATGTTTTCGGTTGCGCGCCTGTTTAGGATGACGGTGTATTCACAGTAACAAGCGGTCACTCTGCATAAAAAAATCGGTCCTACATCTTCCATCTCTATGAACATCGTATCACCCATTAGGAATCGTGTGAAAACGCATGTTTCTCTTAAGCAAAGTGAATTACATTATTTAGGAGGAAAATTTCTCATCAGCTTGGTATACACATCCCTCAGCGGCCTTATTGAAAAGTTTCTTACTGCACTCTGCTTCTTTTACCTCCCCCCACTATGACCTTCTTTCTCCAAATATATCACCTCTTGAAAATGGCCAATCTTTGCAAATTTATTGCAATGCCCTGAAAGTAAACTAAAGTCAAAATTACGCAGGTTTTCCAACTATGTTGAACTTTCTGTAGCGTGTACTTATCTAGTCGGTTCATACCAGTTCATTAGGCAGCCACTTCATGACCCTCTCTATTCTGGAATAAATTGTTGCTTTGTTTATTGCGCCTCCTTCATTTTACCCATTCTGGCTTCTCCACCAAAAATAATGCGAAATCCTTCTACTTCTGAAGTAAAACTTATGATACACCGAATGCCTCGAACATTTGTGCCTGCAATTATTTTATTAAGATACAGTATCTACCCGCGTTTTCATTTTAAAGATTTCACAACAAAAGTAGTCAATTTCTTAGCCTGCAATAAGTTTTTTCGTAAAGCTCTCGTTTTCAATGAGATGGTGCAGAAGTTGTCGCTCAATATTCCCGTTCTTTTTTTTTTCTTTCTTTTGCAGAAACCTAATAGGAATATAGGGACGTCTTGTCAAATTAATGCCAATAGCTGTGGGAAGCTAGGTCTGCGGCTTAGTTCCGCCTAATCGTTCTTTAGCCTACCAAAGAAAGGAATTAGCCCGGTGTCTGAGCACGTTTCATGCTGACCGCCCAACCGAGTGCATTGGTCCACTACACAGTACCCCGGTCATAACCCGTCACGAGATTTTAGGAGTCGGCCGCGTCTACAATGTGACACTTCTACTTCTCACCCCCACAAACGAACACTGTGGCACGTATGAAAAGTTGAACAGAGCTGTTGAATTTAGGGAAACACTAAATGTCGCAATGTGGAAACAGCAGTTAGTTCTGTACTAGAGTGAGAATTCGCTATTAACATAGAAAGAACGGGGGAAAGCGAAAGGAAAGTGCACTCAAGATTGGTACAAAATGACGCGGGATCATAATGTGGCGTCATTTCGGAGACAGGGAGCATTGAGATATATTATATTGCAGGGAAGAAACCTCTAAAAGTACGATTCAAACAGGAAAATATATTTTAAGATTGTTGTTACAGTGTTTCATATATGTGCGCCAATGATTTCACGCCGAAGTTATATATATATATATATATATATATATATATATATAGGAAACGTTTCGTTCCCCACATCAAGTATATTCTGTTAATCTGTCGCTTTTGAAATTATCATTTTGAATCCCCTATCCCATTCAATCTGAGCAAAATATAGTACATAAAAATATCATGATAAAGGCAGCGAAGAACATACATCACATGTGCAGAGGTTGGAGAGCATGGTTAAATGTGTATTATTTATTGTAAAGAGTAGTTACCTAGTCCGCACTGCGTCATGAGAGCCTTCAAAAGAGATCTAGATGGAATTCAAACTCCCTTTTGGGGACAACTCATGTTTCTCTAGCCTCTTTCAACTCCTCCACCGGCATTTACATATCAACTTCTCAGTGCGGCCTAAGTGTGTTCTAATAACGATCGAGATTAGTATCCGCACTAGTACTCACCATCACTTCCCTTGTCCCCTGCATCCGCTCCACCTTTTTCATCCGCAGCACCGTCACCTTTGGCTGCGGCTGCTAAACTTTGTCATTACAAACATACAAGCATAGCTTAACATCACGGATCACGCTGCTCGAAGCTGCTACAGGCTACTGTAAGTGCATTTCGCATTGAAGTCCTCTATTCACCACCGAAACCTCTACACTTAGGTGGCTAGGCCAGATCAGTGGTTCACGAACATTACTTGTTCCTCACCTCTGCATAAGAACTGTGAACTTTGTGGCAAAAACTTGACAAATCGCACTTCAGTAACCAACCTAGAGACATTTAAACTTATACTGGTAAGCCAGATCGCCAAGTCCTTGCCGGATGCTGAGCTTATTTCGGCCATCATCAAAAAAGGCAGATTATTAGGTGGAATAGCCTCGCGTTCGTGCAATTTGCTGCCGAGAGATGCGAAGATGAAGACCCATGAAATCAGTTCACGATCTTAGAGATGACATTTACATTCGGAAGAAAATTCAGCACCGTATTGCTGTGTTATGCACCCACCACTGGAAACCTTTTTGCGAATCTCTCGAATTGCATGAATCTCTCGCTTGTAGGGAATACTGTACTGGACTTCAATTGTCTCCTCTGTAGATCCCTCTGTTTAGGTAGTAGGTCTTCATCATAGACGCGGAAATGTAGACAGAAAGCTATGCTTGCAACTTTTGCAAAAGGTTTACGAGGGCGACATTTCGCACACTTATCTTTATTGTTTATTCCAGTCTGGTACATTTATCCCTATTGTCCCCACATGAGAACCTTCGGTGTTTTACAGCGAAGCTGTTTAGCGGAATTCCACAATTGTTTTTGTTCGGCGATGGTCTTTTTGATATCAAATGCCAATCAAAGGACAGTAAGCAATGCTAACCTGCGTTGAAGTCAAACGTTTTTTACTTGAAACGTAAGTATACATTACTATAAGCTGAAAATTATTAAGCAGCTACCGTGCCCAAATGAACAACTTACTTGCGCTTTTGCTAAGTTTCCCGCAATTTCGTTTCTCACGTCCTGTTAAACTGGCGGTCGACTAGAAACTTGGAGGTCACCTAAAAATTTGTACAGCTGTGGTGGCTAAAGTCGACGGCATGATCTAGCAACGAAGCCGGTGTGGCAGCCCTAAAGCGGCCATATGACCAGGACGTTGGCAAAGAATTGTCACCAAGCACAGCCAGCAAACGATTGCTTAGTACTGCCGGCGAATCGGGCAAGAACTCGCACATGTGGCTTTGTTGTCTTTGGTGTACCGGTTGCTCAGATTGTCATGCATCTGCAAGGTTCACTGAATTCACATCTGTACATGTTGGCGCTTCATCCCTTTTGCACGGCCAATTCTTTTCTGTACTGTTATATAAATTCCTGAACTTTCACCTCATCTACGTCACTGATGGCATACGTGGTATTTCGAGTGTTTCCCAAAAATAGTGACAACGCTTGTTCGCAACATGTAGTTTATAGAAATAAATTGAATAGCTTCAGCAATAACCTACAATCTGGAGGAAGCCTGAACAAGGCTTAAACACATGCTAATTCTTGTAATAATTTGTCAGTTATTAGTTAAAGGTTTTTTTTCTGGCTGAACCCTGGGCTATGAAATGCTGCATATGTGAACCCAATTTTTTTTTTTTACCTGAGGAGCGCACATTCTTTGTGCGTATCAATGATGATATTTTTCGTGGCGTGTAATAGGAGTAAACCGGTAAAGAGGGTTATTGAATAGGGCTGAAGTGCTCTTTGAGCGCTTTTATTTGTGTAGCACCCATGTCAAATAGTGACTGCAAGCAATATCGCCCAAGTACATGCGCTGTTCAACCATATGGAAGCGTATTGAATTGAACAAAAGTGGAATCTTGAGCACTTTTGAGAACTCGGGCCGACAGCAGATCACAGAGTTGACATAGCCATACGTCCGTCAATTGCACCTTTCTTAAGATAACAAAACTGAGCAAACACCTAGCAAAAAAAAAACACGTTTATTCACCCACAAGCGTGCTGCATCGCCATATCTAACACCGCTACCTCGTACTTCAGTGCTGCCTTCTGCTCGGTCAAGTAAGGCTTTATAAAGAAAAAATTGGAGGTCGCTTAAGAGGAAGCTTTAGCTCGAGTGCTCCTATCTAAATACATGTAAAAGGATAATTCGTTTTTCTCGGCAACCCACTGCACCAAATCTGGCGAGTTTTGTTGCATTTAAAAGAAAAACTGAATATCTAGTGACTGTTGGTTTCAAATTTTTGATTCAGGTCGTAAATTTGTAATTAAAAAGTGGCAAAGCAAAAAAATTTCAGCAAACGAAACTATCAAGTTTACAATTTTGTCACTCAGCCGGGAGAATGATACCCCAATTATGTGAATGGCATCTAATATTACATCTAAAGCGGACAAATTGATATATTACACAAGGATCCCAAAACATTAATAATACGGAAATAGAGCTTCTGCAGAACCCTTGTAAACAACGTAACAAATTCACGTAAGATATAAAATGACATATTCTGTTTGTCCGCGTTCAATGGGCTTATGGATGCCGTTTACACAACCGCAATATCTGTTCTTGATGCAGAGCTATTTATTTGTAAACTTGGTGCTTTTATTTTTTTGCAAACTTTCGAATTTGTGAAAGTTGTAGTAACAAAATTGAGGCCATAAATTGAAATTCCGCTTGCAACAGTCCCTAGAATTTAACTTTGTCTCTCAAATGCATTAAATTTCAACAAAATCTGTCCAGGGCTTATCTCAGAAAAAGTTTTTTGCGTTCTACATGTATTTGAATAGGCCGCGTCGGAGTTGGGCCCGAGCTAAAGCTCCCTCTTAGGCTTCGCTTTTAAGAGTGGAACGCGGTTGCATTCAAAGATCCCTGACTGCTTGTCACGCTTCCTGGCAAGTAGAGCGTATGTAACCGTAATGTTTCGCGGGAATCGCCGGCCGCGAATGCTATGCTCGTAGGCGCGATTTCTGGTAGAAACGCGGCCTCTTGCGTGGGCCCTAATGCGTCGGAGGTGAGCGCCATCTGGAGGTGTTGCAAGGAACCGGGCGCGCTGCTTTATGGCCTTTCAGATTTGCGCACCGGCGCACGAAAATGGCGGACGCCGCGGCTGGTTTGTGGATGCTAGAAGAACTGGAAAAGGGTTTCTTTGATTTTCCATGTAACAGAATTATTTTTTCGCACAGTCAAATTACAATCCGAGATCTATCATGTGTGTATACGCTGTGTGTAAGTCATAGTTTACGATTTTTCTACGTATTTTAGCTTGAAAAAGTCAGTTATGGTAGTTTAGTAAATTCTTTGCGTGACATGGACGGCCTGGTTATGGGTGGTTCGAAAATCTTCGTCGAAACGACGTCCGACCCCGACACTGACTTTTCTGCGACATGGGCTCCTGAACGCTATCGTGTTAAAATCACTATTGGAAGGAAGCCAGCACGGTTAACATACTTCCATTAAATTCATTTATTTATTTATTTATTTATTTATTTATTTATTTATTTATTTATTTATTTATTTATTTATACCAGTTGCTCCTGGAGCAGAGTTTTACATGACGGTTGGGTTGTTACATTTGTGCGATGTCTTCAATGAATGACTTGAAGTGGCCTGGATTGGAGGGGCGCGCTGCATCGGTGGGCAGATAATTCCAGTCCTTCACTGTTCGTGTGGAAAACGAGATGCACAGTAGTGCGCGCAGGCGCACTACTGTGCATACACTACGCATACAGCTTTAGAATGACTGTTGCGGAGCCAACGGCGATCAGCTGGTATGATAATCGGGCGGGCAAGAGACGATGGATAAAACTTCTGGTAGATGGACAATGGGCGCTGTCTTTCTGCGTAACTCAAGACTACGAAGATTCGCTCTATGTTTCAGCTCAGTAAGGCTAAAATAGTGAGAATAACAAGAGACAATAAGTCTAATAGCGCGGTTTCCGATGGACTCAAGAGCTTTTAAAAACAAAAATGCATAGCATGGCATGTTCGGCAGTAATGCGCTTTTATGAAACACTTCGAAAGCCTATGTCACCTCTTGCAAAATAGTTTTTGTAAGGAAGATGTCAGGTGCACTTACCCGCTTCAGCAGCTCGTTTTGCTGCAACAATCTCCCTCGTTATGCCCACGGCTGCATTAGCAACTAGAAAAAATTAAAATGCGATGCAGTATACGCATGTTTCAAAACACTTACAGCAAATGTTCTGTAAACTCATTTGATAGTAATGGTGATTGTATTTACATTCTCGAAGCAACAGAAGGTCTACGATTATGATGGATGGCTCAGGGTTAATTTGAACCAACACGGGCTGGCCGTTCACGGACATCCAAAGGCCTGTACATGCGATTTTGCTTAATTTGTTTTTATGAGTACAGCCTCAGCAATCAAACCTGCATTCAGCTGAACCAATCGCTTTCTCGCGCTCCTAAGGTGGAATTTCAAGGATGCAAGGATATTGGAGTGCACCTAGCGTTGATTATCTTCGTTTGTTTCTTTTATAAGATGCTTTATCCGTTTCCCGTGGTTTGAAAAGTGCTTGCGCCTCTTCTCGAATTCAGTTTTGGTAGAGCTATAAAACATTCTTTAAGAAGGTTGTAGCAAGCGGAACTAAATCCCTGCTTAGCAGCATCACACATGAAATCAGAATTATATTTGTTTAGAGTGGCAGAGTGACCGGCTACGAACTGCGCAAGCGCCGCACCATCTAACTCGCGGTAGCTTTGCTGGGATTCCTCCATGTTTGGTCTATATCACATGGACCGATTATGCGACATGTCCATGCGTGGTCTCAATGCGACGTTTGCCTCTGTTGATTTTTTAAGAAAGGTAGCGGACAAGTCGGGCGATTGTCCTCTGTAGACGAGAGGGATTCAGTCTATGCGATATTCACAAATTCAGCACAGCCTGTACAATAGTAGGGTGATAACACATGGTTTGCTGAAATAAATGCGTCCTTATTCTGCTTACTGAAATAAGGACACGTGTGATGACGGTCGTCTTACGTTTGTGGACTTCAGTGCGAGATCTGAGCTGCAGAAGCCTTTAGTATACAGTAGAATGCGCATTGCTTCCACGGCGACATTTCAGAAAATCTTCGAAACACGCTTTGTTTAAATGACAGCTACGCACTACTCTATAAGACATATTAACGTAACAACGGGAGTACAATAAGTGCTATATGCAGAACAACAGAGCTGGTCCCGAGGTATATGTATCAATATCACTTTATCCGAAGCAAATGAGCCACGTGTGAGATGTGCCTGTCTCTTCCATTGCCAGTTTTTCTTTTTTTTCCACTTACTGTTTTCAGCGTCATCTTATTAAACTGTAGCATAAGAGCTCGGCAACTGCGGGCAATGCTACCATCTGTTTTTAGTACATTTGATGCATACCATGCCTGACACTCCGTTGTTAATTGGTGTGCATTACTTAAAATTTTCAATTCACTCAATTTTCCCGTGGACCCTTAAATATTCATCTCGCCATCTTAATATTGTTATTATTTGATGCCACACATCTACATGTCACTGGTGAAGAAGATACGAAAAAAGTGTGACATCATGAAAATAGAGAATCCCAGTGTCTTCTTTATGCCGGTGACGCTGCTTCAGTATCTGGAGCTCCATGTCCCAAAATATTCCTTGTGGTTTTCTAGACACTCGAAACTGTGCGCAAGAATTGGTTCTGTTGGCCCCATGCAATTGAAACATAGTAATTTGTATGGCTATGTAATGGTATTTACCTCTTGATAATGGTACGAGTACGAGGACGATGTTTAGGCCCATGAAACTTACCCACCCATGCCTTGATTTCTTCATATGACAATTTTATTTGCATTGATGCTGTCGTCTTCATGTGCGACCGCATTTAAAATTACTCTTATGTATGAAACAAACAGACCAAAGAAAAGTTTTCAGCGAGTATATTTCCCTTATTCTGTGTTTCGCTGTATCTGCTTAGGTTGGTGACTAAAAGTAGAAACGCAAGGTGAACGCATTTTTCCGGTTTAATGTTTGGAGCTTCATGCATGCTCAAACACGTACTGCATCAACCTTGGGTCAATTATAAAAAAGACCATTTGCACGTATCGAGTATCCAGCCAACTCAGTATTGTTCACCATTCTCTTGAAAATGAGGTAATTCTTTTCAATTGACCTTATTGACTAAATAGGGCAATTATCAGCTAAATGGTAAATTATCAACTGAAATGTTAGAGTTGACTTAAAGTGTTGTATAGCGTATACTGAAACATGGCCAATCATTTTACTTCTCTAACGCTAGTGGCCGAGGCTGAAGTAGAGCGCGCGAGATCTGAGAAAGCACCGGCTGTGCATTTTCCTTGGTGGCATTAGGAATAGGTGTTTGTCACAATAAAACTGCTTCATTTGCTCGCTGAACGGATCAATAGGCAGCACAGGACGATTCCGAGTGACACAGGAGAAGACAACGATCGTTGTTACGGAACATCAGCCACAACCTCCTCGTCCTCACTGCAATTTTTCGGTATGAGAAAGGCTCAGCTTTGTCTCTACTTTTTATCGTCGTGAGCTGCAGACCGATAATTTCAGAAGGCAAGTTACCTTGTTACAACTAGAAACCAAAACCGCATATTTACTGAACACTCCGGTGGCAGATTCATGCACCTTTGCATGCACCAGCGAGCGTTAGTCCGAAGTATGTTTGTGAGCACTAAGACAGCTGCGCAAAAGGGCAGTCGTGGGGAACAGGTTTAGTTATCACGTCAATTTTTTAAGGCTTCGAGAAATTAAATGCACAATTGCTGTCTTTGTCCGGGGTTTTGACTTTATAGGCTTCAGACATGCACACGTTATGGTTGTGGAGATGACAAAAAGTTATTTTTGAACGGTTTCTTTTTGTCGACTTCTCCCGCAAAATTTCTTTACACTAATGCACAAGAAATTGCGCCGTCGCCAGATACAGCGGGTCCTGTCCTGTCTTGGCCTGTCCACTTCAGGCCGAACAGGTAGCCGTCTCTAACCTGTTTGTCGTCTTCACGGGAAGTGCGCTGTCGTCATTGACTGCTGATTGGTGCTCGCTACACTTGCCTTACCTCGGCAGCAAAGTTCTGACGCTACCTCGGCGATCTTCTTGAGATTAGTTCTGAATGTCGTATAGGTTAACGGCCTAGCCTACGGTCACACACGGGCAGTTCACGATGTCCCTGCAACGGTACAGTGCCGAGGCCTGTCACCGCTATGGCAAAATACGGCGAGACATGCCGCTCGGTGTTAGATGGCGCACCTCTCCGCTGCAAATAAATCATTACCTTTTGAGCAGTGCCCCCACAGGCAACATGCATTTGTCATTTCCTTTAAATGGTGTTCATTGGGGCGGCCCACGCCTGTACATCTATTCCCCTTGCTTGTGCATCAACGATCGGGCGCGTGAAATGGGTTTAATAAATATTTCATGACTCATTAACGCATCCCGTACGCGCGTGACTTTCTCGCGACTAAAAGGAATTTCCTGATTTAGTAATGTGTGTGACACCTCTGCATGACCCAGTCGGGAGCGATGACTGCAGCGATAGATTTGTTAGCAATAGATCCACGACTTTCTAGTTCGCTTCTTGTCAATGCTGCATAATTGCGTTCTTGAGCCTTGTTCAATGAAGAAATCATTACCTTGCACTTCGTGGCCCCAATAAATATTTTCTTGACTTCGGGCCACTGCTCTTCAAATGTACTCATCTCGAATGGGTAATGCACTTTTCTGTGCCGTATACATACTACTTTTACTGTACTTTTACTGTTTCATCGCTGCTCAGCGACGGCAGCCTCGGCGGTGACCTAATTCGGACGATTTTATTTCTCAAGAATTTTTTCAGTACAGCACAAAATTTTTGCTCTCCATGAACATTTTACGCCGAAGTCAATAGCTTAAAAATCAAATGAATTATTATTGTTAATTATTGAAGTACAGCCCCAAAGATCGAGTTCGCCGAAATGGCTGTGACAAATGCTGCAGTGGTTGCCTTCGTGTTGCAAGCACATGCTATTTTTTATTAAAGTCTTGGCATCAGTTTGCTCAAGCATGCAGTAATTGCTTTCAATGCAGGAACAACATTATGGTACCCTGGACGTGAAGGGTTCTAGAGACCATAATCAACCAATGAAATTTCTCTATAATTGAGGTCGTTTTCAGATTAGTAGACGGGGACAAGAAAATGAGCCGACGTGAGCGCTGTGTGTGTCCACTTTCTTGTCCCGGTCTAATAAGCTGAAAGTTATCTAGGTATACTCGTCGTAAATACATCTTTAATAAAATTAAACATGGGGGCCCTTGTTCGAGTTGTTCCACACATAAAGTGCCACTCATGGATTCCAAGAAGTCGCTGAAAGATTATTCAAATGAACTATGAACTTGCAGTGCTTAAATGACACGCACTGTGAAATAAACATTGTTGCCATCTAGCAGGACCACGTTGTGCCCACATTACTAAGCTTGTGGAAGAAATTATTATAATTACCATCAAGGAACTTGCAAAATGAGCACATGTGCTTCGCCTAGCAGAAATAGCGCAGCGGTTATAATCGTGCGTACATTCAACGAAAGAAGGCGCAACTACAACCATGTACAGAACATGTTGTAAAAGGCGTTGCGCCAAGGTAAAGCCCCAAAAATTCATAGAAGTAATCCAATTTGAGGAAATGCTTCATTATTGAGCCATCATTGCAGTCATTTGGTAGTGCACAAAAATTCGACTTTACAGCTGCTCCACTTACTATTTTTGCCTATTTGGTTTGCCATCATGAAGCCCATCATTCTACCTGGAAACAAGAAGAGACCTGTACAACATGGCGGGCCTACAGTGATTCGTAAAGCGGCAGTATAATGCATTCATTAAAATCAATCCTCAGAATGCCTGAGGAAACTCTTCTAGACTAGCTAATGTGGCCTGTGATATGCCACAACCAACTAAGCTTTAATGTTTGAAAAATAAAACTTTCTTCCCGAACTAATGCAACTATTTGGGTGGAGAACGCTTAAGCTTCGCCTTTAAGAGTGGAACACGATAGCATTCAAAGATCACTGGCTGCCTCTCACGCTTCACGGCAACTGCAGCTCACGCAACCGTAATGTTTAGAGGGGAACGCTGGCGGCGAACGCTGTGCACAAATGTGAGCTTTCTGGTTGAAACGCGGCCTCTTGCGCGGGCTCATTCTGGAGGTAATGCACAGCCGTGCTAAATATTACATCATTTTCAGGTTTCGGTTATCGTTTCACATTTCTAATATTTAAGTCTGATACCCCTGACACACGGGCACTCTAATGTCCTTTAGGTAAGGGGGACATCTACTGGCAAGGCGTTCAAGCGCAGTGACACACGATCAAGGAGTACATCCCTTCAGGCAAAGTTCCTTTGCAGGAAAGGAGATCGCGCATCTACTTTTCGAGGGGAAAAGGAGTTACTTTCAGCCACAGCGTACACAACTCGTCAATAGGAGGAAACCTGCCACACAACTACGGTGCCCCATAAGTATTTTTTTTTACCTTGCGAAAAGTTTTGAATTTTTGGCGGTAATGCGATTTCTCGGACAGTGAAGATTTACTTTAGCTATAGACTCAAACGTTCGCATCACGTCGATGGCGCCGTCATGTTGAATTCCGGCAGTGTCATTTCCTGCGTCGTCTTTATTGTGTTAACATCGTGAAACCATCGTTCGTTGCGCACGTAGGCCCGCCTTTCGCAGTTGGAGGCTCGAGGCTACAGCGGCCGAAGCAGTCAACATGAAGCATGCTCATGATGAGTGGACGTATGATGTTTTCCACTTCCGCCTTGGCTGCATTTATCTCATCTAAAAGAGATCCGAGAGCGACAAGCGTCGGAGCGACCTCAACACTTCCCTTATCGCTTGCGTTAGGCTGAGCCATGATGCAAATGCGCAGTTCTGTCACACGATCACAATTATGCGAATACCACATTGAATAAAACGCGTTACGCCTGCACGTACGAAGGAAGGGACAACAAAGACATGAAAAAGGACGACAGAAATGTGGTCAGCACCATAATAAACAGCATGCACGGCTATTCTAGTACACTGTAGCATAGCAAAACACCGACCGTACATAGTTGCTGGACCAATTCAAATTGCTGCTAAGAGCACGAACACGTGAATAAAATAAACTAATATACGCATTATAATCCGTCAACAACGATAAAAAATATTTTTGTGTTCTACAGTAGCTAAGTGTTATCTAAATACGCAGCTTTTGAAAAATGTTTTCTTTCTTGCTGCTTTAGCAAGCAGCACCACTTTTCTTGCGGCGTTCATGTGAGGAACCACCTAAGGAACTTGGTGCGGTGTGGTGTGTCATCGGCGCAACTCCTTTCGGCAAAGGCTCCTTCAGAGTAACAAAAGGGGTTCACTGCAAAGGACTTTAGTTTTGCCCGTCTGTCAGGGTTATGAGAAGATTTAACATAAAAGGCATGCGCTGTCGGCGTTTTGATTCATGACATTTGTTTGTGAGCTGTTATTCTCAAAACTTAGAGGAATAATTTTTCTACAATCTGAGATCAAGTATGAGCTATTTTAGTGAGAAAATGGTGCGGCAATATAACCCGCAGATACCTCATGTCATATAGAAAGGCGTGAGAAATACATATACCTATATGTATACCGATATTTTCGCTCGCGAACAACTTCGCCGGCATCGACACCCGATTTCCTGCGACACGGGGCCCTTAACGCTTCGCGTTGGAATGTCTGAAAGATGGGCTAAAGCGTGAATATCCGCAGTCAGTGTATTGAATGCGTGTGGGCAAAGGCAATTGTTTTAATCCGCGTGCTAATTCAAAACCGGTGCATCTGTGCACCACTGTCCCTCGTCGAATAGCCTGGACCTGGGTCTTCAAGATTGCTTGATATTTACGGTTAGGGTGAATAAACAATGAGAATCGCATACGGCTTTGTCGGTCTTCCGCGTGTATGTGGCGATGTGCTTATTTTTTTCTCAGATGAAACAATCCACGTGTAAAGCTGCTGCATGATCGATGGTCTGCACACCCTATCGACACCTCATGCAACTTGCTTAGGAAAAGCTACTCTTTCTACCTCGAAATGAGATTGATGCTTAGCAACCACTAGACCAAGTAACACTTGGAGCGCAGTGTGCATTATCTTCAAAGAAAGTACGTCATCTGTTCTTCAGTACTACGAAGTCGTCACATTTGACTTGAAAAATGCTGTCCGCCGCACCACATATTCTTAGGGTGCTGTTTCTCTCCAAACCGTTAACGTTTATTTCTCTAAATGTGCAGTGTTTTCTACCCACACATCTTGGTGTGCACATGGCGTGGGAGAAAAAAAGAAACTCTCAAGCTTGTCGGCAGGATGCTTGTAGACGAACATTCCTCTTTTCAAAGAACGCTACACTGTGACAGTGCAGCCTAATCAATTGGCATGATGCCATATGAAGGTAGACGCGCTGTACGGTTTCCTCTGCTGTCACTGAAGATGTGACTAACGATAACAATGATGTATCCGCAGCCTTAAGCCCTGATGGCTGCAGAGGAACACGTAATTAAATCAGGTTCGACTTTCAAGAGAGGCTGAAGATGATTATTTAAACTGCCCTCGTACTCTAGAAAATTTGACAAAAGTAGAAAATAGACTGTAACTCGACTCCTCAAAACCAAGTATGCGTAATCGGCATTGCAATCAAGAGAAATTTTACAATATTTGGCACCAAAATATTCCAATTAGGGTTTCAAAGATGTCATCGCAGTTGAAGGAATGCAGCGGGGTCAACCATCACTGTAGCGAAGGTACTCATATAGTGAAATATTTCTTTTTTCCTGTCCCGATGAACGCACTATTGCAAAGTTCTACGTTTCTTAATTAACACTAATAGAAGTAAAACTACACGTTTCAGCACAATATATGGTTTGATCTTTATATTGAAATGAAGATGTTGACTATGTGCGTGAGAATTTATTGGCATCTCCTTTGAAACTAGGCGGCTAGAAATTGTCCGCTAGCCTGTTTGATTTAATCAAATATGCTGCATATGTTTTTTTTATTGTAGCATTATTGTGTACATCTCATGATCTGTTTTTTTTTCTTCCTCAAAACTTCTCTATGTAGGTTGCACTGCTACCTATGTCTCTGGTTCAGGTAAATGCTGAACGAAAAGCGCCGCCATGTGGCAATACAAAGTCAGAAGTAAGCTACTTGACATCACATCAGTCATCAGACAATGCAAGACGATTCGCAATAGCAAAAAGACGAAATTTCACTTACCCATTCCCATGCCCATTCCCATGCCCATTCCCATGCTCATTCCCATGCTCATCCCCATACCCATTCCCATGCCCCCCATTCCCATCCCCATTGGGTCCATCGTTCCACCGTTTCCACCTCCTAGAAAAATTAGAACGGCACCAGTTCAATACGCGGCTCTTGCAAATGTCCTTGTGATGAAGTGTCACACACATAATTGGCAACAACTTGAAAAGTGTCTGCGATATAGCGGTCTCCACTTGTTAATTTCGCGAGAACGTTTCCCCGCTTGATACGTTTAACTATCGGTGCCCTGCGGCCGCATTCTAGGCTCATCGCTTTTGAGATACTGTCGCGGTAAATGGTGTCACGCCGTTTGCCCGCTGGCTGGACAGATGGTTATCTGCTAAATTTAATGCACCGAAAGTGATTGCACGGAAATACGGCGCCTGCTTGCCGATGTTGATCGGTAAATCGAAAGTTCATTCTTTAGAACGTCTACAGACATTATATCAAAGGACACTGGAGAAACAATAAATTAAGTTATACTGGTCGAGACTTTTTCACAGTCAATGTTCGCTCATTCTGCAACAGGTTACTGCGTCGTGTGGTGGCCTGTATATCGGGCAGATGAGCCGTTGTATAAACGGCCGCTTGCTTGAACGGGCCAACAACCTTGGAGCGAAGACCGGCAGAAATTCGGCGATCCACGTTGCCCCCCCCCCCCCCCCCGTGCGGACGCAGCCCACACTTCCACGGGGCGCGAGTCGCCCGCAGCTACTGTCGCACCCGAGCTCGGGAAATACACGAGGCATTCGTCACTCATTCCATAAGGCCTGGATGTGTTAGTTGAACATCAGTTGCATTACCTACAAAGAGGTTAACTATCTGCGCAGCTGAGCAATTCACCGTCCTAGGTAGAGTAGGACGCATGTGCTTGCTTCACACCTGGGGCGCTTGCTTTGGCTTTTTCAAAATGAGCGACCATTTTCGGAATAAGGGAGCGTAAGCTACGATGCAGTGGAAATTATTTTCCTCTTTATCGTACCTTTCAAGCCCTTCGGCTAAAACAACATGCCGCGTCCTTTAATACACGTCTGTTGAACTTGCTCTAGTGATGCAAACTATAGTTAGTAGTACGATAGTACTATCCATAGTGCACTATCGATATTGTAAAATCACGTGGCCTACCTCACGTAATAATAGCAACATACTCTTGCCGACGTTTTCGTGTTACCAGCTGCGTGCAGTGAGCTAAGAATTAAAAAAAACTATCGATGGCGCCATATAAAAATATCGGGATAATGTCGATTGTTTCATAGCAAAGTATTGCAATATTTTCATAGTACTGCTGCTGGTAAATTTTCAGGTATTTTTTCATCATTAATTTGCTCCCATTATCAATTGAAGTGGTCCATAAAAATGTTTTTATCAAGCGTTAGCTTCAGCGCAAATTTTGCAACAGATTCAGTTTTGTAAGAAGACGGGAGCTAAACTCACCCGTAGCTTCACTTCCATTCTGATGCCCATTGGCTGCGGGCGAGTGATCGTTTTCTTTGCCTAAACACATATAAAAAGCACATGTATGATACATGCTTGTGGTGATACAAGCTTTCTATGGTAAATATAGGTGCACTTAGTGTTAAGCAAGGCAGAAAAGGCTGAAAGCGCCACAGTTATTAAAGTTCTGAAGGAAAATGTGGTCAAACCTTTTGCTACACCCAGACAACAACTCGAATTGCAAGAGAATGTCCCATGGTACTAATGTGAGTGCCATAGACCAATTTCTTATATATATATATATATATATATATATATATATATATATATATATATAAACGTGAAGAGAGGGGGTTAACCGAGGGGCCCAATTTTTATTAGTCATATTATAAGAAGCCAACAAACACTGACACCAAGGACAACATAGGGGAACTTACTTGTGCATAATAAATGAAATAAAGAAACGATAAATTAAGGGAAATTAAAGTGGATGAAAAAACCACTTGCCGCAGGTGGGGACCGAACCCACAACCTTTGCATGCGAAGGTTGCGATACAAAGGTTGTGGGTTCGGTTCCCACCTGCGGCAAGTTGTTTTTTCATCCACTTTAATTTCCATCAATTTATCGTTTCTTTATTTCATTTATTAAGCACAAGTAAGTTCCCCTATGTTGTCCTTGGTGTCAGTCTTTGTTAGCTTCTCATGATATACCTACGCATACATGGCACAAGCATGGGTACGCCTTTTGCACCAACCTACGCGAACATATTTATGGGGATTCTAGAAACAGATGTCCTATCGCACTGCACTGACAAGCCCCACACATACGAACGACACATAAAAGACATATTCATAATATGGTGACATGGTCAAGACAGTCTAGATAAATATATAGCATTTCTAAACTCTTTTCATTCAACAATAAAATCCACATCAGAATCTTCAACTGAGTGCGTAAACTTTCTAGACACAACAATATACATTCACAATGGGGCGCTCATGACAACGCTGCATAGGAAACCACTCGAAAATCAACAGTGCCTAGAATATACGAGCCACCATCCCAGACAATGCAAACAAGGCATCTTTAAAGGCAAGGCCACACGAGTACGTCGCATTTGCGTTGAAAACCAAGACTACATAGACAGACTCGATCACCTTAAAGAAACCCTATCAAACATGAAGCACCCAAACAGTGGTCTTCAGAAAGCCTACACCACTGCAACCAAACTTGAACGAGCCGAGGACCTCAAGCCCCGCCAAAGGATCACAAGAACAAGAACGCCCTTTCTTACTTCGAAATTCTCAAACGCACTTCCAAACGGGAACATCAGAAGTAAATACTACCCAATTCTCACCAGCAACCAGGAACTCAATAAGCTTTTCCCGACCCGCCAAGAGTAGCCTACACGCGCAACACTAATTTTAAAGATATTCTTGCGTATGCCAAACTAAGGGCAAAGGTGAAGTTGTGAACTGGTCCGTGTGGCCGCCCCAGGAGCTCTACATGCAAACATATTCAATCTGCTACTACAGTAAAAAGTACAGCGTCGAATTACTCACACAAGGTAACTTTGGGTTTCAACTGCACATCAAGCAACGTAGTCTACAGTCTAGAATGTGCCTCTTGTAGCAAACAATACAAAGGTGAGACTGGACAACAAATTCATACAATGCTCTATGGTCACCGCGCGGACACAAAACACAATTTACCTAAAGCAGTAGCCAGTCACTTCAATGAACATGGTCATATATTCGACAAAGCGAGGCTCTATATGTTACAAACAAATTTCTGTTCACCTCGCGAAAGGAAATATATAGAATCCTACCTCATGCACATGTTTAATTGCCTACACCCAACGGGAATTAATTTGCCACGTGTCAACTTCGAATCTTTGAAAGCGGTAACTTAAATGTGAAATTCTGATATCATCAACCAAGGCACAAATCACATTATGCCACCAGCTAACATTAATTGTTAACCTCACCTATTCCTCCATTTCAAAAAAATTTTTTTCTCCCTACTACTCAATTTAGTATACTCTTTCATGTTTTTAAGTTCATATCAACTCTACAACCCCCTTTTCCCATGTACACCTGCCCTCGCCCGCTCCTGTGCGCGCCAGCCTCCTATTTGTTATTCCGGTTTCGGTTCCGCCCCTTTATTTTGTTTTGTCTGTTTTTTATTATATATATTTTTTTAAACGCCATCACCTACATATTCCAAAGTTCCAAACGCCGGTATGCCTTTTTCGGCGCCTCAGCCACATAGGGTATCGCCATTTCTGTATACCGCAGTAACGACACCTACGTTGGGCTACTGGGGCTAACGTCCCTTGAAAGACCATGGCGCTGCCTTCCAGTTACCTCATGCATGCACCCCAGACTCCTTGTCGCCGTCTTAACCCCTTGTATTTACTCTACGCATTGCTGCTACGCTACTAAAGTCACTCTTTGAGCTGATGTCTTTCGGGGTCTTTTTTGTTCCTCGCGCAGTAACCGCCTGACTTGCTCTTCTAATTCCACAAAAATATGCCGCGAACGACACCCCTGAATGCTCCCTAACCTCTCGCTTCCCCAACACCTCCCGCATGGCCCTCTTTTTCTTTTCTTGTTCTTTATTATCTTTCGGTGTTCCCCCTTTTTTTCTTTCTCGCCTTTTCTTTCTTTTCTCCCCACCTTACCCCTCTCCCGCTCGTGTCTCCTCGTTTTGGGAATCATGCTCAGAGACGTCACGCGACAGTGCTCATTCTCTTTGAAGTCTCTCGCTTTGCAACCAGCCGCCACCGACAACAACCGCACGCGACGTCACTGCACTAACCCTTTAAAAATAACATGCCGAGGATGACTAAGCCGCCTTTGACGAAGATAGGTCCTCCTATCAAAACGTCGGCCAGCTTTTCTGAGGCACCGTATCCGTGTTTATAACATTTACACCACAGCGTGCTATTCCATCTGTCAACACTTTCTTGATTTTGTACCTTAGGGTAGGGCTTTCGTTTCGAGGTAGCGTGTAAGGTAGTAGGTGACCACGATGATCCATTTTGCCCTGATACCGACGCCCGAAAGGATCTATCACAATCTGCTGGGGTGGTCGGCCAGGAGGTTCAAAAGTCTGTAGCAATCCCGCTGGCTTACTTGGTGGTGTCTTGTGTCCTTGACAACCTCGGCACGTCTTGACGTAATGGGCCACGTCGCCGGCCTGGCGTGACGAGTAGTGCTGCACTTGTATCCTCGGAGGCGTATCGGAGAATGCGAGGTGACCTGCCCTTAGATGATCCTGCGGTGCATGCAGAAGGTAGTTGGAGCGAATAGGTGAGGAGTTCTTATATACAAGGACGTTGCTTTTCCGCCTAAGTACTCTAGCGACAACATCGGTCTTGACTTCTAGGTATTCGACGAGTCTTTTTAGTTCCCAGTCAACTCTCTGTTGAGCAGCGAAGTCGTGTGCTCTTATATTTCCGTGAAAAGCGTCCTCGTCTTTCTCGTGTTGCGGTGGTGGGTAATTTGATGCGCCCGACAGGCAATCGGCATCACATTGTTTCCGTCCGAACTTGTCATTCACAGCAATGTAAAATTATTGCTGTCCCAAGCTCCGCCGTAGAAAACGACCTGAATGATCCTTTAAGTTTGCGAGCCAACACAATGCGCGGTGGTCGCTTACGTACGACATTGAAGTGCATGCCGTAAAGGTAAGCGCGAAATTTATCCGCAGCCCGAATGATTGCAAGATATTGTTTTGCCGTCATTCAACATTTAGATTCCGCTTTCGATAGCAACCGTTAGCCGTAAACCTTGACCCTTTTAAGTCCCTCTTTCCTTTGGACAAGCACAGCGCTGAGGTCTACGTTACTCGCGTCGGTGTGTACTTCGTTATCCGCGTCTTTGTCGAAGTGTGCAAGCGCTGTGGCGGTGCCTGCAGGCATCGTTTGAGCTCCTGAAATGCGGCTGTCAGCGGCGTTTCCTGCTCAAAACTCGACTTTTGACTTTCTGAGATGATTCAGTGGTTCAGTGATGCATGAGAAGTATTTGACGAAGCACCTCTTATAGGCGCCCAGACAAAGAAATCCGCGCACAGCCAGCTTGTAGGCGGACTGTGGACAGTTCTTTCCTGCGCATCAGGAAGAGATCTATGCGTCCTGATGATGATACCCAGGAACAATGGCACTCCCTGCATAAAGCGGTGCTTTTCGGGCTTCAGGGGAACTCCGGATGGCTGGATTTCTTGAAGAACTGCTCCAAGGCACATGATGTGTTGGTCGAAATTTGCCGCAATAAGAATAGGGTCATCGAAGCAGACGAGGCAGATCTTGCACATCAAGCCAGTCCATCACGCGCTGGAACATTGCAAGTGATGAGCAAAGCCTGAACGGCATGAGCTTGAACTACAACAGGCCATGGGGCATGATAGAGACGGTCTTCTCTCGATAGCTCTCGTCGACTCCAATTTGCGTGTTGCCAGTCTTGAGATAAACCAACAAAAATATTTTGCGTTTCAGAATCGGTGCAACCCCTTGCCTATTCGTCGGACGAAGAAAACATCCTCCCTTACATTGTTCAGCCGACAATAATTGACCTAAAAAGGCAGAGTCCCACCGTTTTCCTTCACTAAAAACTATAGGTAATGCCCACGGACTCTCGAACGTCAAGATTATCTTGTAGCGCAATATTTCACCGAATAGTTACTTGATGGCTTCTCGCTGTCCCGGAAAAACTTGGTAGAGTCTCTCACGAATCAACCGAGCCCATTCTTCAGTCTTATTGCGTTGCTTCGCAACTGGCGCTTGTCGAATCTTTCATGACGGCAAAATGCACACCTGGCATTGCTGGAGAAGGCTATTGAGCTATTCCTGCTTGCCTTATTCATAGAAAGACCTGTTTATGTCGAAGTTTGTTTGATAACTATGGCCGTCAAGGTAAATGCGGTAGAATCTGAGAGCAGAAACGTATTTCGATCTTCCCCAATTTCATTAGTGTCTGTGATCGTACTGCCCGAATTGAGGTTTTTGTACTGAACTTTGTCAAGGTCCCCTTTGCTTTCCCACTGTGTAGCGAAGCGATTCTTCTTGAAAATTTCACGGTCGATTAGTCGATGTTGGTAACCCCTCGACAACAGCGTATAGGTCTGTGGATACTATGTTGCGGATGGAAATGATGACGCTGGTTGAGTCGGACCGCGAGAGGCGCTGCACACTCTTAAAAAAAGTCGACACATTCACTGGCTAAACACTAACATGTGATGCCAAACAAAGCTCACTATCTTCTGCTAAGTTAGGCGCTTAAAGTGGTAGTAACACTCAGTACCTCTTGATGCTAGTGAATATCACCAACTCAAGCACTGATGACGACCAACATACAAAGGCTCAAAAAACTAAAGTTGCTCGTGTACTGAAGCACCATTTAAAGCAGTGGAAAGTAAATAGCTGGGCCGCCACTGGAGCCACAATCGACAAAACTCTAAAGAAGGCGCTTGATAAGTTGTACTGCTACATAAAAACACGACAGCATGATTCTTGTTATCGCAAGAAAGCTGCAGTTTCACTCACCCTCGTGCTCTGATTTGTTATACTGTGTTGTACGCTTGCGCGTTGGCTTGTTCTTCCCGCTCCCTAAAAAATATGCACATTTTTTTCCGTTTCATACGCAGCACTTACATGTAAGGTCGATGGGGCCCTCAAAGTGGCCAGCAAGCATCAAAGTCATAAAAAAAAGCGCTTCATTAGCGATGAAATATGCACTTCAACCGTACCACTCTCGAGAACCCATATTAATCTTGGTATACGTCACCCAGCGTTCCGAGATGACAGCGTGCATGGTCTTTGAAACTATCACAGTTTCACCCTAAGAGAGAAGCAGTGAATGTGATAGCTGCATGTAAGATATTACACGATGTTAAAACTTGTAGTCGTATGGCAGTATGAACTAAACTAAACGTAAGCTACTTAAGTAAGATCAAACTCTTCTGCCAGGGGTCCTCTGTTTGAATCTTGCCATCGGATGATTTCATTTATGTTCATTAATTAAAGCAAACGTCTTTCAAAGCGATTTTACCACCACATTTCTCTATCTGGCATGTTTCAAGCCTCTTTCCTGGGCCAGTCACGGAGGTAGTGCACAGCCGCGCCAGTAAAATTACCTAACTTTAAGTTGAGCTCTGTTGTTGCTTCGTACTTTTAATATTTAAGCCTGAGAAAATGAAAGGAATGCGTTGCCGGTGTTTTCTTTCATGGCATTTGTTTGTGGGCTACCATTCTCAAAATTCTGAGAAATAATTTTATCAAAAAGGGAAGACCTTGTATGAGAAACTTTAGTGATAGAATGATGTGGCAATACAAGCCGCATATACCGCATGTAATGTAGCACGGCGTGGCATATAGCATACATATACATAAATATATACGCAACCTCTGGGCGACGCCAACGCCAACGGCGAACACTAAACGAAGCCTTCCGACGCGTCTAGCAACGAGCGGCCAGGAGTGAGCGCGCACTGGTAAGTCTGCCTGCGGTCTGACATTGACTTTCGCGTGGTTCGAGGCGAGTTGAGTGTTCAAAACTATTCGAAATTAGCGATACCTGACGGCTGCCCGACACCAATGAACAGGGATGCCAAACTCCTACGCGGTCGGCCGCGGCTGAGCGGGAGCTGACTGTAGTCGGCCGCTTCCAAAAGTAACTATTATATATAAATTCGAAAGAAGATTTTCGCATACTAGAAAGCTGTTTATGTAGAAAAGTTGATTGTTGGGCTAGTTGGTTTTCCATAATTAAAGCAGTAACTTGGCACGATAAAAGCACAGAAACAAGAAAGGTGGACGAAGACAAGCGCTACTCACAACTGTTTACTGCAAAAATAGGATCATACATATATATCCCCGTATCACGCATGCGCATACCAAGCAAAAGAGAACAGACACATGCACCTCACAGGCGGTGGCGCAAGAAGTCAGATTCGGCATCTAGTAATGAGATAGAAGACTCACTTATACACCTATCTCTATTATTCTAGATAAAGAAGGCCTCAAGTGTAAGCCTAGAATAGGCGTCACCGCTGCTGCCCAGAGTAGTAGTCTCAGAAAATTGAGCGTCACAACCACACGCGGTAACATGAGCCACCTCATCCTCGCTTTTCTTCAGTTTTTTCGTATGCTCGATTTTCTAACCTCCCTCTGGTGCCTTGCGCGCGACGGGAGACTGCGTGCTTCCTCCCCGCTATCCTCCTTCGCGCGCGCGAGATTGAGCCGCCGTCATGGGCTCTCCCTCGCAAGCATTCACTCGCGCATACAGCGTACGGCGCGCGGCCGCGATGTTTATAGGGAACGTCACGGCGGCGTAAGAAATGTGCCTGGAGTGCCCGTATAACTGCGGTCGCAATAGTATGCCCAGAAACAGTAGGAAAAAAGCGCACTGATGCAATGACTCTCCTTCATTGATGTCACGTATTGGTCAATAGCAGCCGCACATGGCATCTGCTATAGAAATTACAAAATAAAGCATCCAGAAAAGGATGATGTCGCGCTCCACTTGCGAGCTCTACGCGCGGCGCACGGCTGCTGAATTTGGCTGAGATCTTCGCAGCAGCGTATATGCTTTCCCCGGACGGCGATTCTTCACCAAGCGCGAGCGCTAGTTCAGGACTCCTTTAAGACTTACGCCGTAAGCTGAGCTATAAGGGCACTTGATCTAATTATAAGTTACTGGCATCAGGTAGTGCAAAGGAATCGCATCGATGAGGAGGTTCGTAGCAGTATACTTACCTTATTTAAGTTCGTAGAATTACTTACGAGGTGTTCCCAGCTTCTTCAGTTTCCTCCCCCGGGCGTGTCTGGGGCGATTTCCTAATGTGTATCGAAAGTAACTTATGTACTACGCCCTGCATTTTTATTTAAAGACGCATCGTAAACACAATGACTAAACACATTGGTTACATCGGTCAGGGCGCGCCGGTTACGTACACGTGCAGCATCGTTCTACATTGGCTGCCGTGGCCGATTGGTGTTTTTTTTCTTAGTGCTATTTGACAGCTATGAAGCCGCTATCATGCTTTCGTGGTGGACTAGCCGGTGCAACCGCCTTTCACTGGGCTAGAAGGGCTTTGCAAACTGCAACAGCTATCAAAGGAATTATTGCCGTAGAACTCTGAAGAACACCGATGAAAGGGCGCCTTAACTGGAATAGAAAGCCGTATCCTCAATATACTGGGGAGTGCATCAGGTCCTGCATTGCACCAGTTCTGAGCGAGTTATGCTTCTCTGTGTTACAGAATACGCTGTCTGCGTTGCCTGAAGAAACAAATGTGAAGAGAGTGTAGGGGTGCGTTGATGATTTTATATTTTTATTGATTGTTACACTGCGGAGTTAAGCCTAGTTGTCCATAATATTCTAATCATAGTTGAATGATCTCTTATGTCGGGCATCTACGGCCTGTAGAAGGAAAGGCATAGTTCTGGACCTAAAATTGAACCTTAGCAACTGCAGTCTTTGTCGGAGTTACAAGCCCTCTGCTAAAAAACGACTCCTACTATATCATTCTCGCATTCCAAACTGGTCAGGTGAGCAATCGTAAACATTTGTTTTTTTTATCGTACTCTGCGCGCACCTTCAACGATTTGATCGAGAACCGCGTCAATCGTCTAAATCAGGGTGCCCTTACAATGAGTCGCTTGCCGTGGCTGAGTGAATTCTTAAGACAGCATGATGCAGAAGTAAGGGGCTCTTAAATTCAACAGAAAAAAAAGCGATGCATTAATGAATTACGGGTTTTTGCTCGCCGAAACCACGATTTGATTATGACACACGCCTTAGTGGGGCATTGCGGGTTAATTTTGACAACCAGGGAATCTATATCATGCCTCTAATGCATGGGACGTGGGCGTTTTTGCATTTCGCCTCCATCCATCAAAATGTGGCCGCCGCGGCCAACATTTGATCCCGCGACTTTGTGCTTCGCAGCGAAAGACCAACCGCTAAGCTTCCGCGGCGGGTGTTAAAAAAAAGAAACACTAATGGTGCTGCAGTTCCCAACATTCATATCCTATTGTACAACTTGGAAAAGATTTCCCGGCGTTTAATTGTAGAAGCATTAGTTTTGACGCGAAATAAGCAGGATGACTAAACCAAAGGCTACTGTCAAACACTTCGAGAAAAGGCATTAAAGTAACAATATCAATACAAATTTCGGAGTTCCACATGCGAACACCATGATTTGATTTGATGCACGTCGTAGGGGGGAGGAAGAGGATCTACTGATTATTTTCGAACACCTGGAGTTTTTTTAACATGCCCGCAACGCACGGTACACGGGCTTTCTGGCATTCCACCCCCATCAAAAATTAATCAGCCATTCCACTCTGTGAAAGAGGACGAGCAGCGAAGCTGTAAGGTGTTTTACCTCAATCGACGGATCTCTGTATATATAGGTATTATTATTATTATTATTATTATTATTATTATTATTATTATTATTATTATTATTATTATTATTATTATTATTATTATTATTTTAATTATTATTATTATTATTATTATTATTATTATTACAAACACGGGGCTGTCCGTTTTCGTCCGGTAGAAACCCATGTACTTTCAGCAGACGGGAATTCTGTAACGTTTACAACTTCACTACGAACTAACTAATTATTACAAGTAAATGAAATTCGTCGTAATGATAGAGTCGTTTTAACGGCTAATTTCAGTATAACTTTTTCCAAGGTACCAACAATAGGTTGAAAGCTACAGAGCATTCGCGAGAAACTGGAGACGAATTTCTTTTTCTTTTCGTGTCGACGCGACGCGTAGACGGACGGACATCGACCACCGCCGCAGGGTAGCTATACATAGCTTTGCTGTTAAAAGATCGCTGGTTGGGCGAAGTGCGCCATTTATCGCGTACCATTTTTATGCAGTATGTTTTACGTGAGGTAAAGAAAACGCTGACTTAACGAACAGACATGGGAACGTAATAACGTAATTTTCCGGTGGCTAGCTGGCTTGCTGTCATTGCACGTCTTTGTTTGACCAGTGCAGCGTCGTGGGTAAAGCAAGAGAACAGCCCAAGCATGAATCAGTCTAAGCCATCCGTATTCAAAATGTATTCGACATGTGCGCGAATGCAGTTTCCGAATTACTATCTCCAAAGGAATCAGCTAATTTAAATAGTCATGCAGCTAGGTCATCTTCGACGTAGCGTCACGCCCCAGTTGACATGCGCAAAAGATTCATGTCAAAGTGCATGCGCTTCCCGAAACAAGCAGCAGGAAACGGCAGCGTGTGTTGTGGTTATTTGACACTTCTTCTCTTTGTAACGCTGCTTCGGTCTTTGTAACGCTGCTTCGGATCCCATTACTAAATGCCAGCTATAGCCCGAATCGCTGCCTTGGTACCTTTCGTGACTAGGTGAATTGAATACTTACCCACAAAATATGATCCAGGCTTTCCAACAAGATATCGTGGTCCCTCTAGAAATAAATATAAACGCATCGTAAGTGTCTCCAGGTCTATGGCATCGCCTTTAAGCACACGCCGTCGCTTCTGTTTATCGCAGCCTTTGCCGTTGCGTTTTATTGGAATGGAGTGCTGCTGGAGGCAAGACACTCGATTCGCTTCCCGTGAGCAGCGAGAAGTCTACGTAACGAGAAGAAGCAATTGGCGAGATAAAAGTGTTCACGTTCTTCTATATTCTGTCACGTGGCACAGGCGTGATACGACAGGGTGGCGTTGTAAGTTCAAGCTACAATACATTCAAGCCATAGCCTCTGGTCTTATGTTGCCGTCAGCGTTCGGTGCATGATCACGAGAACTATAATCTCATTGGTAGCAGCTTATTTTATCACTGGACGACCGAAGTGTTAAAGAGCGCACCCTTTTGTGTGTTTTTCAACAGGGAGTCTTAAATTAAGTGCATTTCTCCTTCAGATGCCAACCTGTACGGAGCAAGATTTATATCAGTGAGTTCGAGAAAGTAGAAAAGCAGTTTGATGAAAACCGACTTGCAGACAACGTGCCAAGCCATAACAAACTAATTGAAGAATTGAACTTGACGAGGGTGGATGTTCGGCCTTGTTGCTAAGCCATAGTAGCACTTGCCTGTTGGTGCCTGTTATATATTCAAGAAATTTCATTTCTTTCGGGTAAGCAATTCCTTCTTTTTACAGAGAAAAAGAAGTTGCATTGGAAGTGTCGCGTAAACCATTCTTGTTTTGTCTCGCATCCTTAAGAAGCTAGAAAAGACTGCCGCTATAACGTAAAGCGGTATTAATCCAAGTGTCTGTTGATGCAAGCGAGACCAGAACGGCAAGAAAGACTTTGAGAAGTAGAAAATTGACTTGTTGGATAAATTACAGCTACAAAGAATTACGTGGCTTTTCTTCCTGTAAACAATAAACCATTTCCTTCCATAGTTACTATGCTAGAATACCAAAATCTTGAGGTGATATTTGTTTCTTTTTGATTGTGTCCGACATATCAATTATTGATACTAGCATAATCACATTATTCCTTTTCTTATTCGAAAACAATAGCCCACAATCTGCTGCTTATTCATATCGCTCTGCTTTTCTGTACAAGTGCCTTTATCAGTAGCGCGAAGTCCCGATTAGTGAATAAGAGAAGGCAACGAATTAATCAACTGTTGCAAATGTCTTATTTGGGAGGATTTCAGGTATAAAACTGGCATCTGCACTCGTCATTCCTACTGGATCTCACGTGGATAATATTCATGCGATTAGCATTCTTTGGGAACTTTACGCACTTTTCAGTTTTTTCATTCGTTTATAATCTTTTTCACGTCAGTTTGGGCCACCGGGTATGCGCCGTTGGGTATGCCCAAGGATGGCAACTTGGGCCTCTGGATCTGGGCAACTGGACAGGTGACACTGGCTTAATGACACGTGACACAGGTGGCACGTGCCTTAATAGACAACTTCGGTCATTGGGTATGCCCAACTGGGCGTGTGATACAGGGTATGCGAATATTTTTAGCCAGTCCTCTAGAGCGGGGATATAAGACCCCTGCCTCGTGAATGCCGTTACTTCGCCAGCGGCAACTATCCTGAATGTGTCGCCTGCCTCTTGGTTACAACATTACATAAGAAACACAGAATCATGTGGTGCCCGGGACACCCCACAGCCACAGGGAACGACAGAGCGGACAGTGCAGCTTGAGTTGTGACTCACCGAGTGAGTGTCCCCTGTCCAGACAACCTCCTCCCGTCCCAAGCGTCCCACATGCCTCGGTATGTCCTAGAACACCAGCGTCGCGAAAGACAGCGTTGGCCCCCACCCCACCCTCGGTTAAGTGTAAGGGAAGCGTATGAGTGACGCCGCCTGCAGGACAAATACATACCCGCACTTACGCTTAAAACATGCCATCCACCCCACCGCATACATGGGCACTTGCCCGTGGTGCGGAGTCCAGCCAACTCTCGCCCTCATTACGTGTGAATGCGAGCTTGGGATACCAAAAACTGATATGCCTCACATTCCGGCGCCAAAATTCAGAACGGAGCATTGGGAGACCGGGCTTGTCAGCGAGGGAAAGGAGGCCCAAGAGGCACTCTTCGACCAAGCATGGCGGGATGCTGAGGCCAGTGGAGCCCTGTACTAGGGGCCACACCTACCTGCTTCCACAACCCTTTCCTTATAAAATAAACGTTGTTCAATCAATCAATCAATCTAGAGTGGGTAAGTGCCGCTGGATAGATGTTTGGATAGTCAAGCAAAAGAAGCAAAAGTTATGAAGTCAGCGATGAAAATTCAAGCAATCAGTTACAGAGAAGTGGAAATTTCGGCCTCAAAAGCGGCCGAGTGGAGAAAAAGAAGTGAACAGAGCGGGACCAGGGTGTGCATTGAGGGCGGATCGTTGAGCTGCATGAAAGTGAGATGTTGTCGGTAACTGAAAATTGAAAAAGTCGGTTGCATAAAACTGGAAAACTTGGCAATAGCACGTGTAGTCACATTGCTTCGATGGTTCTCGCATTAACGTCGGCATACATAAGCAAATTAGTCCTGCCATAATTTTTTGCTGTAGGAAAGCAATCAAGGTAACGTAGAAGCTTTACTGCGTAAAATTATAACCAATCTGCATAGAAATAAATACACATAATATGTTGCTCTTCTGACTGTTCAATAAGACAAAATGGCATTAGAAATCATCTAGGTGGCTGACGTCTATCACTGAATAAAAAGACTAACATTTTTCGAGTGTAACATGAAAGATAGTCCCCAGTAAGACTACCCTGCTCCTTTGTGCGGAGAAACAATTCCGGAGCTTATTTCCTGCGCTAGGTCTACCTCTGTACACAGCTCCGTGAGTGCGTAAATATTTATTTATTTATTTATTTATTTATTTGTATTACCTTGCAGGTCCATCGAAGGTCATTGAGAAAGGGGGCAACAGTAATTACATGACAGAAATATAGGAAAGTGCAACATCGTTATAGAATATTAACACGCAACGAATTCAGATTATCACGGAACGTTTACTGATTGGAGATGGATGCAATGTGACCCGAGAGACTGTTCCAATGTGCAAGTACTCTTGGTAGTGGTGATGAATTTGGCAATGAATGCGCATGAGGTTAAGTGCGTCGTGAAAGCCACGAGATGTGCGCAGAGGAGCATGAAGCGGCAAAAATTGAAAGTTAATACTATAAATGTACCTGTGAAGCAGCCATAAAAGAGGAATTAAGCGGCGATCTTCCAATGACTGAAATGCAAGCGATGCGAACGATGTAATGAGAACATATCCCATCATCGTAATATCCTTGCGGCAAGAGAGGCAAGGGCACCTTCTGCTTTGGCCTACATGGGTAATATATTCATTGTGTACAAGGAAATAAAACTACACAAATTCAAGATTTCTGCAGAGAGCTATTGTCATGGCTTGTCATCCATTCCCGGTCGGCGCGAGGTCATCGATGGGGTAAACATGCCGGTTGGTCGTTTCATCCGCAATTGAACACAGCGAATGAGTCAGAGTCGGGAGAAAGACAGAAAAAATATTTGTCGTCTGACAATGACACAAAGAAACACAAGAACGCTAACACGCATGTGCTCAATATAGATCAATGATGAAGACAACTGAAACGCAATGAAGTATTCACAAGGGATAAAGAAATTAAGACTACACAAAACACACTTAGTGCTGGTCAAGTAAACAGAGTTCAAAAGAAAACAAATGATGGCATACGTAGGCCGGGCAGCAAGTCCATAAAGCGTGGAGTCGACGGCAGAGCTTTCCCGAAGAATGCTGGCAAGTCGATCGCGTTGCGGTGGATGCGATTGCTGGGCTGGGTTTTCCAGGAGTCTAGGTCTGACGTCTTCCCTCGAGCAGGTTGAGCTAACTTGAGGGGAACTACCGTGAGCTTCGTTGCAGATGTTGGTTTGTCGTATCTTACGCCAACTCATAAGAAGCCAACAAGCACTGACACCAAGGACAACACAGGGGAAATTACTTGTGCTTAATAAATGAAATAAAGAAACGATGAATTAATGGAAATTAAAGTGGATGAAAAAACAACTTGCCGCAGGTGGGTACCGAACCCACAACCTTCGCATATCGCGTGCGATGCTCTACCAATTGAGCTACCTCGGCGCTGTTTTCCCATCCACCTTCTTGAGTATTTATGTGTCCTAGTAGAACCCTGGGAGTGTTAGCCAGCGCCACCACTCACAGACCTTGGCGGCGGACGTGGAACGTCCTTCTTGCCGCAGGCGTCACGAGAACGTGATCTTTCTGGGTGAAGGCAACTGGTCAATAAACCCACATATGCTACCTGAAGGCGTCAATGTAGCCGGATTCGAGACCCTCGTTATGTAATGAACGAGAAGAACGGGGCTTAACCTAGGGGCCCGATTTTTATTAGTCATACCATAAGAAGCCAACAAGCACGGGGTAATTTCCAATAATTTATCGTTTCTTTATTTCATTTATTAAGCACAAGTAATTTCCCCTGTGTTGTCCTTGGTGTCAGTGCTTGTTGGCTTCTTATGATATGACTAATAAAAATCGGGCCCCTCGGTTAACCCCCTTTCTTCTCGCTCCTTACGCCAACTAGTAACTTGCATGATGAACTTGAAAAAGGGGGTACCAGCGAAACGCAAAGGACGCGCACACAAGGAAAAAGGGTTAGACACGGACGGACCAGCGTCCGTCCGTGTCTAACCCCTTTTCCTTGTGTGCGCGTCATTTCTGTTTCGCTGGTACCAGCGTCCGTCCGTGTCTAACACGTTTTCCTTGTGTGCGCGTCCTTTGTGTTTCGCTGGTACCCCACTTCTTCAAGTTCGTCGTGCACCAACGGGCCCAAAAGCTTGCGCTAGTAACTTGCAGTTCAGACGCGGCTAGGCTGCCCAGGCGATACTGGACGGCACTAGCTCCTTGACGCTTCTCAGCAGATTGTACGCTCAACTTCTAGACTGCTTAGCTCGGTCTAAAACATACCTGCGTTTAAATAACTTCTCCTTTCGCTAGTCCTCTGTATTGGGGAATGACAGATATTGGTGACGATCCAATCAAGTTCACCCAATTGTATACCGGCTCCTCCCGAGGTCTTCGCCATACCCCTTTTAATTAGAGGTGAGGGAACGGGTGATTCACCCCTGCTGTTAGAGGTCGAGCACTTGTATTGCACCACACACGTACACCCTTGAGTCCGTGGCAGGCCTCTGTTGTTTGTTCACAAACACAGGAGAAATGGCGGCAGCCGGCCATACGGCGTTGTCGGCACACATACACTGTCAGCAATTCGTGGACACAGGATAGCACAGCGACACCACATATTTCGGAGTATTCGCACCCCGGCCTTCTTAGCAAGCTTCTCAAGGCACGCGCGGGGCAGAGAATACACAGGGGTTCCTACAAAAAACCGTCGGGGCGTCACGGTCGCGCCAACGACAAAAAAGCAATAATCTCTAAACCTGCCTTCGACTTCTTTCGGCTGCTTGCCCGAATGGCCGTCGATAACCGTCTTGCTCACCGGTTCCTATTCCTACGACCCTTTGGCACCAGTTGATCGGTGATTCGCCGAATCGAATGCCACGCCGTGACAGCTATGCATGAAGCGCACTTCCTTATGGAGACGTCGCTGAAACCGTAAAACTTAAAGCACAATCTTACTTCATGAACATGTGACCGCTGTCCTTACTTGCTTTTTTCGTCCGTGACTGCGGTGGTTTATGCAATAATGGGGTGTCTTTTCTTGGTATACCTAGAAATGAAGGCATAAAAACGCGCTTATATATAACCCGATTTATAACAGCGTACGCTAAAAGATCCCGCAATTATTGTCTAAAAGTAAGGAATGTTCTCGCAGAATTTAGGCAGAACCCATCCCACAATGGAACAGTGGCCTTAAATGGAAGCGGAAACACTTTTCGAAAAAAAATGAGTGCTCTGCGGCATTCTACAGTTTTGAGTCCCCTGAACACGAATATCTGGTTCAAAAAGAGCGGAAACAAACGCAAGCGGCTGTTTTTTCATGAAAACGCGCACCAGCGCCTCAGGGCATCGCGCGGACGCCGCTGTTGCCCGTGATTGGTCGGGGCCGCTGTGACGTCATTCGCGGCAGTCGCCTGTCGGCGCCGCCGTTTCAGAGCGTAGCACTGTTCTCTTCTGGCTTCATAGCTGAGTCACGGCTGAGTTGTAAGCATTATGGAACGTTCTCGCTGTCTCGGACAGCTTGTATTTTCACCGTACATGTTCGAGCCGACAGCCGATACGGAAAACGATGGCGGCAACGGCGGCAACGACGATATTGAGTGTGCCAACAGCGAGAGCGATGTGTGCACCTTGTCGCGCGTTGGAAATCTTAGCTGGTACGTATGTTGTTGTTTTTTTCATGTAGCTGCACGTTCCAATGACGGGAGAAAAAATGCGCTAAAGTGTCACTGGGAACATGCTGCTGGAAGAATGCCGAAGCACTAACTTCTCATTAGATTGTAAACACGGGTGCGATTCCGTCATGTCAAGCACCTTGCCGCTGCTTGTCTAATGTCCCGTGGTTTTTTATAAGTGCCGCGTTTCAAAGCGCGCACATGCAGTGCTGTGAGGTACAGTCATGGATGTTGCTTATCATACACATCCAGAGATGGCCAGAGGTATGATATGTGCAATATTCATACTATGGTTCGACGACTTTGCGATTGTGGCTCGATCAAGAATCGGTATGCGTGCTCCATGGTAGTGTTGACATAGAGATATTAGGCAGTTTTAGCACCGCCGTGTGGTAAACACGATAACTGTAACCGTACGTCGAATGTCACTAGGCACTAAGCCTGTACTCCATGTCATGCCTCAGGTGCAACGCTGTGGAAGCTACGCGCGAAGTCCGGTCACCAAAATTTATTACTGCGCGCGTTCCCGTCTATGCTTCGCAGCGTGCCAGCCGCGTTTGCTCGCACGAGCATGCACGTGAAGCTGCCGCGACGGGCTGCAATTAAAGAATGCCGAAAAGAAAATTGATTTAAAAGAACGTGTTAGCAGTCGTATAAGCGCACGGATTGTTTCTATGGGTAAATTCTTTATTTTTTTCATTCAGAACTGAGCTTATATATGGAAAATTTTTTCGAAAATCGGGTCAAGAAGCACCGAACTTTTTCTAAGTGCGAACGCAGCCACTGCAAGAAGTATCTCAAGCCTTCACAGCGTTGCACCTGCTGTATGAAACGGAGTGTAGCAACGCTAGCAATAACGCGTTTCCGCATTTGTCGTAAGGCTATCCGGCTATCGCGGAAATGGTCCGAGCACAGCACAGTTGATTTCGTCGGCAGGAACTTATCTCTCCTCACCGCACGGACCCACTGCGCTGCAAGCTTCTTGTCCTTCGGGAACCTGTGAAACACCACATCGTGTCGCCCGCCTGTGTTCGCGCAGCCGAATGCTGCACAGAACGAGGACATGTTGGGCGCCCTTGGCTGTAGGCACTCACGCAGCACAGATGGAAAGAACAGTTTACGAAAATCGCAAAAGAAAACAAATGTGAGCGGCGGCGGCGGCGGCAGATCTCTCGTAGCGTCGTTCAGTAAAGCGCAGGACGGAAAGAGGCAT
Organism: Dermacentor variabilis; assembly: GCF_050947875.1. Lineage (NCBI taxonomy): Eukaryota > Metazoa > Arthropoda > Arachnida > Ixodida > Ixodidae > Dermacentor > Dermacentor variabilis. The sequence continues at coordinate 163,796,819 of NC_134574.1, read as the reverse complement.
GCCAGCACATGACAGCACGCCGGTCCGGCAGCTCGGTCGCGGCGAATGACGTCCCTCTCGCCGGTTCTCTCCTCTGGCAACCACCTCACCCGGTGCTCCGGGAAGCGATGAGGGCGTGTCCGCGGGGGGGGGGGGGGATTTAGAAAGCGATTTCCGCTCCTTATATTAACAAAACGAAGAAAAAAATTTCGGAACCGTAAATTATTAGGTCTCTTTTTCCCAACCCCAGCAAATCATGGAAATTGAAAACCGTTTCAGCTTCCCTTTAATGCTATTAGCATTGATGCAATGTAGCGACGCACCGTACTACCGCCGCCGAAACCGCTATATATGAAAAATAAATACAGCGTTTCAAGTCATATGGGAAAAACAGGGAGGTTAACGCCGGTTGGCTGTCCTGCACTGGTGAGGGGCAAAAGGGCACAAAGGGTGTTTAAGAGGCCTGTACATAGCCAGGCTGCTCTCTACTACGGGTGCTACGCAAACATCGCGTTACGACCCTCTCTCAAACTTCGCCTGGACACGATGCTCCATCTAACGACGCCGTCGCGAAGTCCACGCGTGGGGTTTCTGTGCACATATGTTCATACACGATTGTCTGAATATATTTGCCGCAACCTGGTTCCATTGAGATCAGCACTAGAGACGCTTTGAAATATTTTTTTTGTCATTGAACTGCGTCACGTGCCCTGTGAGCTAACTTGGCATCAAAATGGTTTATCGAAAGAGGGAGCATACCTAGGGTCTCGTGAGTGACCCGCATTGGGATAGTTAGTTTCGAAACTGGTTCTATTAGCTCAGCAGCCCGATGCTCTTCCATCAGAGCATTGAGTATACCCAGTGATCCAAGCTGTCGTGAAACAGGGGAGCTATAACGTAAAACTATTCCAAACTTCTCTATTCCAATTCTGCTATCAGCCCTCCACTATTGCACAAAAACTATTTTCGACCAACCCCCACTTCATCTGTCTGTCACGCGACGTCACGAAAACCGCGATACCTCCCCATCTGATATGATGTGCACACCGATTATGCATGATTTGACAGAAAAAAGAAAAACGGTTATTTCTGATTTGACCCCTTTTCGCCGTTAGCCCTCGGCTATTGGTAAAATGTTTTCGGGCTGCACCTACTTCACCTGCCTGTCACGCGACGTCACAAAACAGCACAAACTCACCGCGTCAAAGTGACGTGTACGCGATAAAGATGCATTAATATGCCGAACAAAACGGAATTTTTTTTTGGAATAGCCGCAGGCTGCCCCGTTCCGAAAAGAATAAAAGATGGCTGCCGCCAATCGCTGAGACGCTGGCTACTCGCACCTGCCGGAGAGCATGGGTGTATTTGCGTGTAATAAAACTTCTTGCGTGGCCGTGTGACATTTTCAAACACTTTCGGCACGTTTACTACCTCATTCTGCCCCCTCTTCTTTGCTGACGGTCAGTTTTAGCGTTATACCTAAGCTTCCGTTGCATGCCGCCGCGATTTTCGACCAACCACCACAAGCTAACCAAGGGAAAGCCGACCAATCGCAGTCGCCGGCACCACCCTCTTCATCCGGTTATCGATTTTCAGTGCACTGGCTCTGCCTCAGTGAATCCCTCTCCACTTGAGCGTTCTCCTGCCTCTTGTCAGCCAATTAGATACGACAAGCCGTTAAGAGTAGGCGATGTTATTCGTTTTTAAAGCAAACAAAAGTGACCTCCTATGAACGAGGAGAGCGTTTGTTTGGTCTGTTCAGACAACCCTGCGGGTGACCGCCCGGTGCTTGCGCCAGTGGTTACGCAAATTTGACGTCAGAAAATTGGAATAGAAACATATTGGAATAGTTTTACGTTATAGGGCCCCAGGTTAGAGACGGACCAACATACAGACACACAAACGCACCGGAAACAGGGTGCTACGAAAGAATGCTCATCTCAATAAGTATTGTGCGCGAGAGTGCAGAACTACATAACTTTACGGTTTCTGCAGTGATCTAAATATAAATCATCATTGCACTCCTCAAACGTTAGATGCCCGCTTTGCTTCATAAGGACACGGCAGCAAGACCACCATCAGCGTCGTCTTCTTTCCACATTATCGACTGTGACATCACCCCCGTCGGAAAAAGCACCTGATTGGTGCGGGTCATCGGTCGGAGAAAGGTAAGGTTTGAGACGGCTGACGTGGATGATGTCAGAGAAGGGTGAAGGCACCGTGGCATCCAGCGGAGACACTTCATATGTGACAGGGGTCACCTGGCGAAGGATGCGGTAAGGGCCATAACATCGCGAGAGGAATTTCTTGGAAAGACCAACATGCCGAGCTTGATACCATACTAGCACAAGAGCACCTGGTTCGTAGTTCACGTCGTGATGGCGCTGGTCGTAACGGCACTTCTGGCGTGTCTGGGAAGCAGAAAGACGAATGCGGGCAATCTGGCGTGCTTGGGTCGCTGTGGCTATTACATCCCGAGTGTACTCTGTCGGCGAGTCGAGCGTGGTCGAGAGGAGTGTCTCGAAAGGCAAAGTCGGCTCACGGCCGAAGAGGAGATAGAAGGGTGAATAGCCAGCTTTGTCGTGGCGCGAGGAATTGTAGGCGAGCGTGACAAATGGTAGAGCAATGTCCCAGTCGCGATGATCGGAGAAAACATACATTGCTAGCATGTCCGTTAATGTGCGGTTCAGGCGTTCGGTAAGACCGTTAGTTTGAGGATGGTAAGCGGTAGTAAGTTTACGTTCACTAGCACATGATCGAAGTAGGTCGTCTATGACTTTGGCAAGAAAGTATCTGCCACGATCGGTGAGAAGTTGACGAGGTGCACCGTGGTGCAAGATAACGTCGTGAAGCAAGAAATCAGCGACGTCTGTAGCGCAGCTGGTCGGTAGGGCTCTAGTAATGGCATAGCGAGTTGTATGGTCCGTAGCGACGGCAATCCACCTATTTCCGTCCTTGGATATAGGGAATGGTCCGAGGAGATCAAGGCCAACGCGAGAAAAGAGGGTCGGCCTGTATATCCAGAGGCTGCAGCAGTCCGGCAGGAGGCACAGCTGGTCTTTTTCAGCGTTGACACGACTCAGACGCGGCAACATAGCGCCGGACGGAGCGGTTGAGACGCGGCCAGAAAAACCGTCGCCGAATTCGGTCATAGGTCCGCGTGACGCCAAGGTGTCCAGCGGTGGGAACGTCGTGCAGTTGCTGCAGTACAATCTTTTGCAGATGAGACGGAATGACGGTTAGGAGCTCGGGCCCGTCGGGGTGCATGTTGCGGCGATACAGGATGCCATTTTGTAGTACGAACATGTGAAGGGATGGGTCAGACGGAGCAGAGAGCAGGCGTTCGATAATGAGGCGTAACGACTCGTCGCGTCGTTGTTCAGCGCCAATGTCTTGCAAGGCTGAGAGCGAAAGAACGCAGATCGGTGCGACATCCACTAAACCGTCCGGCACATCGACGGGATGACGAGACAGGCAGCCGGCGTCCTGATGTAGACGACCCCACTTGTAGACCACAGTGTATGTGTATTCTTGCAGCCGTAGGGCCCAGCGATCGAGGCGGCCGGTGGGATCCTTGAGGGAGGAAAGCCAACAAAGGGCGTGGTGGTCGGTTGTAACTGTAAATGGTCGTCCATATATGTAGGGTCGGAACTTGCCCACCGCCCAAATGAGCGCGAGGCACTCGCGCTCAGTAATCGAGTAATTGCGCTCGGCGGGAGAGCGGAGGCGACTGGCGCAGGCGATAACGCGGTCGTGCCCATATTGGCGTTGAGCTAAAACTGCGCCGATTCCGTAGCCACTGGCGTCAGTGCGGATTTCTGTCGGAGCGGAGGGGTCAAAATGAGCGAGAACAGGAGGTGTGGTAAGCAGCGTGATGAGCTGCGAGAAAGCAGACGCTTGTTCAGAGCCCCAATAGAAAGGAACGTCTTTCTTCAGGAGGTCAGTCAGGGGACAGGCAACATGGGCGAAATTTTCCACAAACCTGCGGAAGTAAGAGCAGAGGCCCATAAAGCTGCGAACATCTTTGGCACAAGTTGGTACAGGGAAATTCTGCACAGCGTGAACATTAGCGGGGTCGGGGCGAATGCCTGACGAATCGACAAGGTGTCCGAGCATAGTTATTTGGCGGTGACCGAAGTGGCACTTGGACGAGTTGTAAGCCAGCGGTGCGAAAAACAGAAAGAACAGATGAAAGTCTTTCAAGATGAGTCGCAAAAGTTGAAGAGAATACGATGACGTCATCCAAGTAGCACGAACAGATGGACCATTTCAAACCACGCCAGAGCATGTCCATCATCCGTTCAAAGGTCGCCGGGGCATTGCACAAGCCAAATGGCATTACTCGGAACTGATATAGGCCGTCTGGTGTGACGAATGCGGTCTTTTCACGGTCCATTTCATCCACGGCAATTTGCCAATATTGAGAGCGAAGGTCTATAGATGAAAAATGAGTGGCACCGTGGAGACAATCCAGAGCATCGTCAATGCGGGGAAGTGAATATACATCTTTCTTGGTGATCGTGTTTAGATGACGATAGTCAACGCAGAATCGCCAGCTGTTATCTTTCTTTTTGACGAGAACAACAGGGGACGCCCACGGACTGGAAGAGTGTTCAATAATCCCTTTGGCAAGCATCTTGTCAACCTCGCTCTGGATAACCTGTCGTTCAGAGGGCGACACCCGGTATGGGCGTCTGCGAACAGGTGCTGCATCGCCGGTATTTATCCGATGCGTCACGACCGTAGTTTGACGCAAAGGGCGATCGTTCAGATCGAAAATGTCGGAGTAGGACTCGAGGAGGCCACGGAGCTGTGCGGCTTGTTGGGTGGAGAGGTCCGGTGCAATCATCTTTGTAAGGTCCTCGGTCGGGGCTGATGCAAAAGGCGCAGAATGAGCAGTGGTCGAAGACTGCGCAACAGATAGAGCAGTAATGTGGCACTCGTGCGTTGGTGACAACGTGGCAAGAGACATGCCTCGAGGAACTACTTGCGGGCACTGTCCGAAATTTAGGATCGGAAGACATGTTTGATTGTCCGCAACAGAAACGATGGTGTGTGGGAAGGAGACATTGTGAGAAAGCAGGACTGACGTCGCGGGAGTAAGGACATAGTCTCCATCAGGTACAG